>NC_050575.1:99068029-99383000 GCF_011100635.1 Trichosurus vulpecula | reverse complement strand
CCAAAAGGGGCAGAGTAGGAGAGGCTGGTCTCCCCTCCCTCCACCCCACCCCCCATCAATGCTTTTCAGTATGGCTCAGTGAGAACCCAACACTTGGCAACCTTAGAGGCCACAGAACGGGGCAGTCAAGGTTGCAACCAGGCAACCCTGTCCTATAAAAGGTGAGTGTGCAGTAATGCAGGACCATGGAAGAGAAGGAGCACTACGTCTAGGTATGCCAGAGGAGACCTGGGTCTGGGTCCCAGCTTTGCCGAAGATTTACTGAGTGACCTTGGGCAAACCTCTTCATAGTTTCTTCATCTGTAGAATGAGAGGGTCAAATCTGATAATCTCTAAGATCTCATTCAGCTCTAAATCTATGACCTTATGATCGATTCTGCCCACTTTCTTATTAGTTCCTAACCTTCCAAGCCTTGCCCATGGGTACGTAGATACATTGGGAAAGGAGCATCCTCAGAAGGAAATCCTCATTGGTGGATAACTCTCCAAATTGTGTTGAGTACTTGGGCAGAAGAGGTCTCATTGGAAACAGGTGCTGTTCAGGGCACCAGGTTTCAGTACCAATCAGCCTGGGAAAGGTGGCACTGGGAATCCTCAGTGGGCTAGACTCTATTTATAACTGGAGCCTTGGCAAGGGCCATGAGGCTAGTGCTACATTATCAGCGCTACTGCTCAAGAGCCATCTCTCCTTGGGAGAGAATCTTTCCAGAGGCCCCTGCATCTTGTTCCTGAGCAGGCAGTGGGGTAGGGGTAGGGGCTGGGGAGAGGTCAGAGGCAGAATTTGGGGAATGTCTGTACAACGCCCAAGGCACTGGGTACATTTAGACAAACTGGGGGAAAACACAGTGGAAAGAACCCTGGATCTGGAAGAAGATCTCTGTTCCTGATTTGGTGAGTGACACTGGACAAGTCACTTAAGATCTGTCTCTGATCTGCAAAATGTGGCTAATGATACCAGTCCTCCTGATTTCTGAGCATTGTTATGAACAAAGTATAAACTGTTAAGCGCTACCAAGATGCAAATTATGAGCATTAGTCAAATACTGGTCAAATCAGCTTGAGCAGTGGTGAGTAGCCATGGCCAAGCTGCATGTCTATAATCTGTGTGTGTGACTGAGTGTACAAAGGCATGTGAATGAGCCATGTGGGCATGAGTGTGCATAGTGAATGCCTGAGAGCACATGTGTGTAAACATGCGTGTGTGTGTTCAGTGTGCTATTACACCTACGGTTCAGTGTTTCCATTGTACTCCTTCCCTAGAAGACAAGTTTCTGTTTTTCTCAAACTCAGTTGATTTTGATTTCACTCCACAACAAAATAGGAGTCAATTTATAGGAAGCATCCAAGCCTTTTTCATTTTTTCTGTGACCAGATGACCCACAGCCCAACCCAGTCTGCTCTTCACCCCCCATATGCTCTCTCCTTCTTGCCCCCTGTTGCCTGTTTTTGTCTTGAATGCCGACTCTGCCCCTTCCAATGCTCCCTTCCCCCCCACCCTACCAACTGCTACCCCAACAGGGCTTGAGATTCTGAGCCACTTGAAAGGAAATTGATTTCCAAGGCATCATTTGTCATCGACTGCCAGATGTTTCTACATCAAGCAACAATGCACCTCCCCCACCCAAACAAGCCAAATGACCCTTACCTGATTGGCCGATAGGAACTCCTGGTTAGCCTCATTCATCCCCATATACATGTTCTCCCCATCAAACTGAAACAAACAGAAAGGAGTCATTCTCATTAAAGCTGCTTCCCATGAGTTCCCTCAACTCGAAGAAGCCTTTCACTAGTGCATCCAGATGTATGGCTCACATGGGTGGGTGGTATGTGTGTGGGGGAAAAGATCAGAAGGACAGCCAGTAATCCAGCTAGGATTACTCCTGCCCAGAACTAGCCCCAGCCAGAACAAGTGTAGGTGAGAGTATGAGTGCCTCAGGGAAGCTGAATTAGATGGGTGAGATGTAGTCTTCTGGAAGGTGAGTACGGCAGCTGCCTGAATGCTCCTGTCCTCGCTGTCATCCTCTGAGAGAGAGGGCTTGGGGTTGTCTCATGGGACTATACCCCATGAACATGGCTCTCCCCTTATCTCTCCCACATTTCTCCCTAAGGTAAGTCCTCAAAACAACACCCTCAGGCCAGTAGTCTTGAGTGCAATATAATAGAGATTTTATTATGGGCATAAACTATTTATAAGAAAAGCAAAATGCACACAGGGCAGATACAGAGTCCAGGTTTGGAAACAATTCTTAATGGCTTCCTCACTTATCTTCCTAGCCCCTTGAGTCCCATACTCTCTCAACCCTGGCTCCCCAAGAAGTCTAGTTTCTTTCTGTGTCTCCTGTCTTGAGCTTTCCCTTCTGGTTTTCCTATGTCTTCTTTCCTGCCCAAATCTTTTTTCTTTTTTTCTATTAATCAATCACCTTTTTTCTTTATTCCTATTGTTCCATAAAACCCCAGGTCCATCTCCTAGGGGGAGACCAAAAGGCCTCCCTTATTTATTCACTATCAGGCTATAAGTCATTACCATGTCAGACTCAGACTACAAATACAAGAACTTGCAGCATCATACAGTCCCCTTCTCATACATCCAGACCCCTATAGTGATGAGGCAAAGTCTCTAGCCCTTATCTGGTTATAGGTGAAGCCTGAGTGGTCTCAGAATGAACTGATCATTATGGACTCAGCTCTTAATTAGGAAATTGGCTCTCCACCACCAGGATAATACCAGTTATTCCTACAGACCACAGAAACGCAGGGGAAAAGAAAACCTGGACATATATACACTCTTCCCTGGCTACCTCCTTGCCTGTCAGCATGCCTTGAAAAAACACACAGAGATGTTCCCATATCAAGGACACTTCCTAGGACACACAGACCTGCAACCATGCATGTCTCTCCCAATATATAGAGGGGCTTATCTGGGGATGACTGATTCTGTGAACAATCCAAACTGCCTCAAAGTGCCTAAGTGGGCCAGTCTAATATATACCAGCAGTGGATAACAGACATCATTTCTCCTTAAATGTGCTGGCTAACAGAACCTCTACGCATAGTAACAGCAGCATGAGAGGGGAACAGCTCCAATGTTTAGCATGGTGCTGACAAGCAATCAGAAGCAATGCATCTTATAACACAATCTGGCCTGAGCCCCTGAGACTGGAGAACAAATCTGTTCTAAATCACAAAGACATGTATCCCATAGCCTTCTCTTCCTGATTCTGCAGACCTGGCCCAAGGTCACCGTAAGAATTACCTCTCTGACCCAAGTCACACGTGAAACAGAATTAACCACTCCACCCCTCCATCTCCATCTTCAGAACCCTAACTCTAACTCTTCACTGACTTTGAAACATCTTGGCCAAGAGTTCCCACTGGATTTCCAGAAAGAGCTGGCAATTAATTAATTAGCCACACTAGGCTGATACCACCTTCTCTAATGGCTGCAGGGAAAAATTTACAATGCCTCTGGACAAAAGTATCACCGAGACCATTGTGGAGGTTAAGGGCATAGGCTGAGAGGGTAAAAGGTGAATTTTTATAAAGCCCCTCTAAACTCAGTGACTCACAAATGATGTTCCCAAACTCTCCTCTGCTAGGCCACCAGAGATTTCATAGGATCAATCAATTATTCAGCCAAGAATTATTTATTAAACACCTATTATGCACTAGGCATTACACTAGGTGCTGGGGTTACAGGAGCAGAAAATGGAACACTCCCTACTCCCAATAAACAGCTTCTTGTTGTGGTTTGTTGTTTGTTTTCAAAGATGACCAATGACATGGGGCAGTGTCTTGACTTGCATGTGAATTGGATTTAACTGAGGCATAGTGGCACAAAGTTGTCAGCCTCATTCTTTCTTCCAGAGTTATCAAAGTCCAGTGGCAAGACAGAAATCAAGACGACTGGTAATGGCCCGGAATGTAGTGGATGACCTTGACATCTTTGATGTCTAATCAAGCTCTAAGCCCTCCACAGAACCTGCTTCAGGTATCTTCATGGGCGTTGGAGCAAATTGTTCTCATCCACCCATTCCACTGGGGGGATGTCTTCAAACGCTTGGGGGTAGGCATCCTCCTAACTCACCAACAGGTTTGAGGCCTGCCTGTTACCCTCAACCTGGTTTAGCCCATCTACTGAGATGGTTTACAAGGGTGTGGCTCCTGCACATGCTACGTCTTTTTGGAGGCTTATGCTCAATGAGCTTACATTCTAATGGCAGATATAAGCATACATATATTTGCATATTTGTATTTCTGCATTTATATACACATATACGTGTACAGATACACGCAGTTATATATATATACACATACACAACATAAATGTAATAAATACAAGCATATGCAAAGTATTAAATGCAAGGTAGTTTGGGAGGAAGGACACTAGAACTGCTGGGGAGATGGGATTCTTGCAAAAGATGGTGCCTGAGCTGCATATTAAAGAAAGCGAGGGATTCAGTGAGGCTGAAGGACAGGGGGAGGGCAGACAATGCGGGGATGGTCAGTACCAGGTGTAGAGAAGGGAGATGGAGTGTTACATGTGAAGAGAAGAGGGAAATCCAGTTTGGCTAGATTACAGAAAGAGGGAGGGGGAGCAGTGTCCAATGAGGCAGGGAAGATAGATTTAGAGGCTTTAAAGGCTAAAAAGAAGAGTTTAGATTTATCGTAGAGGCATTAGGGAACCAATGGAATCAGCTGAGTAGGGGCATCACATGGTCAGCTGGGCGCTCAAGGAAAATCATTTTGGCAACAGTGTGCAGAACCAGCTCCAGTTATTAAGAGACTTGAGGCAGGAAGACCAAATAAGAGACTGCTGTATTAATCTAGGCAAGAGGCGATGAGAGCCTGAACTCAAGTGGTAGTCGTATGAGTGGAGAAGACGTTGGATGGGATTGATGTCGTGGAGGTAGAATCAGAGAGATTTGGCAACTCTTTGGATACATGGAGAGTGAGGAACAGTGACATCTCCAGGAGAATGTCCAGATTATGAACCCAAGGCACTGGAAGGGTGATGGTCCCTTTAACAGAAATGGGAAGTTTGGAAGAGGGGAGTGTTTCAGGAAAAGGAGAATGAGTTCAGTTTCAGACACACTAAGTTTAAGATAATCTCTGGGACATCCAGTTTTAAATGTCCATAGGCAATTTGTGATGTGGGACTGACTCTCAAGGGAGAAAGTGGATGGATATATAGTCAGTCATGTAAAGACAACAGTTAAATCTGTGGGAGCTGATGAGGTTACAGAAAAAAGAAAATATAGATGGAGAAGACAAGAGAGCCTTGGGGAATATCCACTGTTGGCTGGACCATAGATTGAAAGCTGGAAGGTACCTTAGAGACCCTTTAGTCTATATGGCACAGTAGACAGAGCCCTGGGCCTGGAGTCAGAAAGACCTCAGTTCAAATCCAGCCTCAGACACTTAACTAGCTGTGAGACCCCAGGCAAGTCACTTAACCCTGTTTGCTTCAGTTCCTCACCAGTTAAATGAGCTAGAGAAGGAAATGGCAAACCACTCCAGGATCTCTGCCAAGAAAACCCCTAATGGGGTCATGAAGAGTCAGATAGGACCGAAACAGCTGAACAGTAACAACCTTGTTTTATAAATGAAGAAATACTGAGTTGAAGTACCTTGTTTAAGGTCACAGAGGGAGCAAGCATCAGAGGCAGGATTTGAACCTGGAACCTCTGACTCCAGAACCACTCTTCTTTCTGCTGTATTAAAATGCCTCCTAAGATTTCTTTACCTTCTTTTCCCTTGCCAAGCTGGCATTGTTTGGTTTTCATTCTCCGTCTGCTGGGGCCCCTCGAGTTATATCCACAGACCAACAAAACTCCAACAACACTGCTTGCAGCCGTTTCACACTTGTTCAAGAGGAGAGCTCGCCTGGCAACACCTCTATCTATCTCTAGAGGCCTGGGGGCCTCCCTCCTCTCCTCTAAGACACTTGTTGCCTTTTAGCGGAACAAGTCCCACAGTCCTTGTGATCACCCAGCCTGCAATACGCGCTGGGGAAGGGGGAGGAGGAGAATAAAGATTCCATCAGAGGCAGCAGGAGTTAGATCCAGATCCTGGGACTCACAAAACTGCTCCCCAGAAGACAAGAGAGTCTGAGCCGAGTCACACATTCAGTCAAGATTCCTAATGGTAGGGCCAAAGCAACTCTGCATTTGGAGAGAGAGACAATCCTTAAGATCATACTTTTAAATGAAAGGAACCTCCCTGTTTTACAGATGAGAAGCTCAAAAGACCCTGTTTCCGATACCAACTACCAGGCCAGGGGGCAAGTCCCCTCTCTGGATTTCAGTTTTCTTATCTGGAAAATGGATTTATTTGTAAACAGCTATGGACAAATTGATCTCTAAGCTTTCTTCCAGGTCTAAGATCCCATATCATGTATAAAGCTCCATACTAGACACTGAAGGATGCAGAGATACATAGAACAGAGTTCTGATGCCATTTCTGCCACTAGCTCCCTCGGGCACTTTGCGTCAATTTCTTTCTTGGGTCAATTTCTCTTTGAGCTTCAGTTTCCTTGTCTGGAAACAAGGATACTCGATTAACTATTTGTTAAGGCTCTTTCCACTTCTGACATCCTATGGTCCTCTATGATTCAGCTAAACCATTCTTGAGCCTATTTTTGGAAGAAGGTTATCAGCAGAGCCAGGATGTCATTATTACTTCAGGAGAGTCAGGAAATGTGGTCAGGGCAGAAGTCCTAAGAAAGTGCCTTCTTTCTTTGCTAAAGGTGAGGTCGCTGCTCAGAGCTTCACGCATAAAGGAAAAGGTTTCCTCCAAGCCCCCGAGATTCTCTTGATTAGCAGGGTCTGGGAGACAGGGAGAGCAGGGACTGTGCTGCTCACTTTCAGGGTTCATTCAATGTCAGGTGTTGCCTGACATTTTTTCTTTTTCTTTGAAAAAACATAAGTTATCTCAACATCAAGAAATTCTCATTATCCTCCAAATTAAAATAAACAAGTCAATGATACGCCACAAATTGACTGGAGGTGTGTGTGTGTGTGTGTGTGTGTGTGTACACTTATATTGGTATCAAATGCTTAATATTCACAATGAGCAGATGAATAAATGAATTGAAAAAGATGGCCTTTTTATTGCACCATTGTTATATGGCTGGAAGTCACAGAAGACTATAATCATTGAAGAATTGAAAATGGTACATGGAAAAAAGTGCTAGATTTAGAGTCTGTGGACCTGGATTCAAGTCTCGGTTCTGCTACTTACTACCTGTGTGACCTCAGGCTAGTCCCTTAACTTCTCTGGGTCTCAGTTTCCACATCTGTAAAATAAAGGGATTTGACTAGATGAGCACTTCTCAGGTCCTTTCCAGCTCACAATCGAGGGTCCTACAATGCAGAAGGCAAAAGCCAAAGTGTATGGCAGGGCTGAGCTGGTGCAAGCATTACAAACAAGGAAATATAAAGGAGAACAGGAATCAAAGATGTCACCAGAGAAACGTCCGAGGAAAAAATGGGGTGGTTATGTGGCATGACTGATGGATCACCTGAAGATTCCACCACTGACCTTCTGAGGACAAGAGAAGGGAAAGAAGGCCCCCAGCAAAGTGGGTGGACCCGATGGTGAGTTGCAGCCAGTTTCAGAGAAATGGTTAAATTTTCAGTGTGAGTATTTACAATTCAGAAATCAGGGCTATGTTTATTGGACTGTTGGTTGTCTAGATTAGTCATGTGAAACTCAAGTAGAAACAGGGGACACTAAACGGTACATAAAGATTCTTGGGGGGCAGCATATGGACTTAAAACCACATATTAACATTATCTATGTTCTGTTGTATTTTTATTTATTTTGTTAAATATCTCCCAATTACATTTTAATCTGGTTTGCTGAGGACAGGTGTTTGACACCTCTGGTTTAGACTTAAGAAAGTGATGCAGAAAATCTTAATAATGCAGATTAAACTTGAAAATGTGTCATGGGCAGTTTTTTTGAGAGCCTGTTATAAAACATTTACCAGCATACCCTTGGGTAGACGCTTTGTATAATCATACTTAAGTGAAAGCATGAATAAGAGATACACAGGATCGGTGGGCATGGATGGGTTGCATTCAGCTGGACTGATGAAATAATTGATTGAGTATCAATTTAGGGTTAGGGGTAGCAACTGGACCTGTAGTTTGATCGGTATATGGAGCTTCTTCAAGAGGAAATTCCCTCTACCAACACAGGCTGCCACCTTCCCTATAATTTATAATCTGAAACACTAAGAGAATAAATGATTTGCCCAAGGTCACAGATCCTGATATAAGTCAGAGATAGGACTGGAACTCAGGACTTCCCAGCACAAAGACCAGTGTTCTATGCATGATGTAACCCTGCCTCTTAGCATCAATATGTTATATGTGACATATGACATAGCTACTAAATGTTTAGATTGGTTCTGTCTGTAAAGAACTATCTATTGCACATACTGGGGTGGGGGAGTCTTAAGTGCACAGTATGCACAGAGAGGTGTCAAGGAGTGAATTGAGCTGGTCTCACTAGAAGCAAAGACCTCAAATAAATGCCAAACACAGAAAAACAAGCTTCACATTTGGATCAGGCCAAACAAGTGTTGCTGCAAAGTCTTTGTTATGCAGACCTGACCGTAATACTTTATCTTGGCACCTCTATTTGTGGAAAGCATTGTAGGGGCTCGCTCAGTCAGCCCAAAGAGCAGTTATTTCCTCTCCAGAGACTGCTAAGGGAAAGGTACCTGAATAGTCAGGAAGGAAAACCCAGGAGAGAAGCCCCAGACACTCTCATGAAAATCTAGAAATCGGGGGACTCTGGGGAGGAGGCAGGTCCCTGGGGGAGTGAAACCTGGAAAAGAATGAGCCATGTAGGTATGGAACTAAAGAGGGATAGATCTTGCTTGTGAGAAGCCATGCATGTCTGGCCATCACGCTTTATAGGTACTTTTCCATTGTCTCTACTATCATTTCTGCCCTGGTAAGGTGCTACTCAACAGGACAATGGTGATGCTGTTTAGAGAGAAGTGATGCTCACTCCCCATGTGATCTCCCCGAATCTCAGTTTTGTCATCTGTAAAATGAGAGGGTTGCTCTAGACAAGTTCTGCAGTCCCATCCAATCCTAGACCCACGATATGTGACTTGATGTTCCTCTCACCCACATTATTTTGACAGTTCCCATTGGTCTTCCTGCTTCCAGTCTCTTTGTCACATCTTGCAATGCTGTCAGGATAACTTTCCACAGGCAAAGTTTGGATCACGTCATTCCTCTACTCAAACCATTTTCAACAAATCCCTACAGAATAAAGTTCAGCCTCAACCTGGAATTCAAGGGCATGTGTGGTCTGGGTAATTCAGGGAGCCTGGGGTGATGCAGGAAGAACCCACAGGTATGAAGAAAACGGAGATGCGTAGGAAGGCTCCCATGAACTGATGCAAAGGCATCTGGTCGGAACAGTAAGACAGCGTGTGTACAGTGCCCACGACAACACCAGTGCAAAGCACGGCAACAGCAACATGAAACCGAATCTGCCATAATTACGACAGCCATGTTTGGCCTCAAACAAGAGAGCAGAAAATGCGCCTCCTTCCTTTGCAGAGGTGAAGGAGTATAGATGTATGTAGAACAATGCATGAAATCGGTCATATGCCAGGCTCAGGCAGTGCATTGTGGAGGGTTGCGGAACATCTTCCCCTTTCTTTTTTCTTTTCTATTCTTTGTTACAGGAGATGGCTTTATGGTATGGAAATGGGGCAA
The DNA here is from genome assembly GCF_011100635.1 of Trichosurus vulpecula. Lineage (NCBI taxonomy): Eukaryota > Metazoa > Chordata > Mammalia > Diprotodontia > Phalangeridae > Trichosurus > Trichosurus vulpecula. The sequence goes on along the minus strand of NC_050575.1, from coordinate 99,373,257 downwards.
GGGCAAATTTGGAAATGGAGGTTATGTGAAATTGAAAAAAAAATACAGATCGAAATCCTCCTCCAGGCAGTCTTCCCTGAATGACCTCACCTGACCATAAAACTGTCCAATTGAATGAAAGCTATAATTATTGTTCAGTCTTGTCTGACTCTTTGTGACCCTGTGGACCATACTGACCATGGGATTTTCTTGTTAGATACTGGACTGGTTTGCCATTTCCTTCTCCAGTGGATTAAGGCAAACAGAGGTTAAGTGACTTGTCCAAGGTCACACAGCTAGGAAGTGTCTAAGGCTCAATTTGAACTCAAATATTCCTGACTCCAGGTCCAGGGCTCTGAGCCATCTAGCTACACTCCCTCTGCCACCACAGTTCTATATCTCTGGTAATTTGCACTGGTAAGTATGCTGCTCAGGTGTTTTGTATGCCCTTCGTTTGATCAAAGGATCACAGATCTCCAGCTGGAAGGAAATTTGGAGGCCATCAATTCCAAACCTTTTATAGGTGAGGAAACTAAAGTACAAGGAGATCGGTGACTTGCCAGGGTCATACAGCTGGTAAAGTGTTTGCGCCAGGAACTGAATGCAGCTCCTTCCGGCTCCCAGGCCCTTGTCCTCCACCATATCACTCCGACTAGACTGTCAGTTCCTCCACAGCTGGACCGTGGGTATCTTTTTCCCCTTGTGCCCCTGACAATGGCTAGCATAGGCTCCTGCCTGCAGCAGATGCCCAACTGGGAGAGGAAGGGGGGGTAGGCTGGAAGGCCATGCAACCGAATGCCTCAAACTTTTTGACTTTTTTTCTGAGACTAGAAAATTTTATGAACCTGGAGAAATTTATGGGCTTGGAGAATTTGGCAAGTGCCCCAGTGGGAACACTTGAGCTTTGCAGAACTCACACTCCTGGAGGTGTGGTTGAGCTCCGCTAGGCAGCAAGATTGGTGTGGTGAGCCCCAGAGGTGGCTTCTCAGCAGGAACTTGTTGCACAAGAGGCTGAGCTCTGCATTCTCTTCAGGGCAAAGCCATTTTGCAAAAGAAATCCAAGCCACATCTGCATGTGGTGCTTCCACATTCTCCTTTTCTGAGCAAAACTGAAAGAGGGACTCCATCATGATGGTGGGGTGAGAGGAGCAATGAGCTTAGTTGCTGGGTCGATCACTTACTGACTGTGGGCCAGCGTGGCACAGGAGGAAGAGTCATGGAGTTAGGGGCACAGGACCCGAGTTAAAACTTTAGTTTCTTTGGCTTTTAGCTCTGCCACTTACTACCTGTATGGTCTTGGGCACATGACTTCAACTCTCTGGGCCTTGGTTTCCTCATATGTAAAAACGGGGATAACAATACTTGTACCTCCTCCTTGTTTTTCAAGGCTCCTTGTTTGAGGTTCTCATTCCTTCTCATTTTTTGTACCCTGCCTGGCATTTCATTGGTCTATGAAGCAGCATTCTATCACCTGGGATTGGCCACTGCTCTTTGACTTCTGGTGGAAGAGATGCTTGGGGCGCCAAGAAGTGAAATGATTTTCCCAAGGGCAAAAAGTCATGCTCTGGCAGAGGAAGGACTGGAATCCACGTTTTCCTGACTCCAAGGAGAGCTCTCTATTCACTAGGACCAGCTACCTCTCAAGGCTGTTCTGAAGACAAGATAATGTATATATAAATAAGACTGTAAAGAGTCAGATAGGGGAATAAGGACTGTCAGGTCATGGATATAGGGAACGCCTAGAGAGGGGAATTCCCTCTAGCAATACAGGCTGGCTCTTTCTCTACAACCTATAGACTTAGATTCTTGTCTGGAGCACTGTCCTAGGGTCACACAGCTAGGAGGTGTCAGAGGCAAAGTTTCAACCTAGTTCTTCGTGGCCCCAAGGTCAGACTACCCATCACAGTATTCACAAATATGCTTAGTAAATATGAGCTATTATCATCCCTTTATCAGAGCAAATCCCCTTATCATTTTACACACTCCTTCCTTATTAGCTTCTGTGACTCCTAAGACTCAGAACAAGTGCTGAATTTTATCCTGGACTTTACTACTACTAGGACACCGGCTGCCGACTGACCAATCATGAGGCTTGGGAGGCAGCAAAGGTCTAGCCAAACCCAGAAAATGCTCTGGAACGTCTCCACTGCTGACTAGATTATTCTTCCTTTTTCATCAGGCTATACGGGCACAAACAAATTTATTAGAAAGTCTTCTGTCAGGATATTTTTTTCAATTAAATGTTTACCATCTCCTTGCGAGCCAGGTAGAGTAGATAACTAATGGGTCCTCTCGCTGGCCTCATTATCATTGTGCTATCCAATGCACTTCGAGATAATCACTCCCATCACTCTGTATTGATTTATGGTAGAAACAAACATTTTAATATTTCCTGTTTGGGGCTTTGATTTCCGCTCATTTCACCACAGCCTAACTCCCCAGCCGTGTGGAGTCCCGCTCTGGCTTGGGATCTGAGTGCTACATTCATCATACTCCATCTCCGATAAAAATTGATCAGGCTTGTTTCTGTGCCTGGGCCCTCTTCGTGCTGGGAATAGTGTTCTCCGTATGTCCACTCAAATTTGGAGGCTATTTACTCTCGTGGTATTGTCCTATGTGCTTTTAGAATGATTTAATCCTTGTCAGTTTTGTTAATAACCAAGTATTAAACTACGCAACTTCGTATTTCTAATCATGGAAGAGAGATAGATCCTGTCATCCCTCTGGCCCTGCTCTCCAGATACTAGTCCCTTTCTATCCCAGTAAAGCTGAGGTCTGTTAATGTGCTTAGCACAGTGCCTGGCACGTAATAGGTACTTAATAAATGCTGAATGATTGATGCAGAAATCAGTGTTTATCTGTCAATCTTAGAGAATCCTGAAGGGCAAAAATGGAGAGGACCAAGACCTGGAAAGAGTTGGGTTTCATCACATTGAGGGTCATTGTATAGAAATAATATTCACTCAGTTCTCCTTTTCTAGCCTTATAGAATTCAGCTCTCCCCATGTTCTCTAGGGTATAAATGGGAGACCCAGACCTAAGGCCCTCTTCCTAACTGGCAATCTTTTTGCCAACTGAAGATTGGCATGAAGAAAATATACTCTGGGAGTCTGGGGGAACATGGGAGTAGGTGCAAAATGGTCAAACCGTTGATGTTCTGTCATGCCCAGATCTGCAGCATGATGAGGGGATAAATGTGAAGAAGTTCCAAGCTGTAAGTTCCATATAGGCTCAAGGTGAGCATCAGAGAAGCCTATGAGATGGCATAATGCAGTGGAAAGAACCCACCTTCATTTAGGCATCAGGGGAACAGTCATCTGAGTGTTTCTTAATTTCCCAAGCCAGAGCCCAGGCTGGGTAACATAGGCAGGCAGTGCAATAAGGTGTTAAGAATGTCAGACCATGAACTAAGGGACCTGGGTTCTGATCTCTGCTCTGCCACTGACTTGCTATGTAACGTTGACCTTGGGCAATACCACCCCCTGCCCAGGTCTGAGTTTTCATGTACATAAAATGAGGAGGCTGGACAAGAGATGCTCTAAGATCTCCCTGATCTCTGACATACCAAAGCCACAGACCCATGAAGTCAAGAGGTTAAACTATGAGCCAAGCTGAAAGGTTCACCCCTGAGGTTCATGAGAGATGAATCACTAGGAGGTGAAATATGTAGGGCTGGTCTCAACCATTCCTATGACCCCCTACCTCTCAGGGACGCCACAATAATTATTTCCTCCCAGAATTACACTGTACCAGTTCCCCCGGAGGACAAGCTACTGTACCAAGTTCAACGCCTAATCACGCTCCCAGCAGTTTTCTCATTAAAGTCTTTATACAAATGCTGAGAGACGATGAGCTGGTTAGCATTATTAATTTTCCCCTGAAGAGTCAGCAAGTCCCTTCAGCTGCTTTCAATGACTGGAGTGAGGATGGAAAGAGGGGATTTAGTAGAAGGAAGAGAAATGTGGTAGTCCAGTATAGTTACAAAGCTTTGCCTTTTGGCTAGTCTTCACAAAAGTTAGGTCACAAGCATTCTATGTGGCCAACCCAAGAGAGTCCCAACCACATTCAACCAATTGACTCCCCTGTTCCTGAAATAGCCACATCCCTCTGCTGTGCTCAGAATCAGTCTTAGAGGCTCTTCTGCCAAAGAATTGCAATTTCAGCTGTCGGGATCTGGCCTTAGAGGGAAAAGGCCTCAGGAAAGGGGACCCAAAGATGCTCAGGAGGTCCCCACTAAGATGAGGAGAACCTGAAGTCCACTCGAAGGAAAGCTACCCCAGTAAAGACATTGTTACATCACAGTTGCCTCAACAACACAGAATCAGAAATAGTCTAGCAAGTCTAGTCTTTCAAATGCTATGTTATTGTAATGACTCCAAGAAAAAGGAAATGTACTTTCCTCCTTTCCTTGGAAAATGGAAGAGGACTCTGGGTGTAGGATATTTCATATACCATTAGACTTGGTCACTGAGTCAGTTGGTTTTGCTTATCTTTTTAATTAGAAGGGGAGGCTTACTGCATAATCGGGAAGTGGGAGTATATATGAAAATGACTGATTTTTTCCTAAAGAAGCACCAATAAAATGTTAAAGAAAAAACAAATAAATCTGGGCCTGTAAGATTAAGTGGCCTGGATCACAAAGGATAAATGAGACAGGAGAGTGAGGCATCCTCCAGGTAAAAGAGCTCCTTTGATTTATCCATTATAGGAACAACATACTTCCCTTGGAGTCATTTATTGCACTGACCTCTGGCCACCCTCTTGGTGTCCTGCCCCGTCCCAGCCTCCTGACCAGCTCTCTCTGAAAAACCTTTGCCTTCCATCAACCATACCCAGGCCTGAACCTTGCTGGCCACCACCATGTAGACCAATGCTGCTGCTCCACCATGCCTTCGTTCATTCCTAGCCAGTGCTCCAGCTCTATCAAAACCCTGGTTTGTTGATCCATCTCCACGAAGACACCCAAGCAGACCAGTTGTAAAGGATTTTAGACATCTCTAAGTCTAAACTCCTTGCTTTGAAGATAAAGAAACTCAGCCCCACAAGAGGGGAAGAGATCTGCCCCAAGTGGTAGATCTAGTCAATAGCAGAGTTTGGCTTACTGCCTCACAAGAAAGTCCATCAATGTTGTTATCATCATTTAGTTGTTTCAGTCAAGTCTATTCTTTGTGACCCCGTTTGGGTTTTATCTGGCAAACATACTGGAGTGGTTTGCCATTTCCTTCTCCAGCTCATTTTACAGATGAGGAAACTGAGGCAAACAGGGTTAAGTGACTTACCCAGAGTCACACACAGCTCATAAGTGCCTGAGGGCAGATCTGAACTCAGGTCTTCCTGACTCCAGGCCTGGCACTCTATCCATTATGCCACCTAGCTGCCCTATCACACTGTTAGGACAGCTGTAGCTGATTTTTAGAAAACATTTCTTATGTTAGGCCAAAATCTGTCTCCTTATAATTTCTCTCTGGTTCTAGATAACCCCATATCTTGTTCAAAAGGCAGATAACCTGTCTTTTGGAACCAGGCTGGATGCTTCAAATCCCTCTTCCACATGACAACCTTTTGAAAATGCAGAACTGCAAAAACCATGAAAACATTAGCCAACTCCTTCGGAAACATCTAGTCAACCTCCTTATCTTTCATATGGGGAAAATGCTCAGAGAGGAAACATAAATTTCACAGAGTCACATAGCTTATCAGTGGCAGAGTGTGTGATACAGCATACTTCGGGATGTATATACACACACATACACATATATACACACATAGAGACATGTGTGAAAATACATGCAATATACACTTCCATAATGTGCATGTATTTAATAAGTCAGGTGGCTATCTGGATAAAAAATCTCTTCCACATGGCACAGCAGGTCAAGTGTGTCAAAATTAAAAAAAAACCAACTGCACAAGTGCTGTGTATGGATTACCCATGAGGCATCACAAAAAGGGAATCTTAAAATGGACTGGAATAGATTAATTTCTCCCCTGTTTCATATTCTAATTTCAATTCCTCTTCCCTCTGCCACTTTCTGTTCTCATTAGTCTTAAAATTGTCTTGAAAATTCTGTACCTCATTCTGCTTTTCTTGCTATCTTTGTCATGGAAATAAGAACTGGAATGTACGAGATCGCACATTTTTTTTCTGGTATCAAATATGTGGGATAATTTTTCCTGGGCTAAGACCGAGGCATACACACGAGATGATCTAAAACACAGATTTGAGGAAAACATATGTCTTTTGGCTTTTAGAGACCTCCCCTCCATCCCAGGGGCTCACAGTCTAGTGTTTACATGCTGTCTATCAGCTGTCCCTCCTCTTCAGCTCATTACTTTATATGAGCCTCCCCTTCCACTGACATGTCTCTGTGGGCCGTTCTCTAATGTTTTCTTTATTAGACTAGTTCTCTCATGTCAGTCATCTGAATCGAGAGGCTTGTTTTTTTTTCACCTGGGCCCACTAGGTCACCAATGTTATATGATCTTGGATAAGTCACTTTCCCTCTCTGGTAAGTTTTCCCATGTATAAAATGAAGGAGATAAACCTCCACCTTGAGCATTCTGGAATTCTAATTAAAAGTTAATTAATGGTTGACAGTGGTCTGATAACCACTTCTGGATGAGATACTGAGACTTTAATAGCAGCTTCCTTCATTATCTTAGGCCAAAGAATAATTTCAATCACTTTGGAAAACCAGTGCAATAGAAAGCCTTAGGATCAGAAGGGCATCCCTCAAATCCTAGTCATTTCTGGGTGAAGTGGCCCCATTTCCAGGCATTGGGCTTGACGCTGTGACCAATTCTGCTTTTCTTGATGTGGAAAAATCAAACTAGAAAGGAAGTCCATTTGTCCAACTTGCATGCAAGTCACATGACCCCGGCAAGGGGCAGCACGAAACCATTCACACTCGAGAATGGAAAAGGTTCAGTGACCAGACGGAAGGGGCTGGACCTTGCCAGAAGAGCTGTTCTTTCGAGAGCTAGTTTGTTGTGTCAATACTTGGAGCTGTTATCACTCTGAAAAACTCTCCAAGGGACCCAGAAGAGCATCTGGTGAAAAATAAAAAGGGATGCTTGTGCTTGGAGGCTGTGTTCTCAGTTAATTATGTACAGCTGCCCTGGCTAATAGGTATTCCTTCTGACATATCCTTCAGCACCTGGACAGCAGCTTTCTAGTACTGATGGGTTGGAACCATGGACAGTACCTGAGCCAGTCAGGCTCAGGATACCAGAGCCTCATTTCACCGTTGCTGCCAGATCAGAAAACTCCACAGCTCTTACCAACCCAATCACTGGAACCAATGAAACCCCTTAGGACACCAGCTCTACAAGCAGCCATTTAAAATCCCAGAAGAAGGTTTCTTGGTATCTCCCCCATTCCCCCGTACATTTTGGAGAAATTAAGTATCTTGTCTATAGAATATCTAGCTATGAGAAGTAGTAGACTGGGAACTGTGTACCATTTTCTTTCTTTGGCCTTATTATTATAGGCTGGCTGCTATCGGCAAGGTTACTGTAAGTATCCTTCAGTTCCATGTAGTGGAAAGAACCCTGGGAGTCCGGAGACCTGGAATATTGTCCCAGCAATGTCTTATCTGTGTGACTTTGGGTAAGCTACTCCCTCTTTAGGAGGTTTGTTTCATCCACTGTAAAATGAAGGGATTGGAATAAATGATCTCCAAGGTCCTCCCAGCTTAAACACTCTTCATTCTACAATTTCCCTTCTCTAAACCACATCTTTAGTTTTTATCAAGTTTTTGAATGTTACAGAATACCCAGGGGCGAGTAAGCCCACGTTATTGGCGGTGTCTATGAGTTTAGTCATTACCCAAGCCTTCAGAGAAGCGGATGAAAGGAGCAATTAGTTATCTTCAGCATATTCACAGATCTCCCCACCTTTTAGAACACTTTACAAACTTAATTAACACAATCAGTCTAACAATACTCTTCCTTCCCAACCCTAGGCAAGAACTGGTATTATTTCCATTTACAGGCAACTTAGACAGAGATCAGTCAAAAGACACTCATTACATTTGAGTAGGACTTGATACTTTAAAAAAATCCTTCCACCTCTATAATCTTGCTAAGAATAATCTTTCATGTGTATGTAGATTTGACAGTTAGCAAAGACAAATTATAAAGTGCTTTGATATATATCCCCTCATATTATGTTTGTTGAACCAACAGAGGAAGCTTAGGTGATGAAATGGAGAGAGCACTGGGCCTGGAGTAAAAAAGACCCTAGTTCAAATCTGGCCTCAGGCTCTTACTAGTTGTGTGACCCTGGGCAAGTTACTTGACCTCTGTCTGTCTCAGTCTCTTCAATGGTAAAGTGGGAATGACAGTGGCACCCATCTCCCAGGATTATTGTGATGATCAGATGACATAATATTTGTAAAACACTTAGCACAGGACCAGGCATACAGGGGGCACTTAATAAATTCTCTTCCTTCTTTAAACTGAACAGAAACATATACCAAATATATATGTATATATATATATATATATATATATATATATATACATAAATATCATGAGACCAAAGAAGATATCCTGACAAAGTGCTCTAAAAAAACTTGAGAAGGGAGAGATTATGCCTCTGGTTCCTTCCAGCTCTGATTTGTCATCTCTCTATAATTTTAAAGTTGCTCCTCCATGGAGGGAATGAATGGGCAGTTGCTTCAGAGTTCCCTCTCCTTGTAAGTTTAGCGCTTTCACATCTGTACATCTGGCCTTAGGATTAATGGGGCAGACATAAAAACAAAGATCTATCCTTCAATCTCACATGTACACAAATAATTATGATACAAAGTGTGACCAGTGCCCCCAAAGAAGTATGAGTCTCATAGACTTAAATATCTATGAGATTACAGAATCCCAGAGCAGGGAGAGACCTCAGAGGTCACTGAATCCAAACTGTAACCAAAAAAAGATTCCCCTCTATAACACACCATCAAGTATCACATGGCCTTAGAGGGGGAACCTCCCATCCTATCCTGAAGCAACCCATTGAATTTTTGAATGTTTCTAATGATTAGGTCTAATTGTTAGTAAGTTTCCCCTTTACACCTAGTCTAAATATGCCTCTGTAACCTTCACCCTTTAAACTTGCTAGTTCTTCCCTCTGGGGCCAAGAACAATAAATCAAATCTTTCTTTAAATACCTGTACACATCCATTGGGACCCTCTAAATCAGTCTCTTTGTGCTCCATGGTCCCCTTTGGCAGTCTGATGGAGCCTACAGGCCCCTTCTCAGAATCCTGTTTGTACCTACATTTATGATGTTAGAAAATGTTAAATTTCAGTTAGAGGTTAGTAAAATGAAAGTTTCCATTTTCCCCCATCCAAATTCACAGACTCCTTATGGGTCTATGAATCCCTTTTTAAGGGCTCCTGCCCTAATTCTTCTTTTTCAGGATAAACATTCCCAGTTCCTTGAACTGATCTTCATTGTGGCATGATCCTAAGGTCCCTGATCTTCTATCTTGGTCACTCTCCTCTAGACACTCACCAATTCATCCATGCCATTCCTGAACTGTGGCTCCTTGAATTACATGCCGTAATCCAGATGTGATCTTGACTGAGGAAGGGGGCAGAGACTTGCTCAAAGTCATACAAATAGTGGTGGGGCTGAAACCCAGGTGTCCTAACACCCAGTCCAGTGCACCACTATACGGCGCTGAAATTTTGGGTTGATGTTTATCCCAGGAGGACATGTGGGAGACATGGGCACTTGGTTCCTTTGGTGTCTTCTTAGACTCTATAGATAGCTCTGTATTAGTACTAAAATCATAGAATCATAGATGCAAAAGGATCTCAACTATCATCTTGTTCAATCCCCTAAATTTACAGTTTAGGAAACTGAGGCCCAGAAGGATAAAGGGACTTGGTTCATAGGAGTCCAGCCACTCACTGTGTGTAAGCCTGGGCAAATTATTTCGTTCTTTGATTTTCTCATCTGAAAAAAAGAGTTTGGACTCAATGATTCTTAAGGTCTCTTCCAGCTCTGAATCCTGTGGGCCTAGATGTAGAACTGGAAGGGACTTCAGAGACCATTTAGTCCAACCCACTAATTAAAATTTTAAAACTAAATTAAATTTATTTCAATTTACAAAAATCTATTTTCTTTTCCTCCCTCCATTGGGAAAAGAAAAAGGAAAAACAAAACCCTTGTAACAAATTTGCATGGTTAAGAAAAACAAATTCCTACATTGACCAAGTTCAAAACAACATGTCTCATTGTCAAGTAAATCCAATGACCTTTTCTCATTCTTCATTCTCCTTGACCTCTCTGCAGCCTTTGACACTCCTTATCACCCTCCCTTCCTTGTTACTCTCTTCTCTCTAGGTTTTTGGGGTATGACTCTCTCCTGGTTCTCCTCCTACCTTTCTGACTGTTCTGTCTGTCTCTTTTGCTAGATCCTCTTCCAGATCATGCCCTCTAACTGTAGATGTCCCACAGGATTCTGTGTTGGGTCCATTTCTCTTCTCCCTCTAAACTACTCCCTTTGGCGATCTCATCTGGATCTACTAACCATGGATTTAATAACCACCTCTATGTTGATGTCTCCAGGATCAAATACTCTACCGAATCCTCCATTTGGTGTTCAGCCCATCAAAATCGACCTCCCTCCTACCCTTCCAATCTTCTTACACCTTACTCCCTACCATGTACTCTTCAATCTGGTGACACTGGCCTCTTGGCTGTTCTATCAATAAAACACTACATCCCTCAGCTCTGGGTATTTTCTCTGGCTAGAATGCTCTCCTTCCTCATCAACACCTACTGGATTCCCCGGCTTCCTTTACTTCCCAATTAAAATCCCATCTTCTACAAGAAGTCTACTCCAACCTCTCTTAATTCTAGTGCTTTCTGTCTCTTATTTATTTCCGATATATCTTGTACATAGTGTGTTTATACATATTTCTTTGCAGGTTGTCTCCCTCATTAGATTTCGAGTTCCTCAGGGGCAAAGACTATCTTTTCCTTTTCTTTGTATACCCAACACATAGCACAGTGCCTGGCATATAGTAGGCTCTTAATAAGTGTTTATTGATTGACTCATTCTGTATCCTGGGTCTATCTTTCACTTCTCTGTCAGGGGGTAAGTAGCATGCTTTACCGCTGGTTCTCAGGAATGATCAACCTCTTCAAATTACAGAAGGAGGAATTCAAGGTCGGGGGATTAACTGACCTTTCCAAGGTAGTAAGCTTCAGAGACAGGATTTGAACCCACATCCTCCGACTCTACAGGCAGTGCTCCTTTCACCAGGCCACCTCTCCTTACCCTGGTCAATTCAATGTTTATTGAACATTGAACATTTCTTTCCTTTCCCCTTTCCCTTCATATAATCAAGTCAAATACCATGGACTGAAAGGCATGTGTTCAGGCTTAAGTACCTTTCTCTAACTGCTACCTCCCCTTTAAAGGAGGCTGCAGATGGAATTCCCAGGAGTGCCAGCCCTGAAGGCAGGTGTTTGGACTCCTCCTTGCCCCCTTGGCAGCCCTGCTCCAGGGATCAGAATGGAGCCTGTTTAGTCGATTTTAGATTTTGCCTCAGAGGTCCTAGCTGCTCGATTATTCCGGTGAGCTGGTCCCCCTGAGAACTGAAACTGCCCTGGCTTTGCTGATAGGTATCTGTATTGTGATGCAGGCCATTCCCCAATTCAATTTCCCACAGGGTTATCTCAGTCTGAAGAACTGGAAACTGCTGAGTAAACAGGGCCCAGTTTTACTGCATCTTCAGGTACCAGGTTTCTCACCAAGCAGCTGCCAGGGAGTTAAGGCTGGGGGAGGGGAGGAACAGGATGAAAACTTAAAAAGAAGCCACTGTTTGCAGCTCACTCAGCCATCCTTGCCCAGCCTCCCTCCCCCACAGCTGAATGTGAACTACTGCACTGGGAGCATTTACAGATACACCTCAGGTGACTATCAGGGAGGGACCTAAAACACATCAGTGAATTTTCCAGACAACTGAGGCCTGCCCCATTATGTACCAAGACTCAGTTTTTATTCTAACCACTGATGGTGGAAATCTGTCTAAAATGGAGCATCCATGTCCCTACCTTCTTACATAGAGGGCCCCAAACATAACTCAGCCATTTCCCTGGGACTCAGGATCATCAATTTCGAAGGTCAATGATTATACAGTGATAGCCTAAGGGAATATTTGCCCCAGTACTGAATGGCCCTAGATTGTGGGGGTTTAAAAACTCTGCATCTTGCATTTTTTGTCATGTGTATCCTAAATGTCAGACTGTCACTTACGCCTTTTGTCAATGTTCCTATGTCTGTCAGCCTTCTCCTTCCCTCAAATTTTCTGTGGGCTGGGAAACAAAATATAATAATAAGTTTGTCAGAACCATGTCTGAACACTAATACATTGTTAATGGAGTTATGAACCAGTCCATCTATTCTGGAGAACAATTTGGAACTATACCCAAAGGGCTATAAAACTGCACATACCCTTTGAGCCAGCAATAGTTCTACTAGGTCTGTATCCCAAGATTAAAGAAAAATGAAAAGGACCTATACGTACAAAAATATTTATAGCAGCTCTTTTTGGTGGCAAAGAATTGGAAACTGAAGGCATGCCCATCAGTTGAGAAATGACTGAACAAGTTATGGTATATGACTGGGATGGAATACTACTGTGCTTTTAGAAATGGCAAAAGTGATGGCTTCAGAAAAGCCTGGTAAGACCTATATGAATTGATGCAGAGTGAAGTGAGCAGAACCAGAAGAACACTGTACCCAGTAACAGCAATATTGTAATGATGATCCACTGTGAAAGACTTAGCTACACTGATCAATATAATGATCCAAGACAATTCCAAAGGACTCATGATGAAAAATGCTATCCACCTCCAGAAAGAGAAGCGATGAACTCTGAGTATAATTTTTTTCACTTTATTTTTCTTGCTTTTTGTATGCGAGGTGGCTAATATGAAAATATGTTTTGAATGATTTCACATGTATACTTGATTCCTATTACTTGCCTTTTCAACGGGCAGAGGAGGGACTAGAGGGAAGGAGAGAATTTGGAACTCAGAAATTAAAAAAAGAATGCTAAAATATATCAATTAATTTAAAAAGAGAAGGAGAACTGTTTCTAAAGTAAAAGCAAACAAGTCTTAAGTGTGAGTCTGCCATGTCTCTCTTAGAGTAAACTTTTGTTTCACTGGATTTTGTCTAGTCGTAGCCCTTTTCTATTGTCTTCTGGGTTCTTGACTGTGGTCAGGTAGACAAGAATATGTGGCCTCTGGATAAATAAGGTATTAATGTACAAGGAATAAGCAATAAGCATTTATATAGTAGCTACTACGTACCAGGCTCTGTCCTAAGTGCTTTATAAGTATTATCTCATTTGATCCTCAAAACAGCCCTTCGAAGTAGATGGTATTATTATCCCTGTTTTATATTTGAGAAAACTGAGGCAAACAGAGGTTAAGTGACTTGCCCAGGGTCACACAGCTAGCAAGTATCTAAGGATGGATTTGAACTCAGGCTTACCTCACTTCAGGCCTGGTCCTCCATCCAATGAGCCAACTAGCTGCCTTAACAATAAACAGCAAAGACTACAACAAAGCACGCGTCTTATTGCTAAACTTTGAAAGTGTCCTTAGATTTAGTTTGAAGGGTGTATGATTTTTTTTTATAACCAGGAATAGCCAGACTTGCATTGCATTAAATTATTTGTCCATACTTTTATTCTTGGGTTTGAAATTTCTTGAGTATAAATGGACTGAATCCAGGGCATAAGGCAGCATGAAGGAGTGAAGTTGTTCTCAAAGTGTGACTGGGGGCCCCTAAGGGTCCTCATGATCAAAATGGTTTTCATAATAATACTAACATATTTTAATTTTGAATGAGTGTTTATAGTATATATAAACAAAAACTCTTTAGGGGAAGGGTCCTCAAAATATTAAGAGTATGAAGGGGTCCTGAGACTAAAACATTTGAGAACCACTGGTGATATAGATAGAGAGCTGGCTTCAGAGCAAAGAAGACCTGGGTTCAAATCCTTCCTTTGATACATACTGGCTGTGTGACCCTGGGCTAGTGACATAATCCCTCAGGTCTCTAAGGTGCTGGCCTGCATCGGCTGTGGGACTTTAAGTGGTTCATTTGTTTTCTCCGTGCCTCAGCTTCTGCATCTGTAAAACAGAGATAACAATACCTGCACTAAGTCCTTCACAGAGCCGCCATGAAAATCCAACGAAGCATGCTCCTTCTCTCCTGAAAAACTTTCAGTGACTTTCCATTGTCTACAAAACAGAGCATGATTCTAGCATTCAAGGCCACCCACAATCTAGTATATGACCCACCCGTCCAGTCTCATCTCAGAGTGCTCCTTTTATATATTCTAGATTCCAGACAAACTAGATGAAGCCATCCTCTGATCTTACCCTACCTGTGTTTGCCACCATGCCTTTGCCCATGCTGTTCCCCATGCCTGAAACAGGCTCATCCCCTCATCCCCTCACCTCCATCTGCTGAAGTCTCTCTTCAAAGTCCAACAAAGATCCCACCTCCTCCTTAAAGCTTTCCCTGCCTCTGTTTCCCCCACCAGGCATCAGTGTTCATTCTTCCTCCAGTTTCTCCTAACACTCTGCTCACATCTGCATCTCCCAGTTATTTGTGTCCTTTTCCTTTCCCTTTCTCTCATTAATTATTAAGCTCCTTTAAAGGAAGGTCAGGGTCTATATTTGGCACTCAGCATCTGTGCCCAGAGAACAGCATGTGATTAGTAAGTTGGTGGAACTTAGGCTCAAACCTCAGGTTACTACCTGTGTGACCTCGGATAAGTCATTAAACTTCTCTGAGACTCAAAATCCCCTCTATCAATTACAGAGGTTGAACAAGATGACTTTCAAAAAGGTCCTTTCCAGCTCTACATACAAATGCCTATGCCAAGATCTCTCCTCTCCCAGGCTGTCAACAACTCAGCCCCTCCACTGGGCACAGAGTATTGAATGGTCAATCTCCACCAATGAGCTTTAGCCTCTGGTTAAATATGTAAAGAGTCTGGCCAACATTTATGTAAATATCAGCTATTAATCTTTTCTTTTTGGTCACAGATCTTATCTATGTGGGTCCTCTCCAACAATGAAGACAGAAGTCTCACCATGCTTGCCCATCCTGTGTGGCTCTTGTACATGCCCTCTTATAAATCTTCTAAAGGGGGTCCACTCAATTTCCTGGGAGCCTCCTTCTCCCTGGGTCTTAGATTCTTTGGTTATTGGCTTAGATTACCCCTTATTTCTCTACAAGCTCCATAGTTCTATGATCTTTTATGAGTCTCTGACCTTGACACTGGGTGCACAGGTGGAAACTAAAGGAACAATTTTTTTAAAGTTATACTGTTTTCTTTTGTTAATTAGATTTTTAAAAGGAACAAATTTTCAAGGACCCAGCACCACATGGCTACTGCCACCCACACCCACAGACTCCTGGAAATTGAAGGGTCTTCCAAGAGACCACTCCATCTAATCCTCCGTATCCAAGCAGGGCCACGTGCAAGCCTCACCTTGAATTCAAAGACCCAGTAAAACCTACACTAAACTAAAATCTAGAGGCTTTCTAAACAGGCAAGCAAAAGGAAAGAAGCAAATGGGCAGCTCTGATCAATGTGTCTGATCAGGGCCCTCCCTCTCCTCCCTGAACCTCTGCCAGCTTCTTCCTTCTGTTACAGGCAGCACAGTAGATTTACAGCAAACATTATCTTTTATCTCTGCTCCTTTTAAAGCTATTTGGTGTTTGCTACTATTTTCTATTATAAATCTAATTGCACATTCCAAACAGACAAGGGCTCATTAAGCTTTAATTATGCACATGTTGTTTTCAACAAACATTTTCATTTGGGCTGCTGTGAGCCCTAATTGTTCAGAAGGGACCCAGTGTAAGATTACAGACTTTTCTATGGTAGCAGAAGAGGGTCTGAAGTAGGTCAAGGTTTGGAGGAACGAACAATTTCAAACCCCAGAGTTTGGGCAAAGTAGATTCTTCAGTGACTCAAAACCACCTCTAGTGTCACATGATGGTGATGTAAAACCGTCAAAAAAGCCTCAAACTTGTGGCTTTTCTCTTTTTTTCTTCTTCGCCTTTTTGGAAATTAACTGCACAAGGTAATGGGGGTGGGTTTTCTTAGCAAATCAAGTCATTTCAAGGGGATTCAAATGTTGCTCTGAGTTTCCATCCCAGGCTCTCAACACTAAGACCACCTTCCCATTGCTAACGTCAAATAACCACTGACACCATGACCGCCAGTGTCAAGTAACTGAACCACCTCTGACAATGCAGAGGCACAAATGTTGAATGAATGAAAAAAATCAGTGTTTAATAAGCACTTATTACCCATGTCAGGTAGGTGCAGCTAGGTGGCGCCCTGGATAGAGTGCTGGGCCTGGAGTCAGGAAGACTGAGCTTTCTGAGTTCAAATATGGCTTCAGACATCTATTAGCCACGTGACCCTAAACAAGTCACTTAACCCTGTTTGCCTCAGTTTCCTCATCTATAAAATGACCTGGAGAAGGAAATGGCAAACCATGCCAGTATCTTGGCCAAGAAAACTCTGAACAGGGTCACTACAAATGAATGACAACAAATACATGCCAGGTACAAGGCTAATGCACACATTGGTTCTGTTACCAGTGAATTCCTCCGAAGGAAAGAAGGGAAACACAGGTAGAAGGAGGCTTACCCTCCTTTTCTTGTCCAGAGAACACTAGCAATGCATCGTTCAACGCAATTCTCTAAGCTTTCATTAAGTGCCTCCTCTCTGCCAGACACCATACTGGGTGCTAGAGTTGAACCCCTGCCCTCAAGGGGTTTACGTTCTACTCTATAAGTCAACTTCAGAATGGCCTGCAGTCTGCATACTGAGCCTGTGTTCTAGTGGGAGTACTGTCTGCAGAGCACGTGTCATGCTGCCAAACCTCAGGGGACACCATAGTGTTCACCACAGTCTCAAGGTCGGTGGGGTGGGGTATTGGGCGAAATCAGCTCTGGGTCTCACAGCCCAGGCCATGCAAAGCCAAGGAAAACTGCAACCGGATCTCTCCGTAAGTGGGCCTCCACACAGGAGGTAAGAGCGGAAGACTCGGCAGAATACAGCCCTCGGCTTATTTGTGTTTGTAATTATCATCTAAACGGTTGGAACCGTCTCCTGAAATTGATTCTTGCAGGAGACAATTAATTAACAACCTAATAAATTGTCAAATGAGCACATGTTGGGTGAGAATGTGGTTCAGAGGGAGTTTGTTTTAAACAATGAACATCAGACGACTTCAGATTTATTTTCTACCCAGTGGAATAAAATAAGATGTCTTCAATCATGCTGCAAAAAGGCTTGGCTGTGTTGCTGGCAAAAAAAAAGTGTCAATGCAAGCATTAAGCTGCACAGCCTTGGAAAGAACCAAGCAACTTTTCAAATTGTAGTTTGACCTAAAAAAGCTTTCTAGGTCATTTGAACTTGGCATCTGTGAATCTGACCTACTAAATCAAATACAATAAAATTACAGAGTTCATCTCAGCCCACTGGTGTCAGATAATGCATAAGGTGAGATATAATATTTACAAAAACACTATTCATGTATTCACAACTAATGCCTGATTGTGGCTGTTTATGGACGAGGGCCTGTCAGTCTCATCCCAGTTCATTCATGCTGACCACACAAAAATGTAAAGGCCGCCTCCTCACACTGAGAATGAGAACCCACTGTATGCCCGTGCTCTCATTAATTCACAAATGTCCATGGTCTGTGATTACACAGCCACCCAGTCACCTCCTGACAGACACTGCCAAATAAGACAGAAAGCAGGGCAGCAGTATGGAAGGAATGAAGGGATGAACAGGATGATGGTGGGGAGGGAGGAGATTCAAGACAAATTGCTAAAGTTCCAGAAAATGTAGACAGTCTGGGATAGTGGAAAGAGCAATGAACTTGGAGGTAAAAGACCTGAGTTTGAATCTCAGCTGTACCATTTACTATCGGTATGACCTTCAGTCTCTGATCCTTAATTGCACCATCTGTAAAATCACAGGGCCAGACCAGATAACCTTGAAGGTCTCTTCCAGCTCTAGAGCTATGATCTTATCAAAATGCCTTCCTGGACTTCAGTCACCATTACTGTAGTGGGAAGAGTTCTTGGGTATTGAGTCAGGAGACCTGGGTTCGAATCTCAGCTGTCACTTACTAGCAATGGGCATCAAGTCATTTGGGCTTCTCTAGGTCTCACCTCACTCCTCTATAAAGTGAGCAGGGGTAGACGGTAATGGTTTGGCAGGAAGTTTCCAGTACAGCATCTCAGAGATCTGTCCTTGGTCCTGTGCTACTTAACATTGACTGGGATAAAGGCTCCAATGACATATTCATCACATTTGTAAGATGACACAGAGTTGGAAGGGAGAGCTAACACAATGGATGACAGTTGGCACTCAAGAAGATCTTGGCAGGCCAGAGCACTGGATTGCCTCAGAGATAATGAAATCTAATCGTGATAAATGTAATGGGCTAAAAAGTCGACTTCCAAAATAAAAGATGAGGCGGGCAGTGCGTACTTAGGGGCATGCTTAAACAGTGGTTTATCTGAAAAAAGATACTGAGGTTTTGGGGACTCAATATAAGATGTTGGGCCGTATTTTGAGAGGCATGACTTCTAGGAATTAGGAGGTGATGGTTCCATTCTACTCTGCCTTGGTCAAACAACATCTGAAGTACAGTGTTTAGCTCTGGGTGTCACAGTTTAGGAAGGACATTGATAACAGGAAAACGACAAAATGACAGCAACCAATATGGTGAAAGAACCCAAATCTATGCCATAGGAAGGTCAGCTGAAGGAAGTAGCAATATTTAGCATAGAAAAGACCTAAGATTGACATGAAAACTATTTTCAAGTCTTGAGGCAGCCAGGTGGGTTAGTGGATAGAACACTGGGCCTGGAGTAAAGAACATCTGAATTCACGTCCAACCTTGGACATTTAATTTCTGTGTGACTCTGGGTAAGTCACTTAACTTCAGGCTGCCTCAGTTTCCTCATCTCCAAACTGAGAAAGATAATAACACCTACCTCCAGGGGTTGTTGTGAGAATCAAATGAGATAACATTTGCAGAGTGCTTAGCACAGTGCCTGGCACAAGCAGACATTTAATAAATGTTTGTTTCCTTCCTTCCCTTAAATATTTGATGGACAAGACAGATTAGACTTGGTTATCACAGATTTAGAGCATTAAAAGACATGAGAGATCATTTTGCCCAACCCCTTCTTTTTACAAATGAGGAAACTGAGGCCCAAAGATATGAGATGATTTTCCCAAAGCCACATAGGTAGCAGGTATTAGAGCCCTGATTCTGACCTGGGTCTTCTGACTCTAAATCTAGCACTCACCCCATGGCACCAGGCTTCCTCTTATATTCTTTTTCATCCCAGGCAGGGATGTGCCTCCTCCCTTCCTGAGAGCCAACTGTCCACTTTGCAGTATGAGCATTTACACTTGGAAATCAGCAAACCCTAAAAATTGGGCCTTGATTTACTGTTGTGTTGATTGTTTAGACTGAAAGATGAGTGACGGAGAACATGTTGCTAATTGTATTGGTAATTAAGGTGGGACTCTTTTTTTTTTTTTAGTTTTCTCTTTTAGAAAACTAAAGTAAACAAGTGCCTTTGATTAAGTCTTGCTAGGGGCAAAGCCCCAGGCCCACACCCTTTTTCTGATTAGGTCTGAAACCTTTGGGCCCTAAAAAGGGTATATATACTCGGAGGTTAGCATTTTGCTTCGGGGTTCTGACTCACTGGAAGAGTGTCTGTGATCTGACCAGATGAGACTCTGGGCAGCCATTGTTAAGAGCCCCCTGCTTGAAAACCCAGATGTTGGTGCTTCCCTGGTAACTATGTACTGAGATGCTGAATAGAGAGCTGGAAGCAGGTCTACTGGTTTGTGTTATGTGATCTGTTGATATTTTCTGTTTGTATTTGTTCTGAAGTTCAGGGTGCTGGCTTTTCCCCCCTGAACTGAGTGAATTACATATGTATGTTTGATTAAGGTGAGATTGTTAACCCCTTAAAGTTGCTTTCCTTAGAAAAGCAGATCAAAGAACCTGTGCTGGCAGCCCTTCTGTGTGCTGGTGTTGTTGGCTTACACAGCCGTAGTAGTGGGAAGCTACATTGTTGTTACACTAATTCAGATTAAACTTAAAAGGATGCTCTGAACAGTATTTTCAGAGAGCTGGTTGTTAAATGTTTACCAGCACATGTCTGTCTAGTAGGCAAAATTAGAGACAATGGGTGGAAGTTACAAAGTGGGACATTTTCAGCTCAATGTCAGAGAAATCTCTAACAATTCATGCTATATCATAGTGGAATGGGTTGCCTCAGGATATAGTGGGGTTCCTCCTCTTCAACTGAGGCTTTCAAGCAAAGGGTGGATAACCACTCATGAGGAAGGATATTGAAGGGATCCTTTTTCCAAAGTGGGTTACACCAGATGGCTACTGAGTTCCCTTGCAAGCCTGGGAGCCTAATATGGAAATATGTTTTGCATGACTTCACATGTATAATGAGCATCATACAGCTTGTCTTTTCAATGGGTGGGGGAGGGACAAGAAGGAGGGAGAGAATTTTGTAACTTGAAAATTTTAAAATGAATGTTAAATTAAAAAAAAACAGAAAAAATCCCAAGTCTGTGAGCCTGTGCTTCTACCACTAGAAATGCTCTCAAAGGTCCATTCTAGCTGGAAATCTACCATCCTTTTATAATAGGTTTTCTTATTCTTGAAAAGAAAGAGTACCAAAAGGCAGCTCAGAGTCACAGCAAACGTATACTTATCTTGAAAAAGAAACCAACCCGAGAAATGCTCATCCAGACACTCCCTAGCTCCTCCCGATCCGGGTATAGAATCTTTAAAACAATGCCATCACAAATTTAGTATTAATCTCCACTGCAGCCAATGAAATGTGTTTAGAAACTCTTTCATCTAGAGAAATTAATTTTCACTCATAAAATGGCACTACAACTTTCTAAAGTCACTCTCTAAAGATACATCAGGATCCTTTGTATCTTCATTGCTATTCATTTTTTCTCTTATGTGGTTGCTGTTGAGAAGAAGTTAATGGAGGGTAGGCCTCCTAGTCGAGGAGGCTTGGATTCAGATCTAGCTTTTGACACATGCTGGCTCTGTAACATTGGAAAGTCACTTCACTTCACAATGGTCCTCCCCCAATTCTCTAAGATTATAAACTGCAGAGCAGATATTGATTTGCATTGGAGATGCCTATGCCAATGAAATCATAGTTTCAGTCAAAAAAGAGGTGTGTATCTGGTTAGCATAAATGATATTCTTCTAGTCTATTCTTTTCACTTTACAATATTTCGTAAAGTTCCTCGTAGCTTTCTTTATAGTCCTCATTCTTGTCAACCTTAATTGCATCATGGTATTCCATTACATTAATGTACCACAATTTATGGACCCATTCACTTATTGTTGAGCATTTAGGTTGCTTCCACTTTTTTGCAATTACAAACAATGCTGCTATAAAAATCTTTGAAAAGGTAGCTCTTTTGTGGGTTGTTTTTCACAGAATTTCAGAATTAGAAAGGACTTCAGCAGCCATCTCGTCCAATCTGTCCTTTTCTATCTCAGGCTCTGTCGCTGTGTTTCTCCATTTCTATCTGTTTCTATCTCTGTTTCTGTCCTTTATCTTTCTGCCTCTCATCCAACAGAATCTCAGATGGGGAAGTGACTTTAGAGGTCACCTAGTCCCACCTGAAATGCTATCTCTGCCTCTTTTTCTTTCTGTATCCAAGCCTCTCCTTCTCTCTGCTTCCTTGCTTCTATTTCTGCCTCGTTCTATCTCTGAGTTGCTAGATCACCTCTGAGTTTCTCTTTGTCTCTTTCTTTCTTAGTTTCTCTAGATCCATTCATTGCCTCTATCTCTGTCTCTCTCTTTCTGCCTAGTTAACACACCAGGCTGAACAGCCCAATACTCTCACACTAACATTTTCAGAGTATACTCCCAACAATGGAATTATTGGGTCAAAGAACATAACTTGGTCATAAATTTTTAGAATCAGAAAGGTCTTTGGACCTCACTTAGTTTATCTTCTGTATTTTGTAGGGGAAGAAACTGAGGTCTAGTCCAAGGCTGCACAGGGACAAAGGACCACTCCTTCCCTGCACTATCTCTCCCCCAATCCCAATGAGCTAAACAAGGAGTGAAAAATATTGGCTCAACAGGCAAATTTACATGTAGAGAGCTGTACGTACCAACCCCAAAGAAATGGGCTCACCTGCATATGGCTTGGGCCATCTGGAGTAGAAAGCCCCTCTTCCTTGGCTTGACATTTACCAATGTCTGCTTAATGTGCCTACTGGTCATTCTTCTTGCCACATACAAAACTGCTACCCAATTTGGAATTTTAAAATAATAATGATAATTGTCACATGCAACATCTTAAAGTTTGTATCCCATTGCTCAGTGGATTGAATGCTAACCAAGTAACATCCTCAGAAGAATATATGAATTACAGATATGAGTCTTTGAAACATCAAACAATCTGATGTCATTGAAGGTACTACTGATATAAAACATCACTTTTTCTATTTGTTTAGGACATGCTTTCCCAATAGGAAAGGATTCACTTTCTTATAAAGCATTTGTCCAGTGCAAGTGGCCTTTAGTGAAAAGAGAAGGGCTCCTAGGAAGAAGAACAGTTATGTGGGAATGTCCAGAGGTTTCACTGGGGTCGTGTGATTGATTAGGGATATCGAACTGGCTGGAAAAGATGAGCAGGCCATAGGCCAAGCATTGAGGACTTCGGTAGAGCCAGGATCACAGGAGATCATGACAGTTTGGGGGTTTCAAGCTGAGGGTAGAAAGGCAGGACAAATTGCTAAGACAGGTGCAGACTGGGTGCCTGGGAGCCGGAAGAAATCAAGAAGCAGCCTCCCCAAAGGAAGGAGACTGTGAGATAGGATGTGGACACTTCCTTTACTGAATTCGCCAACCCAACTTGTACAGCGGAGCATCCCCCATTGTTTTTGTGAGTTTTGTGAGAGCCAGGCACTCATCATCTGGGGAAAGGAAGGGAAATGGTTCTATTTCCTGGCTACTTAGTCTTAAATGTGTCTTTCATTTCTGCTCATTAACTACTTTGTGAAAAATGTGCTTTCTGTTCAACTGTTTGATGGGGGAGGTGTGACTACTGATAAAGGAAATCTAGAAATGAACTAAAATCAAATATTCCAAGAAGAAATCCTAGGTGGCAGCAAACATGAGCTATGTTGATCACTATTAGAAGTCCCAAAGATGGCACTTAGCTCATCTATTGAGAGAGGGAGGGGTCTAGGAACCCCACTTGTTGCACAGGTTAAATACACACACATACGTATATTCAATTTTAGACTCGAAATGAAAGAGAGGGGAAGGTTCCATCTGCAGCCCCTAAACAAGATATAAACACATAGATGGACTAACTCAACAAGCTTGCCCATCCATAGTCTTCAATAATTTTAATGGACACATAGGAGATACCTATAGAAGCTGATTGGCTCTACCAAATGAATACTTTAGTATAGCCACAAATACGTGATGTCATCAATGTAGAAACTCCTTCAAATGGCACTTCTCATCCATGCCTCATCCTGTGGGGTTTTTTATTCAATTTCTCCAATAAGTCTTCTACAGTGCACCCACTCAATGTCTTGGCAGAGAGAGGGAATCTTCCTTGATGTTTTCTTTAACATGACACAGGTGCCACTGCATCAGTTATCCCTCCCACCTCCTTTTCTGGTCACACATCTTATGGATGACATATTTTATGCCATTTCATGGGATCATAAATTTAGAGCTGGAATAGATCATAGAGGTCACCTAGTCCAAACCCATATTTTACAGATGAGGAAACTGAGGCCCAGAGAGGTGAAGTGACTTTTCCAAAGTCACACAGTTAGTAAGTGGAAGAAGCAGGATTTGAACCCAGGTCTAATGACTCTCCATCCAGCAGTCATTTGACACATTGCCTCACTTCTCACACACAAGTAATACAACAAGTGTAAATAGGTTACCATACTGCCAGTATGTCGTAGCCTATTTATACCAACCACTCGTCACTCCATTCTCCTTTGGGTGACCTGCAGTTTTGATTATTCAGAGGTTGTAGTGTTTCATAATTCATAGCCATGCTGAAAGACTACTGGAGTTAAAAATATGAGGTTTTGTACCATCTGTCATCTTTTCCATTCTTTTGGCCTCTTCCCTTACTTCAGATATTTTGAAAATTAATTACTAAATGCCTAAAAAACCCACATCATCTCCTGCACAGAATTTTTTTCTCTATGTATCTGGTCAGGTCCAGCAGCTCTGGATTACCTTCATTTTCGTAGGTATCATCACCACATATTACATTGGTTTCTAAGGTAATGGAGCCCCAATGGGGTTCTACCATCATCACTGATGAGAACGGACCACAATAAAAATGCAAACAGCACTGTTCTATTTTCTTCTCTTTCCTGATTCATTCGCAAATGCTCTTGGGATAACCTAGTTCACTCAGATTTCACACCAAGTTCTCAGGCAGAGCTGTTGAATTGCCTTCCTCTGTTCCTGAAGCAACACTGTGCATAATCCCATAACCACCTTCTCTGTAACGTTCTGCGAGTGAGCTGGTATTCTAAAGTGGCGCTGTCCTTGGCTCCCAAGTCTTTCCACTTAGCAAATGGGCCAACTGTTGGTTGGCTGAATCATCCTAGAACCTTTTGTATCAAACTTCTCTAAGAAATGGTGAGGGTCAATTCTTTACTTTTTTCATTTTCCATTTGTAGGAATTGAGCGATTGGACTGATGAGTTCATGTGGGTGTAGTGTGGCTGCTCTGACACTCCTATGCCCCATCTCCTTTCCTTTCAGCTTCTACCAGGTTTCTCACTTACCTGGTCCCTGCCCAGAAATCAGAGCTTTTTACATCAGGCCCTCAATGAAAAGAAGGGCCTCAGAAATCAGGTCTTACCTGGAGCTGAGTGCATGCTCCAGGTATAAGGTGTCTTCTGGCGTTGTGTCATCCTCTGCCATCTTGGAATGAGGGAATTTGAGTTTAGCCAGCCCCTTTGAGGAACTATATCAACCCAAGAGTCTGATTCTATCTCCTTTCTTCCCCATCGTTTGAGAAAGAACAAACTGACATCATCCTCTGTCCTCCCAGGACAAGGAGGGTGAGAGCCTCATTCAACCTATGGTTAGCTAGTTCTCATTCTCACCTCACCTAATCCTTGTGATTCAACTATCCTCTCCTGAGGCAAAAACCTTCTTCCCTTCTTATAACTTCTACTCTCTCATATCCATTCCCCTTAGCCCAACTTCTCCTGAGCCCCTGAACCGCTCTACCCACCTCTGCTATTGTACCCTACAGAATTCCCATTCTATTGTGAATAAAATTCTTTTCACCCTCAGCTTTTTTCTCTCACACTCTCTATATTCTTTCTCTTTTCTCACTCCCTGGAGAAGACCCATTGTCCCCAGCCACTCTCTGTATATTAGGTATATATTCTCTCATGTACTGAGACACACTAGGCCAGAAAGAAGAGTGGGCATACCTTTTGCTCCTCACTGTGACCTTCAAGCCCTTCCACCACTCAGCAACATCTCCTCCTTTGAGGTTTAATCCATCAGAATAGATCACCCTATCCAGACCTTTGTTTTTGTCATCTGTCAACCCCCAGGCCATTCTCCTCCTCCAAGGCTCACAATTTTCCCCATCTCCTGCTTTTGTATTTGAGGACTTCAATTTATACTCTGATGTAGTAAATCCCATTGGTCCACTCAAGCATGCCAGCCTCCCTGTTAAACTTCCTCATTTTGCATGACTTGTACCCTTGCCTCACTTTAGCCATACACAGGGTGGCCATGCCCTTGATCTCCCCACTGTGCATCTACACACTTTACCACCATGATCCAGAATTCTGACATTCCTCTTTCTGATCACAACTTCCTAAACCTTTCATCTCTCCTCCTGCACATCGTTCCTCCTGCTTCTCCAATTCTTCTTCATCCTAACCAAGATAGCCAGTCCTTCTGCCCCTTTTCTGCTCTCCTATTCTATAAATCCAGAGTGATTTCCCTGATGTCATGGTCCTCTTCGAAAATGAAGGATAAACACAATTCTATAAATTTCAAAGTACATACTCTTCAGCCTTCCATTTATAGCCCTTCCCAATCTGGGTCTGCGCACATGATTGCAGTTCATGTACTCTGGCCTATTGGTTGCTCCCTGAATTCAGCATTCCAGCTCCTCCTTCTGTCCTGTTCTTAGGCTGCCCTTTAGGCCTGGGGATGTACTCCCTCCTCACCACTACTTCTTAGAATCCTCTGCTTCCTCCTAGGCTCAGGCCCAAGTATCATGTCCTTTAGGAAGCCCTCCCTGATGTCCCTAGTTATTAACACTCTCTTCCTCCTCACATTAGCTTATGTTTATTGATCCATTTACATGCTATATTCTCTAGTAGATTCTAAATTTCTTGAGGGGAGGAACTCCCCCCAGCCCCACTTTTATCTTTGAACTCTCAGTGCTTAACATAGTGCCTTATACACAATGGGCATTTAAACAACCTTGGTCGAATTATTTGTCAAATTGATAGCTTGCTTCAATAGGTCAGGTTAGCACCTCACTATCTTTTAAAATTAATCCTTTCTTCTAATTTTGGTATCTACTTTAACCTTAACGATAACCAGACAATAAGCCAACAAACTGCACAAAGGCAAGTGATTCTGAAATGCCTGCTATGTCACTAACCAATTGTTTCCTGTCTGTTAAGATCGAGCCAATTTCATTTTTTATTATGCCATTCGGCGCTCACCACTTCCGGCACCTTCTGACTCGTTTTCATGTACAGGTGTAAAGAGGTCTTTGGCCTCTCATGCTCATTCCCCAACCATATCTTCCAATACTGCTTTTACCATCTCTGCTTATGGCCACTTTTGAACTGCAGCTACTAAACCCCAAGGTACATACTGACTTAATATGGATGGTTTTGTCAAGCTCTTCATTGAATTTCTCTACTTATTTTAATCCTCTGAAACGGGATGTTGGTACCTAAGCTATAATTACCTTCCTGATGGGCTGTTTGTTTATGCTCACTGTGAGCACAGCGAGGTGAGGTGGCTAAGCATCTCATGAAATTATGTCTCTTATTGCCTTTGGGCGCAGGATGAAACCAAATCTGCTCATGTCTGCATTCACTCCTCCAGGGAGACTCTTTTCTCTATTGGGAACCTCTTTATATTTTCTAGTTTCATTTACAGTGAGAATGTCAATACAACTGTGGCTCAGCTCTTCTAATAATATGTCAACCCATTGGTTGTGGGACAAAGATCACATATTAAGTATACCAATAGTTAAACACTGGTATCTGTAAATCTAAAAGCTATGCCAATTTCTGTCCCATTTGGGCTATTCAACCATCATTACTATGGAAGTGGGCAAAGTGTATTGGGGGTGGTTGTGTATTTTTTCCATTTCATTGCTCATTTATAGAAAAATATTATTGCCCAGTGGCCAACTGTTTGGTGGTGAGATTCTCTCT
This sequence comes from Trichosurus vulpecula, assembly GCF_011100635.1. NCBI lineage: Eukaryota > Metazoa > Chordata > Mammalia > Diprotodontia > Phalangeridae > Trichosurus > Trichosurus vulpecula. Next base: position 99,345,702 of record NC_050575.1, on the reverse strand, counting down.
CTTTCGATGGGAGCATCCTTGGAACACAGACACCATCTATCACTGGGCCTGTTCAGTACAAACTTTACTAGTTTAGTAGAACCTGCAAGTCACAGGCACAACTTCTGAAAACTCAACATCATTGCCAAGCTCTAAGCAGGGGTGAAAGTTGAGGCTTTGGTGAGATTTCTTCCAATGGATGCATCAAAGTCAACCATCAACTTGTCACTTGAGCTGTAGCTTACTTGTCAATGTTTGGTGGCCAAGATTTGCCCAAATCTTTGGCAAAGGTAAGATGATGCAACAGGATTCTCCATACAGAAGATGTCCTGCCAGTTTGGCACGTGTGGCCTTAACTCATGAAACACTGAAAGAACAAGTACAAATGGTACTGTTTCCAACTTGTTCTAAATGAACAAACTCATGAGGCAAATGTGCACTTCAGAATTGGGAATTCCCAGAAATACTATAGACTATTACAGCTGGAAGTTTCATCAAGAGAATAGAACACAGAGTGTTAGAGCTGGGAAGGACCTTAGAGTATGGGAAGAGACATTCATAACAGTATCTAGTCACATTACTGAAGGAGACCTTCAATGGGAAGGACTTTTCCAAAGTCGCACAGTTGATTACTGGCAAAGCTGGCACCAGAATGTAGATCTGGACTCCTAAACCAGAATTCTATTCCCCATGAGACACTGCAACTTTTAAACTCATTGTTAATAGGACTTAAGTCATAAATAACTGACACTATGTCTATGTCTCTATCACACCCAAATACTATTTCCAAGAACAGCAGACCAGCGGATCTAGCTGTGGACAGTGTTATCTTAATAGTTAACTTCCTTTTTAGTTCAGAGGTACATTCATGTTAGAAGATACAGTAGAACTCATTGGAAAAGGATGAAAAAGTTGTTATAACTCAACAGCCCTGAGATCTTTATAGATCTGTTCTACTTTTCTTTAAACTATCCCATTCCTTTCTTTTTTCTTCCTTCCTTCCCAAACCAGAAATTCCTTCGCTGGTAACAACTCTCCAAGTGGGTTCACTGTTAAAGTACCATAGATTTAGATCTGGAAAGGACCTTAGAGGTCTTCTATTGCAACCCCTTCATTATATAGCTTAGGAAGCTGAGGCCTAGCTGAAGTGTCAACCTAAATTTGTTTAAGGATTTAAGAACTAGCAGACCCATCAAAGGAGTTTACTGGGCAGCTTGCAGACAGATTTTGCTCTGAAACCTCTCAGAATAGAGACAGTATGACCTCATATGACAGCCCCTTAGCCTTTCCTTCATTGTTCTTTCGTTTCATTGTCAGAGTATTGGATCAAGAATGATATACTCAGCTCACAAACCCTAATTTCCTTTTCTTTGCTCATATGTTTCCTGGTTGATTTCTTTTTCTGTTGAGTACATGAAAAAGTGTGTTAAATTGAAACTAGAAACACTGAGACATCTGTGCTCTGTACTGTAGAAAACCACAGCTTTGAAAGGAGTAGTAGCCCACCTCCGAAATAACAAAAGTCCAAACCCTCTGTGAACTGAGGGGTAAACTTTCCAAAGAAACCAGGAGGAAATGAGAGGTTTTAGACTCTGTTTTAAGTAGGTTACCAAATGATGCTAGAATTTTCATAGCAATAGCCCTAGCTAAATAAAAAAGAAATAAATGAATGAAAAAGCACTTATTAAGCACCTACTGTATGCAAAGCTGTGGATATAAGGAGCTCACAGTCTAACTGGAAGAGATAATACATACAGGTGGGTTTCAGCTGCAAGTTAGAAAGCTCTAGTGGTCCTTAGGTTGTGGTGGCAAAATGGATGATAACACATTATCTTTAATGTTGTTTTCATTGACAAAATCATATCTGTTTCTCATGTTGAACCATTTGATAGTAACAAGTATCAAACCCTACCAGGCAGCTTTAGGGGCTGGGGGAGAGAGAGAAATAGCTCTTGATTTAGAGTCAGGTGACCTGGGTTCAAATCTTTAGGCAAGTCCCTTTCCCTTTCTGAGCCCCAGACTCCCCTTTTCTAAAACAAGGGGATTGATTTACATCTTTTCCGCTCCAAGTCCCTCTGATCCTCATCTCTTCATGCCTGGACTATTTAAATAGTCTGCTGGTGAATCTGCCTGCCTCATTGATCTTCCTAAAGCACAAGTCTGACCTTGTCACTCCCCTCCTCAATAAACTCCAGTGGCTCCCTATCACCTCCAGCATCACTGTTTGATGTTCAAAGTCTTTCATAACCTATCTCCACCCCATCCCCCCCACACCTCTTTACAGTTTTCTTGCACTTCATACTTCTCCATGTATTCTTTGATCCAGTGGCACTGCCTCCGTACTGTTCCTTGAACAAGCCACTCTATTTCCTCCTCCAGGCATTTTCACTGGCTGTTGCTCACACTTAGAATTCTCTCTCTTCTCCATCTCCACATCCTGGCTTCCCTCAAGTCCCAGCTAAAATCTCCCTTTCTGCAGGAAGCTTTTCCCAATCCCTCATAATTCCAGTGTATTCCTTCTAGGATTATCTCAGTTTTCCTCTTTAGAGCTTGTTTACATGGAGTTGCTTGCATGTTGTCTCTCCCCCAACTCTATCCAACTGTGAATTCTTTGAGAGCAGGGATTGGCTTTTGTCTTTCTTTGAATCCTCAGCTCTTATTATAGCACATGACACAGACTAGGTTCTTAATAAATATTTATTGACTGCCTGACTATCCAACTATCTTAAGAGATAACCTATGCATGCTGGAAGGCCAACCATCATACTTTTCTCAGACCAGTTCACATCCCTCAATTAAAGCATTCCTGAGAAGGTGACTCTCTTGAGAAGCTGAAGACACCTATTAAAGAAGACTGACCACCTTTACTAACTTTAGATTTGCCCTGGAAGCATATGGTTTGGTCTCAACTAAGATGTCACGGGTGTCCTTAGGCTAAGCAACTCACTTTCTATACCTTGCAAAGCAGTGAATGAGTTCAACCTAATTGTCTGCCAGATAGCCATAGGAATAACTTAATAGAGATCAAGACCAGCTAGGTGGTGCAACGGATAGAGTGCCAGTCCTGGAGTTAGGAAGATTCATCTTCCTAAGTTCAAATCTGGACTCAGACACTTACTAGCTGTGTGACCCCGGGCAAGTCACTTAACTCTGTCTGCCTCAATGTCTTCATCTGTAATATGATCTGGAGAAGTAAATGGCAAGCCACTCCACTATCTCTGCCAAGAAAAACCCAAATGGGGTCATGAAGAGTCAGACTTGACAGAAAACAATAACAATAAACAATTTTCTTAGGCACAGAAAGGGAAATGGGGTGTTTGCATATATAATAATGATGCCATCTTATATTTATATCATACTTAATAGTTTGCAAAGTGCTTGTGGCACAAACAGAGCTGAAAGCACAGGAGTAACAGGAGACAACTAAGGTCTCTCAAAGCATTTCAGAAGGAGGAGCAGAGAGAAAACCAGAGCAAACGTAGAGACAATACCATAGTCTCACTACCAAGTCCATTTCTCTTACTTTACAAATCAGGATAACAGGATTTCAGGTTTCAAGTCAGTGTTTCAACTAGCACTTATTAAGTGCCTACTAAATGCCAGGCCCTGTGCTAAACATTGAAGGTTACAAAGAAAGGCAAAAACAGTTGCTGCTCTCAAGGAGCTCATGATCTAATGAGGGAGACACCATGAAAATGATGTATGAAGAAGATATCTACAGGATAAATTGGGGGTAGCTTCTGAGAGAAGGCTTTAAAAGGAAGGAGGACTGGTAAAGGCTTTTTGAACGTGGCAGAACTGTAGCTGAGTCTTGAAGGAAGCCTGGAGGTGGAGATAAAGAGGAGAACATTCCAGGTAGGACAGACGGAAAAAGCTCTAGGAGTTGGGAGATGGAGTACCATGTGAGAGGAACAGCAAGGAAGTCAGTGTCACTAGATCCAACAGCACCTGGAGGAGAAAAGGCATCTAGATCAACTCCCTCATTTTACAGGTCAGTAAACTGAGACCCAGAGAGATTAACTGAGCCATCAAAGGTACTCAAGGCAGTTGAGAGGGCAGAGCTAAGAGCTGAACCCAGGTTCTCGGACTCCACAAGAAGTGGTCTTTCCACTATGTCATGTTGGCACCTCTTGCTGGGTGATAAGCAACACCCAGGCATTTGCAAATAACTGTTCTGTTTGGACAAGTAAAGGAAAGAACAAGGAAGAAGCGGTTGATGGCAGAAGGAAGACAGAGGCTATGAACACAGCCTCAAAGCTTCAGGTTAAAAAGAGAAAGAAAAAAAAAAGATCCTTGTTCAAAACTTTTTAAGAGTGAATGAAAATACCAACCAATGAGCTGCGTTGGCCAGTTCAGAGAACAATTCATGGGAAACCTCTGGCTGAGTGAGCAGCCACAGCGCCCAGCCCACCCACCACCAGCATGGGCCCTGCAAGACTGAGCAAGGTTCCCCAAGCTGCCTGGGAGCCAGCAAGCGGATGTCAGAGCGAGCTGCTTTAACTGAATATGGCTGTGCAGAGATGAAGCGATACTGTAGAGAACGGAGGGAAAAGAGCCTTGAGCTGCTCCGCCTTGCCCTCACTGACCACAGCATCTGATAAAGCCCATGGAAAAAGCGCTGGTTTCCTCTAACATAGAATTGATTATCTCAGTGCAATCTACAGTTTTTCTCACACACAGACACACACATACACACACAGCCCGAAGTTCAGTTATTCTGTGACACTGGGGGGAAACAGAAACCAAACCAAAACACAACATGACAATAAATACACACAACACACAAAACATCTCTCACAGAAGTGGGCATTGGAGGCAGAGCATGTCTATTTTGGGGACTTGATCATCAGCTGAGAAGCAAGTAATGTGACCAAACTGTCATCGGAGAGCACCTGCACCAGCCTTTGTTTTTATCATTTCCAAGACTCCAGCTGCACCAACCAATCCCAGCTCCCTCCAGACGGCCCCTGGGCCCACTCATGGACTTGTTCCATCGAAAAGAAATTGTATGTGTCCCTCACTCCCAAGATGAATCCAAGAACCACAGAATGAAAGCATTTCCCTTCCTTCCCCATTAGTCTGTATATGTATTATTTGTCTTTCAGAATCACACACATTTTGCACTTACGTCTCTGTGCACGTGTTGTTCCCTCCTTCCTCAAGCAAGTGTAAGCTCTTTGAGGACAGGGAGTGCCCAAGGTGGCCTGCATACAGCAGGCATCGAATCAAAGCTTATTTATGTGAACTGGATTGAACTGCATACCAGATTTGCTACTTACTACCCATGTGACTTTGGACGGGGTCCCTTTCCCCTCTGAGCTTCAGGTTTTTTTTCCTGTAAAATGAATTGGATGATCCCTAAGCTATTTTCCAGGTCTACATTAAATAGGCTTATGAAGCCAGTCTGGCCCAGCCTCCTCATTTTTACCAAAAAGGAAACTGAATCTATCAACCAAACAACCAAGGAACATTTACTAAATGCTTAGTCTGAGCCAGGCACTATCCTAAGGGTTGTTGTTGGTGGTGGTGGTGGTCCTTTGTTTCCAAAGAGGACCAACGATATCGGGGTGGGGCGGGGCAATGACATCAGGAGTCTTGACTTGCTCCTGAATTGGATTTAAGTGAGGCAGAGCTGTGCAAAGTCACCAGCCTCACTCTCTCCTCCAGAGTTATCAGTGTCCAGTGGCGAGACATAAGTCAAGAAGACTGTTGACAGCCTAGGATGCAATGGGTGACCTTGGCCTTTATAAATTAAGGTCTTTCTCAGGCCTGAGTTTGTCTGATGCAAAGCCCTTTCAGTGACTAAGGGCTACTTAACTAGCTGTGTGACCCTGAGCAAGTCACTTAACCCTGTTTGCCTCAGTTTCCTCATCTGTAAAATGAGCTGGAGAAGGAAATAGTAAACTACTCCTAAGGGTTGGAGATACAAAGAAAAAGCAAAAACAATTGTTGCCTAGAATTCAAGAAGCCTAGGTTCTAATTGAGAAGATGGTAGCCCAGAAAGGGAAAAAAATTTACTCAAGGTCACAAATCAGTTGCTACCAAGTCTAGGACAGGAATCCAGGTCTTCCAATCAAGCACTTTTGGAGAGTAAAGGGTATTACTTTAGGAATATACTAGACAGAGCATTATGACACCTGGCTCCCTTTTCTGAACAGCCCCAACGGTAGTTCCTTCTGTGAAAGATGTAGTAAAGATTCTAGCCTTTCCTCCACAAAGAACAGATGTGGACACTTCGGAAGGGAGGTCAGAGGTTGCATTCAAGGTAGAGGTTGGACAACCTAACCACAGTGCAGTACTGGATTGAATGCTGGGCTCAGAATCATAAGGCGTGGATTCAAATACGTGACTACTGACCATGAGCAAGTCACTTAACCCACCTGGACCCCAGTTTCCTCATCTGTAAAAAGAAGAAGGAAGCCTTTAAGATTCTTTCCAGGTCCAGATCCATCATCCTGTGTCTGTGGGCTTGTCACTCTACTAGGGATCTTCTTCTAAGACCTCTACTTCCGTCCTGAGTCGAATCCAGCCTTCCAATATTTTTCAGACTCTTCTCTCTTCTTTGCCCGTGACGAAGAAGAATTTTCTTCTCCTCATGGATGCCACATTGGGGGGGGGATAGGGGGGTGGTAGTGACAGCCTAGAGAAATGTCTTCTGTTTCTTCCAGAGGAGGGGCTCAGGTACCCAATACTAAAGGAAATTCTGTGCCCCTGATGAAAATGCTTTTACCCTCCCCCAAAAGAATGTAAGTTTCTTGAGGGCAGGGACTCTGATTTTTGTTTGTTTTCGAATCGTTAGCACCTAGCACCAGCCTGGCACAGAGCAGGTACTTATAAATGCTTATTGATTGGACTGTCCTGGAGAACTTTGTCTGGGTCTTTCCTGTGCCTCCTTCATGTCCTACTTTAGCTTAGCTGTGTAACATGTCTCACGTACTGTAAACTGAGGGAGGATGGGATCGTTTCGTTTTTCACTTTTGTGTCCCCAGAATACATGCTTTACTCATAGATGTTTATTGAATTGGACCGAAAAGGAACAATCGCGATCCCAGAGCAGAAAACAACCTCCACCAGATTCATTCCATTGTCAGCACCTTGGCCAGAAGCTGCCTCCCACCACTTTGTCCAGAAGAAGATGAGTCCATTGAACATCTACACGGGCCTAGGAGGCTACTGGGTTCTGCAGTCCTTGAGACTGGCTTCCTCCTCCATCATCCCCTTCCCTGAGCAGCCAGGCACTCTAGAGACACAGCCAGAGTTTGAGGAATTGAGGGAACTGCCTTTTTAGATCTTCCAGGAGTCAAGTACATTCTAATCCATTCCTCGTGGGTGTGGAGAATCCTTATGGCAATGTAATACATCTAAAAATGAAGAAACTGGAAGCCTGGGTTCAAATGAGAGCCCTGATGCTTAGCTGTGTCTCCTTAGGACACGTCGATTTCTCTCTCTGGGCCTCGGTTTCCCCATCAGTAACATGAGGGGGTTAGACTAGCTGATCTCTCTGGGCCCTTTCTGCTCTATGATTCTATTTTCTACTGGAAATTAGGGGGAAAAACCACCCACAAATGAATGAGATTCATGTTTGAAATTAATTTACTTATAATCCTAGCAATTAGCAGCACCTGTGATGAATATTTTCCCTTCCTGGCTTGTAACATAACAAAACAGTAATTAATGAAACCCGAAACTGAATTTGAATTATAGTAAGTGATGCCACATTAACGCTGCTTCCTTCAGTCACTGCCACTGCTGTTGTTGAAGGAGACAGGGCCCCTGGAACACAGCAGAAGCTGCCTTTACCACCCTTCCCTTGCGCTCACAAGACCACGCTAATAATTATCTCCAGCACCCCCTTTACAGAGTTTCCAAACCTCAGAGGCTTCACAGAAGTCAATTTCCCACCACGGTCAGGGCTGGCGAGGAGGGACATGTACAAGGAACAGACAATTTTCTAGCTATTCCAATGACCTTGACAGTCAGGCAAATGGTGATTTGCATAAATTAGACATTATATTTGAAAAGACTTATAATCAAGTAATTAAAGATGATAAGTAGAGGGTAGATTCCACCCTCAATACAAGCAAAGGGATGAGCTGGCTAATGGCTGCTAGAGATCGCCCATCGTAACAGTCCTATGGCATTGGGTCTGTTTTCCCTGTAACCCCAAGAAAACTTCTCCCAAAAGAAGAAATGCACCCTTGGGGTTTCTATATAGGTCAAACAAGGGCCCTGCTCAGCAGCTGTCCAGCCAGTGAAGTGGTCTGGGAAGCCAGCCATGTTTCACCATTCTGGGGAAAGGAAGAAGACAGAAAACAGGTGAATGAGATAAAGTCAGTAAATTAATGGCCTACAATGAGTCCTTAAGAGACTTGTGAGGTTGATGTCAAGGAGAATAGTAAAGAGAAAAGAATTCTGGATTTGGTGTCCAAAGACCTGGTTTTGAATCTTACTCTGCTCCTTATCTAACTTCTGTGACCTTGGGCAAGTTTCTTAACTGCCCTCCAGGTCTGTTTCCTTGTCCCTAAAATGAAAAGGTTAGACTGGATGACCTCCAGAGTCTCTTCTACTCAGCTCTCCCACAAATGCCCATCTTGTCTCCTTTAAGAGGCACTTCTGATGTTCTTAGGCAAAGGGAAAAAGTGACCGTGAAAGGCAGGTGCACAGAAAAAGCCAGGAAACTCAGGCTGGGTCCTGAATTATTGAGTGCGGCTGTCTACGTGAACACAAACACCAAAGATCACCAATCGCTCCTTCTGGAGGCCAAAATTCACATGGAATCCACCACGTGCTCTGAAATCTTCCTACAGAGTTGGGGGGTTGTGTATACTTGAAACATTTAAAATGTGAATGGACTAATTAGTGAAAGTGTCCGTTGGATAACAGGGCTCATGCATGCTCTCTGGCTGCCCCCCAAGGCCTGGGGCTGCCTCTACATAGAGGTGCCCTTCTATAGGCTGGTCAGGGTTGGGGGGGGGGGGCCCTTGGCAAACAAACCTTTGGGACAAAGGGAAGCCAAGTGTTTCTGTTTTATTTTCACTTTCTATTTTCACTTTTCGCTTTCTGTGAAATGGCTGATTTCAGGGCCAAGTGAAATCTGCAAAGGGAGGCTGGAGAGGGAAACCCAAAAACTTCTTCAAACATAAGGAGGCTGTTAGATACCCCACAGTACAATCACGGATACAGGTAAAGGTAAGACATCTAAAAGACCGAAATTCCCCAGTGATATCCTAATAATGAAAGGCAAGGACAGGCTAGGAGAAACCAGATGATAAACAGACCAATCAGCTAAAGGACATTCACAAGGAGGAACTATAAAACAGTTACGGCCAGGTGTCTCAGTGGAGAGTGTCTTGGTCCTGGAGTCACAAAGACCTGAGATCAAATCTAGCCTCAGACAGTTAGTAGCTGCATGACTCTAGGCAGGTCATTTAACTTGTCTGCCTGAGTCACCTCAGCTGTAAAACGGGGATAATAACTGCACTTTCTTACCTTTATGAGGATCAAACGGAATAATAATATAAAATGCTTAGCATACTGCCTGGCCCATAGTAAATGCTATACAGATGTTAGTTGTGGTTATTATTAAGGCTGTCAAATATGAATTTCCCTTTCCAGTAATCCTCTGTGGTCCCTGCTATCTACTGGATAAAACAAACTTCTTTGCCTGGTAGTGAAGACTCTCCATAATGGCTCCAACCTGTCTTTCCAGCCTTATTTCTCATTACTCTCCTTCACCCTATTCTAGCCCAACTGGACTTTTTGGTGATTCCCAATTCTGTCCTGAAATCTCCCACCTCTGTGCAACTGCACAGGCCATCTCTGATGCCTAGAATGCTCTCCTACCACACCTCTGCCCGTTAAACTCCTTCTCTTTCCTTAGGGCTCAGCTCAGGTGCTACCCCTCCCACTGAGCCTTCCCCAGTCTCCTCAGATGAAAGCTATCTCTTTCCTCCTCGGATTTTCTTAGAGCACTTTGGGCCTCTTCTTGGCCCCTCAGGTCAGATCGCATCTTCCCTTGTTTACTCATTCTGTGTCCTGCTGTTTGACTGTGAGCTCCTTCAGAGCAGGGAATCTATTCACAGTGGCCACCTGGCAAGATGGCTTGCATAGAGGACACCATTCAATCAATAAGCATTCCTCAGATGCCCCTTGTGTGCCAGGTGCTTTGCTAAACCCTGCAGATAACAAAGCCAAAAAAGGAAACAATTTTTGCTCTGGGCGGGGTGGGGGGGGAGGGGCTTACACTCTATCAGGTGGGAGACAATATATACACTTGTAAGTATATATGGAAAAATGTATGCAGAATACACACAAAATAAATATAAGGCAGTTCAGTAGCACTGACAAATATTTGCTTAACCAAGTCTCCTAGCCTCTTTCTTTTGTCTCTGAAAAACACTTATGGAAATCTGTGATGGAATTTCAAATCACAAGGAGGTCAAGTTAGCCTCGCCTCTGTGTGAACAGGGAAGGTGGGACTCTTCAGCGGTCAGGCTGGGCCCCAGGGCACCATTTCCCCCTCCCACCCTGAGCAGTAACAGGCCAACAGTGTCCTCAGATTTGCTGAGCATGAGACACAACAAACGAGATACCAGTTTTCTCTTTCATTGTCCCAAGGTCCTGAGTACCCAGATGAGAAGATATAGATGAGTTTCTTGGGACTCTTTTCACCTCTGTCTGTAACTCCAGCACCTATCCTAGTGCCTTGCACACTGTAGGCTCTTAATAAATGCTTTCTGACTGACTCTATGGTCAAAGTCGATTAACAAGATAGGAAGCAGACAGGCAAATGTTGTTACTGTCCTTAGACTGGTACATCAGGAGAATGGCATAGACATATTGACCTGAACTTCAGCAGTTTCCTCCAGTCTCCCATATTATTTGCATAGGCAAGATGGCTAGGCTGGATGGGACAAGAGTACAGCTAGTTACTGTATAAACTGTAGTTGGATTCAGAAGTGGCTGAGTGACCAGAAGCAGTGAGTAATGATTGCCATAGACCTGGAGAGAGGTATCTTATGGTAGGCCCCAGGGATCTGTCCTTCTTCCTGTGTTGTCCATCACTAAGAACAGCACAATGCATAGCATAGTGCCTTATACATAGTGGGTGCTTATAAGTATTTGTGGAATTTAATGCGTAGCATAGTGCCTTATACATAGTAGGTTCTTGTAAGTATTTGTGGAATTTAATACATAGCACAGTGCCATATACATAGTGGGCGCTTATAAGTATTTATGGAATTTAATGCATAGCATAGTGCCTTATACATAGTGGGCGCTTATAAGTATTTGTGGAATTTAATGCATAGCATAGTGTCTTATACATAGTAGGTGCTTATAAATATTTGTGGAATTTAATACATAGCGCAGTGCCTTATATATAGTAGGTGCTTATAAAATTTGTGGAATTTAATTTAATTTTAACCAATGACTTGAAGGCATAGGTGGCATGTTTACTAAACCTACAGACGACCCAAAGTTGGAAGAGATAGATATTGAGTTGGATGACATAGTCAGAATCCAAAAAGATCTTAATACTCAAGAATGAAGGACAGGATCTACTGATAAGATGAAAATTTAAAAGAGATTTTTAAATTATCTTCCATCTTCACATGGCCTAAATTTCCTCCTGTATTTCTACTTTTCCCACACTAGAAAGTCTTCCCCTGTAATATGAAATTTTATAGGCATAAATGCAAAGTTATGCACTTGGGTTCAAGGAATCACTGCAAGTACAGGTTGAAGAAAACATAACTAGAGATCTGGGGGTTCTAGTGGATTTGCATCAATAATATGACATGGAAGCCAAAAAAGCTAAAACAAAATAATTTGGGGCTTCATTAACAGAGGAAAAGTGACTAGAATAATGGAGGGGGATTATAAGCTAGACAAGAGCAGATCACAATAGATTTTGTTGTTTAGCTGTTTTCAGTCATGTCCAACTCTTCATGACCTCCCTTGAGATTTTCTTAGAAAAGATCCTGGAGTGGTTTTCTATTTCCTTCTCCAGCTCATTTCACAGATGAGAAAACTGAGACAAACAGCGTGAAGTGACTTGCCCAGGATCACACAGCTAATAACTGTCTGAGGCCATGTTTGAGCTCAGGTCTTGCTGACTCTGGCCCTGGTGCTCTATCTACTGTGACACCTAGCTGCCCCAGAGTACAGATCACAGCAGAGTCTGGCATGATTATGTTCAGTTCTGCACACTGTATTTAATAAAGGCAGTGACAGAATGTAGTGTGTCAAAAGGAGGTTGACTAAGATGATGAGGGAGGCTAGAAACCACTATATATATATGTGTATATATATACACATATATATATATATGATATATATGTATATATATGATATATACATAAATGCAACAGTTAATGTAATTAAGGATGCTTAGGCCAGTGAAGATGAGACTTAGAGAGGACATAATAGCGATTTCCAAATAAAGGAATTGTCATGTAAAATAGGGCTAAGATTTGCTCTGTTTGGTCCCAAAGGGCTGATGGAAGAGCCACGGGTAGGAGCTATAGATAGGCAGATTTGGGCTCAGCATAAGAAGCTTCCTCACCATGGAGCTGTCCAAAAGTGAAAAGGGCAGCCCAGGAGGTAGCAGGTTCCCCCTCACTGGAGGCCTTCCTGAGGAGGCTAGCTGACTACTTGCCAGGGATATTGTATGGAAGATTCCTGCTTCATTTGGGGTTGGTCTAGATCTTCTCTGAGTTTCTGTCCAGCCCTTTGTTTCTGTGTGTGATAGAGAAGAAAACTGGGGCTTGGACTGTATTGTTGTTATTGTTTTAATTAAAATCTTTGGATCCCCACTTTTCCACAAAATGCCTTACTTCATCAATGCTTATTGGATAGGAACAACCATGACCCAAGAGCAGAAAACAGCCTCCACTCAAAATCATCCGTTGTCAGTGTCCAGAGAGGACCCCTTGCCAGACAGTGACAGAGAGGTGGCCAAGAGCCCTGCAGAGTAGAAACCACTAGAAAAGGATGTTAAAAGTCCAAGCCCTTGAAGGGCTTCTCTCTTTTACACCAGAAACAACCCAGACAATAAAAGCTTAACAGCCACAAAGGATATTCCAAGATAGTCGGTGGGCTCATAGATTTGCCTCCAGATTTTTTCAAGTGTAAGATCTGTCTGATTTTGGCCAGACGCCTTGCCCAATACCTTCCTGGTCCAGTCTCTCTCCCTAGGTCATTAGTGTGGCTTGCCTACTATGGTACTGGCAGGATCGTAGATTCAGAGCAGGAAGGCACGTGAGAGGTGATCTAGTCCAAATCCCTCATTATACAGATATGGAAGCTGAGGCCAGGGAGGTTGAGGGACTTGCCCAAGATCACAGAGGTAGCGTCAGAGGTAGATGTGAACCCTGGTCTTCTGATTCCAGAAACAATTCTCTTTCTAGAGCTTCCTTGTGCTAGGTTAGGATTCGGCTCTTGAAGAGCTTTTTGCGTTGGGCTGGACAGCAGCCACTGAGATCTCAGCTAGTCCTGGGACCACAAGGGAAGATCCTCAACTTCAGCAATGGGGGATGGGGGGAAAAGAAAAGATTATATGATCTTAGAGTCGCGATCTGGAAGGAACCCTAGAGATAATCTAGTCTGATCACCTCACTTTACAGTGGCTGCTGGTGATACAATGGCTGGAGCACCGGGCTTGGACTCAAGAAGTCCTGAATTCAAATGTGGCCTCAGACACTTTAGTTGTGTGACCTTGGGCAAGTCCCTTAACCTCTCTTTGCCTCCTTTTCCTCAACTGTAAAACGGAGATAGTATCAGTATCTAGCTCACAGGGTTGTTTTGAGGATCAAGTGAGGTACTATTTGTAAAATGCTTAGGCAGCACCTGACACCTGATAAGCACACACAGAAGCTTACTGTCTGCCCCTCCCCAGGGGTGGTGATGGGAAGAATGAAAGAGTGATCCGCATAGAACGACAGTGTGTTACAGCAGAGAGAACCTGAAGCAAAACTGGGTTCAAGTGATAGCTCTGCGTGCACTGACTGGCTTTGCGCGACCATGGACTACCACTGCTACTACTACTACATTAGTATTTATAGAGCTTTAAGGTTTGCAGAGCACTTTACAAATATTATCTCATTTGATCCTAGGAGGTAGGTGCTATTATCACTACTCAGGACCCTGAGGCAAACAGAGGTTAAGTGACTCGACCAGGGTCACCCAGCCAATAAGTGTCTGAGGCTAGACTCCAGGGCCAGTGCTCCGAGCATGGCACCAGCTGGCTACATAGCGGGTCCTTTGATGCCAAACCTAGCGCATTTTCTAGTAGTCCATATTTGGCTGGCATCAGTGATTCTGGTCTGGTGACTGAAGCTAAGGCGATAACAATTGTGGTTCTTCCCAGTCCCCCAGAGCTGCCAGTGAGTAGCAGGAGAAATGCCACCATCCTGGCAAGAACTGGCTAGTCAATTAATTATGTAACACTGCGAATGGGTGATGGTGACTCGTGCCAGAAACTGGGTACAAAACCCATAATTGTTTGTTTTTGTATCTCTAGTATCCAGAACAGTGCTTCAGACACTGTAGGTGCTTATAAATGTTTGTTGAATCTAATCTAATTTTCATCAAGGATACTTTTGCCATGTGTAAGGACCATTCTCCAAAAGATGTTATAGACTCAAACTATCATGGGGGTTACTTTATAGAATGAAACAGAAATGATAAGAACACATATTTAGAACAGGAGTTCTTTATCTTTTTGGTGTCATGGATCCCTTTGGCAGTGGGGCAGATTCTAAGGACCCCTTCTCAGAAAAGTGCTCTGAAATGTATAAAATAAAGTGCATGAGATTCCAAAACAAATCAAAGGTTATTGAACATAATGATGCATTTTCCCCCCACCCAGGTTCACATATCCCATTAGATTTACCCATAGACCTCAGGTGAAGAGCTACTGATTTTGAGGAACAAAAGGTCATAGGAATGAGGGGACCTAGCTTTGCCAGATCTCATGCTAGATCATAAAATAATAATTTTTGCAGATTTGAAACTAGAGAAGCAAAGGCTACGTGGCACACGGGGAAGCATTAGAAGCTGAGTTTGGAGTCAGAGACGTTGGATTTGAGTTGCAGGTTTTCAGGAGCTTAGCTCATGTATGGACCCTCCTGGGTCTCAATTTCCTCATTTGTAAAAATAAGCAGGTTGGCCTGTATTCCCTTTAATGACTCTCCTAGCTCTCTAAGTTTATGATCTTATGACTCTGGTGATACATTTTCCCCCTAACATGGAGCTATACTTTTCTCTGTTGTAGTAGAGAACGGAAGAGCAAGGGCTGAAGGATGATAAATGACACATTCTAGCACCTTCTAAAATCTGACTCTGACAGGACAGAGTTTAGAGACCAAGTCTTTTCATTTTACGGAGAAGTGACTTACCCAAGGGTCACAAAATGGTTTTTGATTCAAAAATTTTATTTTCAGTACTGATTTCTCTTCCTCCCTCCCATCCCTTCTCCACCTATTGAAAAGGCAAGAAATATAATACTCATTATACATATAAAGTCATGCAAACTATTTCCACATTAAGGGGCAGCTAGGTGGTGCTGTGGATAGAGCGCTGCCAGCCCTTGAGTCAGGAGGACCTGAATTCCAATCTGACCTCAGACATTTACTAGATGTGTGACCCTGGGCAAGTCACTTCATACTGATTACCTTCCCCCTCTATCCCCCCGCCCAATTCCATATTTTCCATGTAGTAAAAAGAAAAAAAGGAATAAAAATAAAGAAAGAAAAATAAGCTTCAATCTGCACTCCAAGTCCATTGGTTCTCTCTCTGGAGGTGGATGGCATTTTTCATCATGAGTCCTTTAGAACTGTTAGATCACAAAGAGCGTCAATGGCAGAGTCAGGGCTAAGATCCAGTTCTGCCAATTCCCAACCCAGTGCTAGAACATCTGACACTGTGAATGCTACTGGTCCAGTTTTTCTTCTACAGACCTGGGATTTCATCTTAGAGAAATGTCTAAGAGCACTGAGAGGTTAGGTTGTTTGCCTGGAGTCGACAGAGCATCTCTGCATCACAGGCAGAACTTAAATCCAGGGCTTCCTACTCTAAGGCTGACTCACTAGCTACTCGACCACACTGTCTTTCATTTAGTCCAGGATCTGGAGCAAAAGGGCCGAGCCAGGGCGGGCCCAGCCAGTCTCTCTGCTCTGCCCCAGTCTGCCGGGCAGGCCAAAGTTAGTTCATCAAGGATCTGGAGTTATAAGGTATGTCAGAATGACTCCTTTTGGTGACCTGTAGTTGTGGTAAGGATTTTAAAACAATCAACAA
The DNA here is from genome assembly GCF_011100635.1 of Trichosurus vulpecula. NCBI lineage: Eukaryota > Metazoa > Chordata > Mammalia > Diprotodontia > Phalangeridae > Trichosurus > Trichosurus vulpecula. The sequence continues at coordinate 99,329,427 of NC_050575.1, read as the reverse complement.
CCTCCTCCACCTCACCAAAAAAAGAAAAGAAAAAGAAACTTGACCTTTATATTTCCAATTATTCCTGAACTGCTTAACTAACTAAAGTCACGTAATTAGATTTTTATGAAGAACAGTTAATAAACCATGCTATTCCGTCTGCTCTTTGATAACCTATTTGCATGAAAGCCCTGAGATAGATTTTAACATCTCCAAGGCAAGTCATAATTCAACATGTTTACTCCCAAGCAGGCAGAGTTTGGTCTGGGCCAGCTGTGTTTACTGAAGCTGGTGTTTTTTCTATATTTCCTTTTTAACCCCTTTTTATTGATATCATTTGTTTTTATATCACCTTCTTACCTGAATATATCCTCCCCACCTCATCTACTCACCAAGTCATCTCTTATAGCAAAGATTTTTTTAAAGAGGGAAAAGAAAGCAGGTCAGTAAAACCAACCAATATACCCATCCTGCCTTGCAGTCTTTGCAATATTCCACCCCGACAGTCCCCCACCTTGGCAAAGAATGGAGGGGTGGTGATTTAAGACTTAGGGTGTGGCTTTTCCGTAATGACAAGTTCAGGGAATTGGGGAAAATTACTGGCACTAGGTGGGTGGAGGAGAGAGATGGAAAAAATCTCTCTGAGATTTATTTTTCCTTCTGTAAAATGAGGGCTAGATGGCACTAAATGATCTCTAAGACCCCTTCTAGCTCCAGCACCTACAAAATGGGTTTACTGAGCTGAGGGCCAGCCCAGGAGAAAATGGAAAGCCCCTCTGAAGCAAAGGTCAGGACAGAACCATGGAAGGAATGTTAGGGCTAGAAGAAATCATCTTAGCTTTTCTCCCAACAATAATGGGTGAATGAAACAATTCTGTTCTGGATTTGAATATTTAATTTCATATCAAATTTAAACTGGCTTGGAACCATAGGCTCTAGAGCTAGGAGGGACCTTAGATAGCATCTAGTTCAGAGGTGGGGAACCTGCAGCCTCGAGGCCACATATGGCCGTCTAGGTCCTTGCGGGGGGGGGGCCCTTTGACTGAATCTAAACTTCACAGAACAATTCCCCTTAATAAAAGGATTTGTTCTGTAGAACTTGGACTCAGTCAAAAGGCTGCACCCAAGGACCTAGGTTCCCTACCCCTGGTCTAGCTCATCTCCTTAGGGAATTGGCCCAAGACCACACAGCTAGCAAGCATCAGAAGTGGGCTCTGAACCCAGATCTTAACCCAGAGAGTAGGGCCTCTCTTGAGTAGGACCCCCTTGGTAGAGGCTCGCTGGTCACAGGGCACTTCCACCTGCATTATCTCACTTGATCCCCACAGCAGCACACTGGGATGGAGGGAGGAGCAGGCATCACTGTTCTCCCTTATAGATGAAAAAACTAAATCTCAGAGGGGAGAAATGCCTGGTCACCTTCATACATTGTCTACATGACAGAACTAAGACTAGAAGTCAGAATTTTTTTTTACTTGAAATCCAGTGTTCCTTCAATTATGGTGCATGGCGGCTTTGACTTCTGACCTGCATTTGGGATGGGTAAAGAGGGCTTAAGATGCTATTTAGTAGGCAGAGCTAACTGGTCACCTGTCCAGAGGAAGACATGTGATCATGGTCCATTGACCAGCACAACAGAATGCAGAAGGAGCCTTCCACAGGGAAAGAACATTAGGTTTGGAGTCAGAGGGGCTGGATTCTAGACCTTCATCTAGCATTTATTACATCCTTGTGATATTTGGGACAAGGTACTTCACTTCTTCAGAACTTGGATTCTCCCTCTATAAACTGAGGTCAGACTAGGTAGCAACTAATGCCCTTTCCAGCTCTGACATTCTGTGAGTCTAAGTTTATGAATTAATGGGCCCAGATATGCCAGTCATCACCATCAGATCACAGGACCATAGATTTCAAGTTGGAAGGGACTTCAGAGTCCAGCCTGTCCCAGTCCTTTATTATACAGATGAGGAAACAGAAAGTGATTTGCCTGAGGTCACATGGTTAGTAAGGAACAGGAGTGACATTTTATCTCCAGCCTTCTTCACCCTAAATCCAGTGTCCTATTTATTCACAACAGCATACTGCCTACTACATTAACTGGAAAAACAAACAAACAAACCATAATCCTCTTCCTGGGTACCCATAAGCATTGACAAATAAGAGGCTTCTACTCCTTGCAGGACTGTGATTCTACCTATGGGACCGGCGTCAAGCTGTCCCAGCTCTCTCCATCCCAAAAACCACTCCAACGCTGGCAAGTGCAGTGTCCTGCTCCATGGCTCCCTTCCACCTCCCCCCAAGCTGACTCTTCTGCTCATTAGGAAGTTAAATCTTGTAGCACACTTCCTCTATTGGGGAGAGAGCTTTCGGTTCCACTGAACATCAGCCAACTGACTACTCAGAGTTCTCATCTCCTGTCTTCCACCATGAAATATGGAAGGAAATACAGTGAGACGTCTGGTGGAAGGGAAGGAAGAGCTTGAAGCGTTTTCTTAGTCATGATTTAGTTTGAGGATATTGTTATCCACGAGGACAGAATACAGAGGGATTGGGCCCTTCTGGTGATTCCCTCTTCTGTCTGCATTAGATTCAAGGGGAGAATCACCCCTTGGCATCTGAGTCCAGCCCTGGCTACTTGGCACTTGGGAGAAGCAGATGTGGAACAGCAGGGAGCCATGCTATCCTGTTGGCCTGGGCTACAAGTAGGACTGAATGTGGCCAAATGAATGTGGTGTGATTTGAACGGTGCCTGCTGGAAGCTCCCACTGCCCAAATGTAACTCCTTCCCTAACCAAAATGGCCCCTGTCCAAATCACTGAGAAGTCAGACAACAAAGGCAGGGAGGGGCTCTCTCTCCTCTGGAGGGGGTAGTTAAGACAAGATTTCGGTATAAGAAGCAGTGAAAAGAGCACTGGACAGGAGTCACTAAACTTTGGTTCAAGTGTCACAGAAGTAACTTGATTTCCCCTTGATAATGTCTGCTCAGGTTTATGGCTATACGACCCTGACCAAGTTACTCTATTTCTTTAAGCCTTGACTCCACTGTAAACTAGGACTATTGTACCTGTGAGCTCCTACTTCACTGGGTTTTTGTGAGGATCAAAGGGGTGATGCTGGTCAAGTTTTCTGCAAATCTTCAAGTGCTTAATAAACAGTAACAACAAGCAGCAGGGACTGGTCAGACGGCCCTCTCCCAGTGGCACAGAATCTCGGATCAGGCTGTCTAATTGTCAGAACGGTGGCTGGTACTTAGTAAGTGCCTGTTAACTGGCACTTTAGGACCTAGTGGCAAAGGAAAATAGATGAGCTGGGGGAGGCTGTCTGAGGGTGCCAGGCAAAGGGTTAGGAAGGGAGGTCCAGCTTCTTGCCCAGAGCCAGTCCTGCTTTCCCCTCACCCCATATGGTACCCACATGTGCCAGGGAGTAAGGTCGGGTTGGAAGGAGGAGGCAGTCCTTCTGCACAGCTATGGTGGTCTTCCCATTCATCAGCTGTGACTGTGCTAACTACCCCTAAGAACCTCCTTCCTTACTTGACCAAAGGCAGAGGGAAGAGTCAAGGCACTGGAAGAGGGGAGCAGGGTTGATCCTGAGTGGCCCTTCCTATCTGCAATCCCCCTCCAAACTTTGCCAGGCTACGTCCCTAACCTAGTCCAACTATGGTGTCTGTGATTGCACAGCAACCTAAGCTCATGCCTTATCATGGAAAATGACTTGGTCGTACAATGTCTTGCATAACAGACCACATGTTGTAATGGAAGAGCAAAGCACTTGAGTGTCAGGAAATCTGGATTGAAATCCCAGCTCTTACATGTACCACAGAGCAAATCATGTTACTTCTTTGGGCTTCAGTTTCTTTATCCTTAAAATGGGAATAATACCTTCACTCTCTACTTCACGCAGTTGTTTTGAGGAAAGGGCTTTGTAAACCTGGGATTCCTACAGAAATGTGAGCTCTTATTATTATGGGCTTTCCCTGGTAGCCATCATGGTCACAAAATGAGCTAGAGCTGGAAAGGGAATCTTTTGCCCTCACAGAAATACAACTTAATTGAGGATGAGTCCTTAATATGGGCCCTGGCACACAACAGGTGCTTAATAAATGTTGATTGATTTATTTATTAATGAGGAGAATGATGACAATAAAAGATCTTATTCCTCCACTTCTAGAATTCCATGAAATAAGTTATAGATTGTTCATCTCCATTTTACAGATAATGGAGACTGAAATTAAATGACTTGTCCACACATCTAGTAAGGGGCAGAGTCTATATTTTGTCCAGAAAAGAAAAGACTTGGTTAGGCATAAGGGAAGGAGGGGTATATGATTGTTTTTTGTGTCCATTTCTGTGTGAGACTCTTTGTGACCCCTTCTGGGGTTTCTGTGGCAAAGATACTGGAGTGGTTTGCCATTTCCTTTTCTGGCTCATTTTACAGATGAGGAAACTGAGGCAAACAAGGTTAAAAGACTTGCCCAGGGACATACAACTAGTAAGTGTCTGAGGCCAGATTTGAACTGAGGAAAATGAGTTTTCCTGTAAGCTAGCCTGGCAATCTGCCCTAACCTAACTGCTCCTGAGTATGTGATAACAGTATTCAAGTATTTGAAGGCTTTGTCCTATGGAAATGCAAAAATTAGATTTGTTATCCTTGGCTTAAAGGAGTCAGAACAAGGAACACTGGTAGCAGTTACAGGAGACCTACAGGAGTCCAACAAAAGTAAAAACTTTCTAACAATCTGAGTTGTCTATCAACCACGTTACAGTGAATAACTATAGCTAGATTATAAGCTCCTTGAGGTCAGGGACTGTCTTCCATTTTTTCTTAAATTTGTATTCCCAGCACTAAGCACAGTGTCTGGCACATAGTAGGCACTTAATAAATGTTTGTTGACTATAAACTGCTGAATGGAATGAGCTGCCCGGGAGATGGTGAGCTCCCACCCCTGGAAGTGTTCCTGCAATGGCTAGATGACCACTTGCCAGTGGAAACTCAACTTCCTCCAAGGATCAGCTCAAAAGCCACCTTCTCAAGAGCCCCTTCCTGATTCCCCCAACTATTATCATTCCTCCAGACAAAATTACTTTGTGTTTATTTTGAATTAACTTATCAGTGTAGATGTGAAAAAATAAAATAAAAAATAAATCCCATTTTTTAAAAAATGGAAATGTTTTGTATGACGTCACACGTATAACGGGTATCATAGTGCTAGCCTTCTCAATGGGTGGGGGAGGGGCTGAAGAGAGGAAAATAATTTGGAATCAAAATTTTAAAAATATATATAAAAATATATAAAAAAAACTTTTATCTATCATCTAAAAGAATGTAAGCTCCATGACAGCAGAGGCATGTCTGTCTTTACAATCCCAGCCTAGCATGGCTGCCTGGCAGCACACAGTACAGATGCCGAATAAATGCTTGGTGACTTGAATCGACCTGGATGGCATAGAGGGGACTCCTGCATTGGAGACTTGGCCAGATTTGACACCTCCAAGGTTCCTTCCAGGTCTGAGGTTCTTATAGTCGAAGATAAATTTCTGAATAAAGAGACACAACTATTCGACCTGCTGTGTCAGTTACAATTGACCCAGTAACTGTGTCAGTAAGGTACTGAAAAGCAGATCCAATGAGAGTAGCTGGGACTGTCATAAGCTGCTCCATCCAGGAGCCATCACCCATTGGAACCCTGGAAGATTCCTGAAGTATAAAATAAGAACTGTCATGTCTTCTTCCTTCCTGCCTCAAGTGGTTAGATCTACTAAGTGCTTATCTACCTACTTTCAGATTCTTGGGTAAAAGGCATGGTTTTAAAATGGTTTTTATTTTCTTTTCCACTTCAGGGAACTCCTCAGGGAAAGGCCAACAGGATTTTCTAAGAATGGTGCCCAAGGGCATTAGGGAAATGTTAATTAGCTTTTGGCCTATCACTTTTTCCCCAAGAGCAAAAAACATTGTTAGTGTTCAGACAAAAGAGGTGTAGCCTGACAACATCGATTAGCAGAAGCTGCTTTGGCAAAAAACACAGTTGTAACTCCTAAATAGTGCCTGGGAAGCAACACAGCTACTCCGAAGAGATGAATCAGGCATCCTTTCTCAGAAGAGCTGAGAGTATCATGCTCCCTACTCTTGGCCGGAGTGAAGGTCAGCATCTCTCCTGATGTCTGATCAGCAAAGTGGCCTTTCACTGACGGGCAGCAGGTACAAATTTAGTTCATCAGAACATACATTTTTCTGTGCATCGACATCTCCACTGATTACCATTCCCCTGCATGTTTCCTGTGCAAAATTGGGGTATGGGGAATAACAGACTTAGGACTGTAGAGGACCACAGAGGTCATCTAATCTGACCCCTACATATAACAGATGAGGGAACTAACACCTAGACAGGTTGAGAAAATTTTCCCAAGACGGAACAGGAAGTCAATAGTAGAGCCAGGATTATACCTGAAATCCCCAGATACCAAGTGTAGTGCTCTTTTCTCTGTACCATGCGCCCCCTCAAAGTTTACAGCACCTGGTATTCTCAGAAAGTCCCTCCACATACTAAACAGGTCTGACTTGGCTTAACTTCCAGTATCAGACATATTTCAAGTACTCTGAATCTTTGGTCCCAGGTATCTTTGGGTGGGGCCCCAGAGCTGCTGGGGCACACACTAGGGAACCTGTTAGAATCTAGAGAACAGCGTGTCGGGGCGGGGAGGGGAAGCGTCCTTTAGACGTAGGGGTACAGGTGAGAAGGAGGGGACAGGACTACTTCTGCAAAACTGAGCTAGTGAAGGGTGTCTTGGGGTTTTCCCAACTGGCTTCTAGACAAAAAAACATTTTGGGGTTTGAAAGGAACCATGGAGAGCTCCCAGATAAGTCAGTGTCTAGCAACTGCACCTTCTGCTGGCTAGTGAAATCTTCACCAGAACCCAAGATGGTCTTTGGTCCTTCTGGTTATCTCACTTTGAGATCAGACATGGTACATGGGCCTGGCAGAAAAAAATGTTTTCCTTCCAAATCACTTGTAGATGGAGAAGTCCATTCCCCTGATTTAAGGTAAAATTACATGGCAAGGATTACTAAATTACTGGCAAGGATTTCTCCTGTTTGGAAAATTCTACCCTCCCTCCCCAAGACACATTGATGACATGGGGGCAAATATCAGCCAGAGATACTGGAAATGTTTGCTGCCAGCTCTTTAACGGGGCATTGGTGAGAGGCAAAGAAGAGGTGAAGAAAGGCAACTCCCTCCCTTTGCAGTGGTGGGTGGGGACTTACAGGTATAGAACATTGCATATGTTATCAGACTTGGTTGGTTTTGCTGAACTGCCTTTATCTCTCATTTTTTTTTGAAACAAGAGATGGCTTTCTGGGTAGGGGAGGGAGGAGGCATATCCCTGGAAATAATGGTGAAATGAAAACAAAAGACATCAATAACACATTTTATAAAGATGTTTCAAGAGGTATCTTAGTGCAGAAGAAAGGGGGCTGGATTTAGAACCAGAGCACCCAGATCTGAATCCTATATGTACCACTTACCATCTACATGGGCTGTTTACTTAAGTTACTGGGGCCTCACTTGCCCAATAAGTTAAATGAGGGGGGTTAGATTTGATGACCATCCTGAGGTCCTATGCTGCTCTAAATCTATGCTTCTTTGACACCTATACAAGAAGTCCTTTTCCTGCCTTCCCTGATGGTATATGTGCCAACTGGCCCCTCTGAGGTTGCCCAAGGAAGTGCCAGGCTCTTGGCTGTTTGCTCTTTCATGGGAAGCAGCTTTGGAGTTGCTGCAGCAGGGAGGGAGAAATGCACAGGCCTTTACAAACAGACTAGAGGGGGAAAAGTAGGTTAAATCTGGGCCTATCAGCATTCGCCGGTTACACTGTGCTATTCTAAACTCTTCTCTTGGCAGTTTAAAAATACCCTCTGATACTATGCAGCCAATGTTTGCATCTCCAAACCAGGCTGATTTTAACACATCTATTTACCCCCATCTGTGGCTTGAGGAGGTAGCTGTTTTAGGAGAAATGTTTGGCTCTGGAAAAGAAATGGGAGTTGCTCTTTTTTTGCATTTTCCACTTTTTTCCCCTCTGCCCTCAGGATTTTATACCATCAGCCTCCAAAATGGAGAGGGAAGTTCCTTCTCCCCCCTTTCAACCTCAAAGCCCAAGGGACACCTAAGAATCTGTCATGGTGGCAAAATAGAAGAAACCAATGGGTATTCAGGGCTAAGTGTTATACTACCCCCTACCCCTAACATGCTCCCTGCCCCCTTACATTCCTGGCAGAGAGGGATTCTAAGTAGGGTATGATTCCACTGTGTACTTGGCACAGTGCCTGGCATGTAGTGGGCACTATATAAATGCTTACTTCCTTCCCTTTCCCTTCCCCTGTAAAGAAGTATGGCGTGTCTCTGTCCCCTGGGTTTCCATAACCCAGCTTGATCTCTCTTTATTCTCTTCCTACCTGTCTGGCTCACTCTTCTGGGTCTCCTCAACTGGATCATGACCTATGTCCTACTGTCTTGCTTGTGGGTGGACCCCAAGACAAAGCCCTGGGCCCTCTCCTGTTCTCTCTGGGTGATCTCACCAGCTCCCATGGGTTCAGCCACCACCTCCCTCCAGAAAACTCCCAGATCAATATATCCTTCTCCTGAACATCAGTCCTATACCTTAATAACTGCCGACTAGACCTCTGCAACTGCATTTTCCATTGGCGTCAACATGTCTAAGATAGGACTCATTATCTTTTCCTCTGGGTCCACCTCTCTTTCTAACGTCCCTATTTCTGTTTGAGGCACCACCCCCTGTCCTATTCACTCGTTTACAAGCTCGGGGTCATCCTCAACTCATTTCTCTTTCTCAGCTTCTATGTCTGGTCAGTTGCCAAATCTTGATTCTATTTGCAAATGCCTCTCACATGTGTCACCTTCTCTCCACTCACCTGGCCACCCCTCTAGTTCAGGTCTTTATCACTTTTCCCTCTGACTTTTGCATTTTTTTGCCTGCCTCTAGATTCTCTCTTCTCTGATTCATACTCTGCACAACTACCAAACTGATGGTGTCTAAAGCACCAATCTGATCAAGTCATTCCCCTCCTCAAGAAGCTTCAATAGTTCCCTCTTGCCTCCAGGATAAAATTCAAACTCTTCTCTTTGGCATTTAAAGTCCTTCAGAATCTGGTTCCTGGCTTACTCCATATTCCCTCTCTTCTTTGTATTTGTATCTTCAGTGCCTCGCTCAGTGGCTGGCACATAGTAGGTGCTTAATAAATGCTTGTTAATGGGGCAGCTGGTTGGCAGGGGATAAAGCATTGGTCCTAGAATCAGGACCCAATCGGGCCTCAGACACTAACTAGCTGTGTGACCCTGGGCAAGTCACTTAACCTCAATTGCCTCCAAAAATAAATAAAAGATTTTTTTAAAAAATTGATTCATGAACTCTACACTCCAATCCAATAGGCCTGCTTTCTTTACACTGTACATGGCATTCAATTTCCTGTCCCTCTGCTTCTATGTAATCTATCTCCTATGCTTGGCATGCCACCTCCTACCCTTTGGTCTATCCTGACTCTCCTGGTTGTTAATGTCCTCCCTTTAGCCTCTGCCCCCTTAGCACCAAACCACTTTGTGTTTATCCATATTGTTTCCTTCCCTCAAACCCCAATAGAATGGAAGCTCCTTGAGGACAGGGACTACGCAGGTTTTGCCTTTGTTTCCAGAGGACCTAGTACGGTACCTGTCACATAACAGGCAATACTTGCTGGACTGAATTGAATAATTCCACATCCCCCGTGCAGAGGGAAGCCTTCAAATCCGTACATTTCCCTATAGTTTTCCAACTTAGACTCACAGGATTAGAGATTCAGAACTGAAAGGGACCTCAGACATCATCAAGTCCACCTGTATCATTTAACAGATGAGAGAAACTGAGACTCAGAGAAACCAAGGGACTCAAGTCACTTCAGGCAGTAAGGATTACGGCCACGACTGGAGCACAAACAAGTGTTCTGATGGCAAATCCAGCATTTTTTCTACTACACCGTGCTGTCCGTCTCTCTCCCTCAGACATACTCCTGGTGTCTAGCGGTGGGCTTAGCACTCTATCTGGCTTCTTGGCTCCCCAAATCCCAAACCCACTGCCATCAGACCAGAAGCACAACTCTCCCAGTCATCAAATGTCTACAGAGCCTATTGAGGACCATCCCAATAGGCTTGGCAGGACCATGGAGGTGAGGAAGCTACACTGTGGGGAGACGAGTCCAGAAGACAGACTATCCAGCCACAAAGTGATGGCATCTCTGCTGCAGGAGATGAGACAGACACACAACCAACCAGAGAGCAAGGGGATAAAGTCAAGCCCGTGAGACTATAGCTAGTCTAGGCTGTAAAGTATTCTAGAATTTCAGAGAAAATGGGGTTGGACTAATCCAGGAGGGAAGGTGGGACCTAAAGTGAGCCTGGAAGAATGGGGGAGGATTTGCTGGTTAGAGATAAGGGATGGGACAGAATATTCCAAGAAAAGCAAAAGCATGAGCTAAGACAGGGAAGCAAGAATCTCAAGGCCTTTGTAGAGTCTGGCTTGATAAGAGAAAGGGTCTGAGAAGAGCCAAGCAGGAGGCACAGGGAGAATGTTTTCAGTTTGGGCAAGTCACAACATTTCTGAACCTCAGCTTTCCCATCTATAAAAGGAGAAGACTGGACTGGATGACCTCTAAAGGCCTTGCCAGCTCTCACTGTATGACCCTATGACCCATCTAGGCCAAGGGTCACAAATGGTGAAGCCTACAGCCCCCTTCTCAGAATAATGTCTTAAAGGTAAAAATTTATATATAGGACTACAAAGGAAGTGAATTATACTGAAATACAGTTATCAAAATATTTTTTAAAAGTTCACGGGCTTTGGAAATGTTTTACATGATTGCACATGTGTAATCTGTATAGGGAGGAGAGGAAGGAAGGGAAGGAAGGAGAGATAGAATTTGAAATTCAAAACTTTAAAAATGTTAAAAAAAATTGTTTTAATGTGAAAAAGAAGTTCATAGGCCTCAAGTTAAGAGTCTCTATTGGAGTGAAAAATGTAGAAGGAAGAATGGAGAGGTTATCCAAGGATTGCTAAGCATGCTACCAGATAAAGTATGACCTGAATCTATTTTAAAAAATCAACCACAGCAACATAAATCAAGATGACTTCAAGATAACAAATGAATTTATTTACATGTTATAAATATTGTCTCATTTGAGCTTCACAACAGATGCAGATGCCTCACATATGATTGGGCCCACTTTATAAATGAACAGACAGGCTCAGAGAGGTTAACTGAGCTGCCTATGGTTCCACAGCTCCTAAGAAGGAAAGATAAGAGTCAAAGCCAGATTATCCTGACAGGACTCAAGCAACTTACGTACCTGGGGTTCTTAGCCCTTTCTGTGTCAGGGGACAGTTGCATGAAGCCTACAGCCGCTTTTCAGAATGTTGTTTTAAATGCCTAAAATAAAATACCCAGGTTTGCCAAGGAAAGCAGTTATTGAAATACAGTCTGTAGTCAGGAAGCCTGAGATCACGTGTCTAATAACTATAGTAACTTAGAAATAGCAATGAGTATAAATGCTATTTGGAGATATCTGTAGCAATGGCAACACGATAGGAAAATATCTATGATTTCTATTAGTGACAAAGTCGTAAGTACCACTGATACTACTGTGGCTTGTTGCCTACATTCATAATGGAAGGAAAGGCTGAATTTCAGTTAGAGGTTAATGGATATAAAGAGATCATCTTTTTCCCATCCAAGTTCACAGACACACAAACTCCAGATTAAGAATTCTTGCTATATTTTATGGCATTCTACCTCTCCATCCTGGTACTCCAAATAGAGAGTGTCAAAACCTACACCTTTCTGACTCAACGTGCCATGATGCCTCTCCCAGATGTCACTTTTTACTTACCACAGAGGTTAAACAGGTTGGCAAGGTATGGGGAAATAGGTATTCTAAGATGTTATCACTGGCACTGCAGACTGGCACTCTCTGTATTGGACAGCAATGTGGCAATACACAATACATCAGTACACAAAGGTAGGCGTATTTTTTAACCAGATGAGTCTAATGCTGGGATTTTACCCTAGAAATATAACTTTTTTTTAAAGAAGAAAGGACCTGTCTATATTAAAATGTTCATAGCTGCTTTATTTATAATAGAAAACTGGAAACTAGATTGGAGAATATATGAATAAATTATGGTATATTAGTGTAATGGAATATTATAGTGTCATAAAAATAATAAACATGAAAAACACAAGGACATATGGGAAGACCTTTTTAAAATTATGCCAAGTGAGACTATTAGAAGCAGCGCCGTATAAATATCAATGATAACGTAAGAAAGAAAAACGAACAAAGCCTTGGAGGCAGATAGATGTTATTTCATACTATCCCATGAATGATTTCACAGTATCATAGATTTTGGGCAGCTAGATGGTGCGGTGGCTAGAACACTGGGTCTGGAATCAAGAAGATCTGCGTTCAATTCAGCCTCAGACACTTCCTAGCTGTGTGACCCTGGGCAAGTCACTTAACCTCTGTTTGCCTTAATCTGCTAGAGAAGAAAATGTCAAATCACCCCAGCATCTTTGACAAGAAAACCCCGTAGATGGTATGGTCCATGAGGTCATGATGGACACGACTGAACAGCAACAGGCATAGATTTTAGAGCTGGAAGAGTCCTTATAGGCCATTCAGTCCAACCCCATCCTTTTACAAAGGAGGAAACTGAGGCTCGTAGAAGTTAAGTGACTTCCCCAGGGTCACACAGCTGGTCAGTACCTTTGACAGGATTTGAACCTGAGTCTTTCTACCTCCAAATCCAATGCCCTATACACTACACTATGCTGCCTCTAATTTAAGCCATAAAATACTCAATTCATCTGATTCTATTTTGTTACATGTTAAGGAGTTTAGGTATGTTTTTAATACTTTTTATGTTGCATTTTTCTTAAATTTTTTGCTTCATTGAAGTTTATTAAGTTTCTAACAGTAATTTTTAAAGGCATAAGTTTCTTGGCAAAGTGATTAGTTGTTATTCAGTCATGTCTGACTCTTTGTTAACCTGTGGACCATACTTGTCCATGCAGGGTTTTTTTGTTTTTTTGGCAAAGATACGGAGTGGTTTGCCATTTCTTTCTCCAGTGGATTAAAGCAAACAGAGGATAAGTGACTTGCCCAGGGTCACACAGCTAGTAAGTGTCTGAGGCTGGATTTGAACTCGGGTCTTCCTGACTCCAGCTCCAGGGCTCCATCCACTGAGCCACCTACTTGCCAAGGTCATGGGTGTATATAAAGAAAAGGGCTTGGCTGAGTAGAAAAGGCTCAGAAATTACCAAGGAAAACCAAATGAATCAGAAAGAGAGTCTGGGCCCTGGCTATTGGGAAATGCTGAGAAAGAGCATATGAAGCCCCATCAGGGCATTTATCCAGTAGGAAAAAAAAAATAGCAACTCACTGGAGGGCCCTGAGCGTTCTGTCAGCTACCAACAGCAAACATCAGAATTTGCATGTGCAAGGATTTCCAGAAGCAGATCAAGGAAACATTTAACTGCTCTGGGGCACCTTCCAAGGCATCTGCGATGCCAACCAGGCAGCTTTACACACAAGCTCAGTTGCCATTTGGGGGAATCTGGGACTCTTTTTCTTCTTAACACTGACAGAGTCCATGAGAAATAACATTGCATGTAAACAACATGCCTACGTCTGCCTACCGTTCTGCTTGATAGAAATAAATAAAACCCCTCTGTCTTCCTCTTTTCTCTCCCTCTCTCTTTCTTCTCTTTGTAAAGGCTTGGCAGGGTCTCACTAGACAATGGCCACAAGCAGTCAAATAAAAGTCTCCATTTTCATTTTGAAACAAACACAGACAAGTAAACTCGGTTACTCTGTGTGCCAGCCCGGGGAGGAGAGAGGGATGGAGAACGGTGGATCTCAGACATTATGGGCAAGGCAGGAAAGTACCATTTTAAACCAGCCTATAAAGGTCACAGGTGTCACCTTAATCCCACTCCAGGCAAGCATCTCTTGCATATAATTAGTGTCAGTAATAATAAGAATAATGATAATTAATGTAATCATCATTTACAGATAGTACACCTTTGGCATTTCTGGGACACAGCCATCCTCATGAAGGAAGGACTTTACCCTTTCCCTCTTCTCTATCCAGAACCGGAACGAGGCTAGTGTGATTAGAACTGTGACCCAAAGTGTCAAAATTGAGAGGCTGATGACAGCAGTTATGTACAAGTGAAGAAACAACTGAGCTTGGCACCTAGTTAGCAAGAATAATTAGTTAAAATAGAAAGCAACCAGATGGCAGACTTCCTCTACCCAACAGAATTTGTCTTTAAATGTTGATTTGGGGGCATGTTTTATGAAACTTGCCCCTTGGTGTCAGAATTGCTCATTATGGTTCCATTCCTATCTCCCAATCTCTATGTTGGAAGATCAACAGCAAATGATGGCTGACTCTGTTACAAACAACCTCACCTACAATCCCCGCATCCTACTTCAGATGCCAAACCCCAAACGGGGTCATGAAGAGTTAGACACGACCTAAATGACTGAATAACATAAACACCAGAGGTCAAAGCCATCCTCTACAAACAGCCTCACCTATAGCTCACAAATCCTGTTTCTGAGTCACAGCCTTCCTCCACAAGTGACTATGTCAAGCTTCCAGCTGCCTCTGCAGAAGCACAGAAATCACAAGGCTGGAAGGGACCTTCAGAGGTCATATAGAGTCCAGTCTTTCACCCAATGTAGGCATCCTCTTTCTGGCACTTACTGGGGACAAATGGTCATCAGCCTTTGCTTGAAGACCTCCAGTAATGGGGAGCAAAGAAAGCAGAAGCGCCTAATCTCAGCCGCTGGGAAATTCATGCCCTCGTTGAGGGACCATCCCTATGGGAGTATCATCAAGGTTCCTTCTAGGTCTCAATCCAACAAGGCCATGACTTCTCCACCTGCCCCCCACCCCAGGCCAGGGATTAAAGCAGTCATGTTTATAAGGCCTGGAGCTGGGAAAAGGGTGGCTGTGTGTTCAATGGGACCTGAGGAACAGAGCTGGAGGCACAATGCATGCTTCCAGATTTCCTGAATGAATAACACCTGACTGTAAAGCAACGCATATTATAGGAAGAAGAGTGGGTCTGCATTTTGAATCCTGGAGTTGTGGTTTGGTGTGAAAAAAGAGGGGAGAGTAGATTTATTGACTTCTGAAATCTCTTTTAGCTCTAAAACTGATTCTAACAGCTGACATTTCTATTGCATTTCAAAGTTAACAAAATATTTTCCTCCAATAATCTGTGAAGTAAGTGATCTAAGGATTATCATACTACTCAGCTTCTATCTCTGGGCTCCCTCGTCTCCCTATATTTTCATGGCCCTGTCTGCCTGTCTGGTGGCTCCTTCTCAGTATCCTGGGCAAAGTCCTCATCCATGCCCTTCCCCCCATGAGTAGGTATAGCCCAGAGTTCTTCTTTCTCTACACCTTGCATCTAGGTGATTTTCATCAACTCCCATGGAGGCAACTACCACCTTTATGTAAATCACTCCTAGGATCTACATATCAAACCCTAGTCCAGGGGTGGGGAATCTGTGTTGAGGCCACATGTGGCCCTCTAGGTCCTCAAGTGTGGCCCTCTGACACCCCCCCACACACACACTTGAGGACCTAGAGGGCCACATGTGGCCTTGAGGCCGCAGGTTCCCCATGCCTGAGCCCAGTCTTTTTCCTGAACTCCCTATCTCCAAATGCCTGCTGAACATTTTTACCTGAATGTTCCACAGGCATCTCAGACTCATCAGGATCAGAAAGGAACGCATCTTTTCTCCCAAATTCTCCTCCTTCTTCCAAACTTCCCTATTTCTGTTGAGAATGCCCTCATTTTTTGCTAGGCACTCTAGGCTCCAAACCTCAGAGCCATTCTCAACCTTCATTCTCAGTCACTTTAGATATCCAAACAGTCACCAAATCTTACCAATTTTACTTCTACAAGACCTCTTATGCTAGGCCTCTTCTCTTCATTCAAATAGACACCGAGTTGAAGCCCTCATCGCCTCTTGCCTGGATTACTCCAACAGACCCCTAAATGACCTCCCTGACTCCAGCCTCTCCTCTCTCCACCTGCACCCAGCTGCCATATGGGTGTTCCTAAAGCAGTGACCACGTCCCTCCCCAGCACGAGAAGCTCCGCCGGCTCCCTGCTATCTCCAGGATAAAATAAAAATGGTGGCCCTTAGAACCTTTACGATCTAGTCCCAAACCAATCTTCCTAGGGGGGTTGCACAGGATCTACCCTCATGCACTCCATGTTTCAAACCGCTTTACTTGTACGCTATACCCAACATCCCATCTGTCTCTATGTCTCCCATGCTGTCCCTCGTGCCTGGGAAGGGGGCCCTCCTCACTTCTGCTGCCTCTTGGAACCCCTGGCTCCAAGACTCAGCTTAAGATGCCACCTTCTCCAAAAAGGCCTCTCTTCATTCCCCCCCCCCAGTTTTCGGTGTCCCCCAACAAAACATTACATTTATTTTCTATGCATCTTTCGCTTATTTGCATACATCTTGTATCCCCCTCTCCCCAAGCAGAATGTCGCTTTGACAGCAGGGACCCTTTTCATTTTTTGGCAGCTAGGTGCCATACTTGGAGTCAGGGAGACCTGAGTTTGAATCCTCCCTCACTGACTGGCTGGGCAAACCTGGACAGGTCACTTAATCACTCTGTGCCTCAGTTTCCTCATCAGTAAAATGGGGAACCATAATGGTAGCATCTTCTTTACAGGGTTGCTGTGAATGAATGAAGATGCGTGAAGCGCTTTGCAAACTTCAAAGCATTATACAAATGTGAGGAGGTATAATTAATAATAATAACATTATTATTATTATTTGGCTTTGTATGCTCTAGCACCTAACATAGCATCTGGCACACAGTACCCTCTTAACAAATCTTTGATGAATTAGATTGCAGCCCCATTTTTCAGAGGAGGAAACTAAGGCCCAGCGAAGATGAGACTTCACACTGCTACTAAATGCCAGGGCCCAGAAGGAGCCCGAGTCTTCGAGGCTTTCTATCACACCACGCTGCCCCCTCTGTCACACGCTCTTCCCTGTCTATTCCCAGCTGCCCGAGGAAGATGGGAGACAAGCAGAGAGGCAGCTCCAGGAGGAGAGATTTCCCATCAGCCCTCTCTCTCACACACATGCACACACTCAGGTTCAAATCATCTCTTAAAGATATTTAATAATTTAAAATTCTGGCCCGAGGCTCTCATTACTGCGCAGCACAGCAACCCACACAAAGAGTAACTGTTTCAGGCGGGAGCCGGGGCCTCACAGCCTGGTTTAGCCACGCTTCTGGCCACTCTGGGCCAAAGAGGACTCTGGCTAGAGGTGATTCCCTTCCCTTCCCTCCCTCTCTCTTTCACCGCAGCCTGGAAGGAAGGCGATTTTCACAATGACTTGGGCTTTCTTGGGCTTTGTTTCTGTAGTTGCTTCTTTGACAGAGGATAATCTGGTTAAGACAAGAAGTCATAGCCTTCCCCCAATTGCCCGAAGAACGGGCCCTGCCTCTGGCCCAGGGACAGCAGGTTCTCCTTATTCTTAACCCAGCTCCATGGGCCAGGAGGGGAGGACTTGGAGGCTTCAGGGGGCAGAAGAGAAGGCCAAGCCAGGGGCTTGAGCCCCGTGGGCCTTAGTGGTGGAAGGAAAAAAAAGGGGCATTCTAGTTTACTTTTCCAAGGCTAGGCGCAAGCACCTTCTTCCTACATGATGTCCTTCCTGATGCCGCCAGTCCCCAAAGCTCTGCTCCCCAAATGACCTAATATCTATTTTATATTCATTTATGTAGACGCATGTTGCCCCTCCCGGCTAAATTAAGTTCCCTGGGGGCAAAGATTGTTGTCACTTTTGCGCTAGTCTCCCTAGCACCTGGCACACAGTAGGCATTTAAATGCCTATTAATTAATGATCGAATAAAATCCTTTCATACAAGGTACCTTTATCTTGTGCAGCTAGGTGGCACCGGGCCTGCAGTCAGGAAGACTCATTTTCCTGCATTCAAATCTGGCCTCAGACCCTTACTTACCCTTACTGGGCAAGTCATTTAACCCTGTTTGCCTCAGTTTCCTCATCTGTAAAATGAGCCGGAAAAGGAAATGGCAAACCGCTCCAGTATCTCTGCCAAGAAAACACCAAATGCGGTCACAGAGAGTCAGACAGGACTGAAAATGACTGAACCACAAAAACCTTTACCATAAGTTAGCATACAATAATAATAAAAAACCAGTAACTGGCATTTACATAGCTCTTTAAAGTTTGCCAAGCTCCTAACATGGATTATTTCATGTGTACCTCATAACGACCCTGTAAGACAGATGCTATATGGAATATAATTCCCATTTTACAGAGGGAGAATCTGAGGCTTAGAGTGATTAAGTGACTTGGCTAAATATTTAATATATATACTATAAATATGCATATTTATAAATATATATAAACAATACCAAGTCAGTGGCAGAATTCAATCCAGATCTCTCAGTTTGAGTATAGGGCTCTAATTCATCAGGCCAAACTGTCTCAATACAATTAGAATAATTAATAATAAAAATAACAATAATACATTAGAATAATAATATAATTGGAATAATCATGAAAATACCTGTCATTTGCATAGAGCTCCATACTTTTCAAAGCACTTTTATCATCTCATCTTATCCTCACAATTACCAGCGCGGTAGATGGCAGAGGTATGATTGGTCCCATCTGAGAGACATGGGTTGAAACTATGGCCCTCCTACATACTGCCACGTCCCTTCTCCAGATTCCATTTCCTGCATTTGCAAATGCTAGGCAAGCAGTTCTCAAACTTTTTGGTCTCAGGAACTCTTTACACTCTTAAAAATTACAGAGGAACCAAAAGAATTTTTTGTTTATATGGGTAATATCTATCAATATTTACCATGTTTGAAATTAAAACTGATAAAATTTTAAAAATATGTATTTTTAAATTCATTTAAATATAAAAATAACAAACCTATTACAGTTAACATAAATATTTTATGAAAAAACATTTTCCAAAACAAAAAATTAGTGAATAATGGCATTGATATATATATATATATTATATATATTTGCAAATCTCTTTTAATACCGGGCTTAATAGAAGGTAGCTGGATTCCTCTATCTCCTTCTGCATTCTATCTGTAGTGATATGTTGTTTTAGCTGAGGTATATGAAGAAAATCTAGCCTCACAAAGATATGTAGTTGGAAAAGGAAGACATTTTAGTAAGCAAATAACATCTTAGTATTTGTATAAAAATAGTTCTGACTTTGCAGACCCTCCCCCCCTGAAAGGGTCTGGATTAGAATCTGTAGAATGTACCTCGAGAATCATTGGTTTAAACAATCAAGGTCCCTCTAGTTCCAAATGACACAATCTCACAAAACTAGGGCACAGAAAGTTTAAGCAACCTGCCCCAAACCACACAGCCACTAGCAGCTGAGCCAGGGGCAGAGCTCAAGTCTCCCGTCTTGCTGAGTAGGAGAGAGGTGGTAGAATGTAGTGGAAATTTATTTGGAGTATTTGGAGTCAGCCTGAGCTGGGTTCAAATCCTCCCTCAGGTACTAACTGGCTGTGTGAGCATTGGCAAGTCACTTTTAAGCTCTCTGCATCCTCATCCATAACATGTGGAAAGTAGAAATGTGAGTCTCAAATGAGATGATATATAAAGCTTTTTACACGCCTTAAAGAGCTATATAAATGCCATTAAAATTATTACCTCTTAATGCTGTGGGAGAAGTCAAGCAAAAGAGCTTCAAAAACTAAATAATACTCCATGAGCCCCCTAGGGTCCCATCCCCGTGGCCATCTCTACCCCGGCACCACTCTCTCATGTACACCAGGTTCTGTCTAAATAAAAATCTTTTGACAAGACCATTCTACCAGGTCCCAAGCCAAGATCACTGCCATTTTCTAAAGGCAGTCTACAGAACAGAAGGACCCTGCGAATACCGTGTTGTGGAATCCACTGGCACAGCAATTCTGAGGACGCAGTCTCATCCCCGCAAGGCTGACTTTTCTCCACGAGGTTTTGTGGGTACTACAACCACAGCTGCTCAGTTGCCTGACTCTCCTCCCATGGCAGTCAAAAGACCCAGGCTACCTGACCTTCTCCCCCTTCCCCTAACAACTCCTCTCTTGGTCTGTCATAGTACCTGAAAGTCCCCCCATTCGAGTCACTCTTAGGGGCTAAATTACTAACTGCAAAGAAAGCCCCTATTAAAATCCACATATTACTCAGGAGAGACTCTTACCATCCACTGAGTTGCTCATCTGGGAAAGCAGAGAGCACTGAACAATTAGGATATGTAATCTTAGAGGAAGGGGAATAATGGCAGGCTCAGGGTAACCCTAGGGAAGCCGTTGGCCCCTGAGGAGTAAAGCACAGCTTACAGAGGCCCACGAAGCTACAGGGACATGTGGGGATGACACAAAAAACGAATTTCAGTTGCTTCCCAGTGTTTCTTTGAACAGGTCCAGATTCCCCATCTAGGGACTATCTTAAACTCCCTTCTCAGTCAGCTGTCCTAGAAGCCAGCCTGGGTACAAATCAGCCTTCTGCATAGGCTTCCAAGGAAAAAGGAAAGAAAAGAAGACGGTGGTAGATGAGGCAAAGACCTTGTAAAGGAAGGAGGCTCTCTTTCTCCCCATCCCATTTCCATTCTCTCAGGGGAAGAAGTAAATTATTTCCTTGTAATCAAAATCTGATGCCTGAGGGAAGAGAAAACCTCTCTAAGAGATTCATTTATGCAAGGATGGACTATTAAAGCTGGAAGGGACTTGAGAGACCATTTAGTTCAGCCTTGCTCATTAGACAGAGAAGAAAAGTGAAGCCCAGAGAAAGGGAATGAATTACTCGCCCACAATCACGTGGAGAATTTGTGGCAGTCAGGATTGGAACCCAATTCTCACGACTTCCAGTCCAGGACTCTGAGAGTTATACAGGATCCGCTATCTCTCATTGTGACTGGATATTCCTCAAACAGTACCCAGTTCAACAGTGTTATGTTAGTGCAAAGCACCCCAGCTTTGGAGAACTCTAGGGAATACAGTGGGGAACATCACTGTGGGTTCCCATCTTACCTAGAAACTTTAAGCCCTAACAGTAGAACATTTCATACCCTCATATAGACTGAGAGTCTGGACACTACAGAGAAGGAACTAAGAAATACCTGGGACTCCCTCACTGTTAGATCAGAAACAGGGCTGGCTACAACAAGAGGACGGCTGATGCCAGGCCACTGAAAAAGCAGGCACATGAACGTGCTGATGGTTGAATTGGCTCTGCCATTTTGAAAGAAATTTGCAACTATGCCCCAGTCACTAAGTGGTACATATCCTTTGATACAGCTATATCACTACTAGGCCTATACTCCAAAGAGATTAAAATAAGAGGAAGTCTGGGAGCCAAGATGGCAGAGTAACCAGTACATCACATAACTCTCCTATATTCACCTCCAAACAACTATAAAATCCTGAAATAGCAGAACCAGCAAAAAGATGGGGAGAAACAATCTTTGAGCCCAAGAAACTTGGAAGATCGGCAGGAAAGGTCTGTCTCACTCAGATAAAAGGGGAACACAGTTCAGCACAGGAAGCATCCCAGTAAGCTAGCAGCAAGCCCCACCTCGGCAAACCAGCAGCAGATCCTGAGCCCCAGTGTGGCAGAGCAGGCAAACGCCAACATCAGGACCCCCCACATGCCTCAGTATAGCCAGGGGAATGGGTAGACACAAGCTTCAGTGTGGCCCCAGGCAAAAGGCAGCCTCCAGCAGCCAGACCTCCATGTGCTTCAGTGTAGCCCCAGGAAAATGCAGAAACACCCCAACAGACTCAGCATACCAGATACCACCATTAAGATCCCAGCCGAGCACTAGGTGAGCTGTCGGATTCCTATGGCCTCCAGAAGCACCAGCCACCCCGCCCCGCCCCGCACCACCCGCTCAGCACAGCACCAGATATGAGGGTCCCCTGTGGGCTTTCGGGCAACATCAGTGCAGCACCAGGTAAACAGCCAGAGCCTGCAGCCTGTGGCACAAGAAGACTGAGACAGTGCCCCTTGCACCCTGGGAGCAGAGCTCAAACTTAAATCAAAGGAAAAAGGCCAAAAAAGATGAGCAAAAACTAACAAAAAAAAGAATCTAAGTGTAAAAGTTATTATGGTGACGGGGAAGATCAAGACATAAACTCAGAAGAAGGCAACAATGTCAAAACACCTATGGGTGAAACTCCAAAGAAAAGCAGGAAGTGGTCCTAAGCCCATAAAGAACTCATGGAAGAGCTCAAAAAGGAGTTTAGAAATCATGTAAGAGAGGTAGAAGAAAAACTGGGAAAAGAAAGGAGAACGAGGCAAGAGAATTATGAAAAAAGAGTCAACAGCTTGGAAATCTGCTTAAAAAATGGAACTGGCCAAATGGAAAAAGAGACCCACTGAAGAAAACAACTCTTTAAAAAGCATTAACTGACCAAATAGAAAAGAAAGTACAAAAGCTAATTGAGGAAAACAACTCTTTAAAAGTTAGAACTGGGAAAGTGGAAGCTAACGACTCCATGAGAAATCAAGAATCAATCAAACCAATTCAAAAGAATGAAAAAGTAGAAGAAAATGTAAAATACCTCATGGGGAAAACAACTGACCTAGAAAACAGATCTAGGAGAGACAGCGTCACTGGACTACCTAAAAGCCATAATCTAAAGGAGGACCTGGGCAGCATCTTTCAAGAAATTATCAAGGAAATTGCCCTGATATCCTGGAACCAGAGGACAAAATAGGCATCAAAAGAATCCACCAATCACCTCCACCAATCAGATCCCAAAATAAAAACTCTGAGAACTATCAGGTCAAGGGAAAAATACAAGTGGCCAGAAAGAAACAAATTCAAATATTGGGGAGCCACAATCAGGATTACACAGGACTTAGCAGCTACAACATTAAAAAATCAGAGGTCATGGAACATGATATTCTGGAAGGCAAAGGAGCTAGGACTACAACCAAGAACCACTTGCCTGGCAAAATTAAGCATTATACATCAAGGGGAAGAATGGTCATTCAAAGAAATTAAATTATTTCAAGCTTTCATAAGAAGACCAGAATTAAACGAAAAATTTGATCTCCAATATCAAGACCCAAGGGAAGCATAAACAGGTTAAAAAAGGGAAAAGAAAACACAAGGGATTCAATAGAGATAAATTGTTTACATCTCTACAAGGGAAGGTGATTCTTGTATTTCTTAAAAATTGCACCATTGATAGTATAGCTAGAAGGAATATACATAGACAGAGGGCACAGGTATAAGATGAATTTGATGGAATGACATAAAATAATTAAGGAATGGGAAAGAGGAGTATACTGGGTGCAGAAGGAAGGGAGAGGTAAAATGGGGTAAGTTATATCACATGCAGAGGTGCAAAAGACCTATTACAGTGGAGGGGAAGATGGGAGGGTGGGTGATGGGAGTTACTTGAACCTTACTCTCACCAATTTTAGCTCAAAGGGGAATAATATACATAATCAGTTGAATATAAAAATCTATCTTACCCAACAGGGAAGTAGGAAAGGAGGAGATTAAGTAAAGCAAGGAGAGGGCTGACAATAGGGAAGGTAGATCGGGGAAAGGTGGTAGAAGAAGCAAAACACTGGTGAAGAGGGAAAGGATGGTAAGAGAGAGAGAACAAACAGGAGGAAAAATAGGATGGAGGGAACCCCACAGTTAGTAATCATAACTGTGAATGTGAATGGGATGAGCTCTTCCTTAAAATGGAAGTGGGTAGCAGAGTGGGTCAAAAAACCAGAATCCTACCGTATGTTGTTTACAAGAAACACACTTGAAGCAGAGAGACACACAGAGAGTAAAGGTAAAGGGCTGGAGCAGAATCTACTATGCTTCACCTGAAGTTAAAAAAATAAAACAGCGGTAGGAATCCTGATCTCAGACAAAATAAAAGCAAAAATAGACCTAATTAAAAGATATAAGGAAGGAAACTACATCTTGCTAAAAGGTATCATACTAAACATATATGCAGCAAATGGTATAGCATCCAAATTCCTAAAGGAGAAGTTAAGTGAGTTATAGGAAGAAATAGACAGCAAAGCTATACTAGTGGGGCACCTCAAATGTCCTCTCTCAAAACTCAATAAATCCAACCAAAAAATAAACGAGAAAGAAACTAAGGAGGTAAATAGAATATTAGAAAAGCTAGATATGACAGACCTTTGGAGAAAACTGAATGGGAACAGAAAGGAATACACTATTTTCTCAGCAGCACATGGCACTTACACAAAAATTGACCATGTATTAGGGCATAGAAATCTTAAAATCAAATGTAGAAAGGCAGAAATATTAAATGCATTCTTTTCAGATCATAATGCAATAAAAATTACATTCAACAAAGGACAATGGAAAATAGATTAAAAATTAATTGGAAACTAAATAATCTAATCCTAAAGAACAAGTGAGTCAAAGAATAAATCACAGAAACAATCAATATTTTAATTAAAGAGAATGACAACAATGAGACAACATACAAAAATTTGTAGAATGCAGCCAAAGCAACATTTTGTGGAAAATTTACTTCTCTAAATTCTTACATCAACAAAATAGAGAAAGACAACTGTGCATGCAACTTAAAAAAACCTAGAAAAAGAACAAATTAAAAATCTCCAGTAGAGCACAAGTTGGAAATCCTGAAAATCAAAGGTGAAATTAATATGACTGAAAGTAAAAATAACAACAACAACAAACTATTGAGCTAATAAATAAACCTAGGAGCTGGTTTTGTGAAAAAATCCAGTAAGACAGATAAGCTACTGGTTAATTTGACTAAAAAAAAAAAAAGAAAGAATAAAACCAAATATCCCATATCAAAAATGAAATGGGTGAAATCACCACCAATGAAAAAGAAATTAAAGCAATCATTAGGAAATATTTTGCCCAACTTATCCAATAAATCTGACAATCGGAGAGAAATTGAATAGTTATGAAAATACAAATTACTGAGATTAACAGATCAGGAAATAGAATGCCCAAATAACTCCATTTTAGAAAAAAAGAAGTTAAAGAACTAATTAATGAACTCCTTAAGAAAAAATCCCCAGGGCCAGATGGGCTCACAAGTGAATTTCACCAAACATTCAAAAACAATTAATTCCAATGCTATATAAACTATTTGGGAAAATAGGCGAAGAAGGAATCCTATCAAAATCCTTTTATGACACAACTATGGCACTGAAACCCAAACCAGGAAAAGCTAAAACAGAGAAAAAAAATTATAGACTAATTTCCCTAATGAATATTGATGCAAAGATGTTGAACAAGACACTAGCAAGGCAATTACAGCAATATATCACAAGAATTCTATAGTATGACCATGAATGCAGGACTGGTTCAATATTAGGAAAACTATCAACATAATTGACCATATCAATAACAAAACCAACAGAAATCATATGATTATCTCAACATTCGCTGAAAAAGCCTTTGACAAAATACAGTACCCACTCCTATTAAAAACAATAGAGAATATAGGAATAAAGGGAGCATTCCTTAAAATGATAAGCAGTATCTATCTAAAGCCATTTGCAAGCTGTAATGGGGATAAGCTAGAAGCCCTCCCAATAAGATCAGGGATGAAGCAAAGATGCCCATTATCATCACTATTATTCAATATAGCACTAGAAATGTTAGCTAAGGCAGTAAGAGAAGAAAATGAAATTGAAGCAATGACAACAGGCAATGAGGAAACGAAACTATCACTCTTTGCAGATAATATGATGGTATACTTAGAGAAGCCTAGAGAATCAAATAAAAAAACTACTTGAAATAATTAACAACTTTAACAAAGTTGCAGGACATAAGACAAACCCACATAAATCACAGCATTTCTTTATATGGCCAACAAAGCCCAGCAGCAAGAGATAGATAAATTCCATTTAAAATAACTGTAAACAATATAAAATACATGGGCATCTACCTGCTAAGACAAACCCAGGAACCACATGAACACAGTTACAAAATACTTTTCACACAAATAAAGTCAGATCCAAAAAACTGAAAGAATATAAATTGTTCATGGGTAGGCCAAGCCAATATAATAAAAATGACAATTCTGCCTAAACTAATTTACTTATTCTATGCCATACCAATCAAACTGGCAAAAAATTATTTGGTGGAGCTGAAAAAAATAACAGCAAAATTCATCTGGAGGAATAAAACATCAAAAATATCAAGGGAATTAATGAAAAAAATACAAAAGAAAGTGGCCAGATCTCAAACTATATTATAGAGCAGTAATTATCAAAACGATCCAGTACTGGCTAAGAAATACAGTAGTGGATCAGTGGAATAGATTAGGTACACAAGACATAGTAGTCAATGAACATAGTAACCTAGTATTTGACAAACCCAAAGACCCCAGCCTTTGGGATAAGAACTCACTATTGGACAAAAACTGCTGGGACAACTGGAAAAGAGTAGGACACAAACTAGGTATAGATCAACATCTCACAGTATACCAAGATAAGGTAAAAATGAGTGCATGATTTAGACATAAAGGGTGACACCATAAGCAAATTAGAAGAGTAAGGAATAGTTTACCTGTCAGATCTATGGGGAAGGGAAGAATTCATGACCAAATAAGAGCTAGAGAGAAATGTAAAATAGATAATTTTGATTATTTTAAAATAAAAAGCTTTTGTACAAACAAAACCAATTGCAACCAAAATTAGAAGAAAAGCAAAAAGCTGGGAAACAATCTTCATGGCAAGTGTCTCTAAGAAATGTCTTGTTTCTCAAATACAAGAAATCTGAGTCAAATTTGTAAGAATACAAGTCATTCTGCAATTGATAAATGGTCAAATGATATGAAGGGGCAGTTTGCAGATGAAGAAATCAAAGCAATCTACAGGCATATGAAAAAGTGCTCTAAATCACTTTTGATTAGAGAAATGTACATTAAAACAACTCTGAGGTACCACTTCACACCTATCGGATTGGCTAACATGACAAAAAAGGAAAGTGACAAATACTGGAGAAGATATGGGAAAACTGGGACACTAATGCAGTGTTTGTGGAGGTGTGAACTGATCCAACCATTCTAGAGAGCAATTTGGAACTATGCCCAAAGGGCAACCAAACTGTGCATACCCTTTGATCCAGCAATACCACTATGAGGTCTGTATCCCAAAGAGATCATAAAAAAGGGGAAAGGACTTACATGTACAAAAATATTTATAGCAGCCCTTCTCATGGTGGCAAAATATTGGAAACTGAGGGGATGCAATTGAGGAATGGCTGAACAAACTGTGGTATATGAATGTAATGGAATACTATTGTGCAATAAGAAATGATGAACAAGCAGATTTCAGAAAATCCTGAAAAGACTTGTACGAACTGATGCAAAGTGAAATGGAACAGAACCAGGAAAACATTGTACTCAGTATCGGCAACTCTGAAAGACTCAGACATTCTCAGCAATACAATGATCCAAGTCAAGTACAAAGTACTCAAGAAGGAAAATGCTATCCACCTCCAGATAAAGAACTGATGGACTCTGGATGCGGATTGAAACGTATTCTTTCACTTACTTTATTCTTTTTCGTGGTTTTTTTTTCCTTCTGATCTGTTTCTTCTTTCACAGCTATGACTAATATGGAAATATGTTTTATATGATAAGTACATGTATAACCTATATAAAATTGCCTACCATTTTCAGAAGAGGGGAGGGGAGGAAGGGAGAAAAATTTGGAACTCAAAATCTTGTAAAAATGAATGCTAAAAATTATCTTGACATGCAATAGGGAAAAAATAAAAGACTGTTAAAACATAAAAAAGTGGAAAAGGACCCACACATATAAAAATATTTATAGCACTTTTTTTGTGGTTGCAAAAAAAAAAACCACTAGAAACTAAAAGAGTGTCCACCTATTGGGAGAACAGCTAAACAAATTATGGGCATATGAATGTAATGGAATACTATTGTGCCATAAAAATGATGAAGTAGTTTCAGAGGAAACTGGGCAGACTGCTGTGGACCAGTGCAAGGTAAAGTGAGCAGAACCAGGAGAACAATTTGTACAACGACAACAACATCATAAAGAAAAACAGCTTTGAAAGACTTTAGAACAAATGAATGCAATGAAAATCCTGATTCCGGAGGACCAAAGACAAAGCATTCATCCTATCTCCTTCCAGAGAGGTGATGGACTCAGGGTACAGGAAGAGACACACAGTTTTAGACAAGGGCAATGTGGGAATTTTAAATATGTATATATACATACTTGTTATGTGAGCTCTCTCTCTCATTATTGTTTAGGGAGGGGTACTGAGAGGTAGAGAAAATAAATGTTATAAAAGCAGAAATGAAAATTATGTAAAAACAGATGATACCAGTAAAAAAAAATCAAGTAAAAGAGAAGGAAAGACATCACTGTCCACAACTATAGCAAGGCTAGAGGGCCACCTTCCAGTGTCTCAGTTACAAGAGTCCACAAATCAAGCACTGTAGCACAGTGGAAAGAGGATTGTACTTAGAGTAAGAGGACCCGGGTTTGAGTACAGCCTCAGACACTGTGATATCACCTCTGTGGGCCTCCAGTTCCTGATTTGTAAAATAAGGAGGGAAGGTTGGGTTTGGATTAGGTCACCTGAGGTCCCTCCCCACTCTAGATCTATGAGCCCATGATTTCATAGGAGTCTTTGAAAATGAGAAGAGCCGGGGGTGGAGCCAAGACGGTGGCTGGAAAGCAGGGACTTGCTTAAGCTCCACCCACGTCTCTCCAAACACCTCTAAAAATGACTCTGAACAAATTCTAGAGCTGCAGAACCCACAAAATAGCAAAGGGAAGCAGGACTCCAGCCCAGGACAGCCTGGGTGGTCTCTGGGTAAGGTCTATTGCTCAGAACTGGGAGCAGAGTGGAGCAGAGCCCAGCGGGGGCCATGCCAGGACCAACCAGATCAGAAGCCGGGTGGAACAGGCATAGCGCCCTGAATCAGTGAGCTGTGGCAGTTACCAGACTTCTCAACACACAAATGCCAAAGACAACAGAGAAGGTTAGTGGGAAAAGTTGCTGGGACAGAGTGAAAGGAGATCGCGTTGGCCACCACCCCGGGGGAAGCGGAGGTGGTGCAGCTCTGAGGCTGCTTCCAGAGCCACAGCTGCAGTTGCCTCCGGCCCCAGGCCCACGTAGTGGGAGGAATTAAGTGGAGGATCAGAGCAAGAGTGCAAAGTCTGCTTTGCCCTGCCTGGGTCTCAGCTGCAATCCTGGTTGATGGTTCTTGGGGGAAAAGGAGCACTGGTGCGGCAGAGCTTTCTGTGTAGAAGTAGCTCTGAAAATAGCAGCGCAGGCCCTCAAGCTTGGGGCAAAGTACTCTCCACTCTACAAGCAGTCGTACCCTGACAAAAAGCTCAAGGGTCAAGTAGTTGGCTGGGAACATGAACAGGCAGTGAAAACGGACTCAGATTCAGTTTCAGACTTTGGTGACAAAGAAGACCAAAACATACAGCCAGAAGAAGTCAATAAAGTCCAAGAGCCTACATCAAAAGCCTCCAAGAAAAATATGAATTGGTCTCAGGCCATGAAAGAGCTCAAAAAGGACTTGGAAAAACAAGTAAGAAAAGTAGAGGAAAAATTGGGAAGAGAAATGAGAGTGATGCAAGAAAACTGAAAAACAAGTCAATGACTTGCTAAAGGAGACCCAAAAAAATACTGAAGAATAACACCTTAAAAAATAGACTAACCCAAATGGCAAAAGAGCTTCAAAAAGCCAATGAGGAGAAGAATGCCTTGAAAGGCAGAAGTAGCCAAATGGAAAAGGAGGTCCAAAAGACCACTGAAGAAAATACTACCTTAAAAATTAGATTGGAGCAAGTGGAAGCTAGTGACTTGATGAGAAATCAAGATATTATAAAACAGAAACAAAGGAATGAAAAAATGGAAGACAATGTGAAATATCTCATTGGAAAAACCACTGACCTGGAAAATAGATCCAGGAGAGATAATTTAAAAATTGTTGGACTACCTGAAAGCCATGATCAAAAAAAGAGCCTAGATATCAGCTTTCAAGAAATTATTAAGGAGAACTGCCCTGATATGCTAGAGTCAAAGGGTGAAATAGAAATTGAAAGAATTCAATGATCGCCTCCTAAAAAAGACCTCAAAAAGAAAACTCCTAGGAAAATTGTTGCCAAATTCCAGAGCTCCCAGATCAAGGAGAAAATACTACAAGCAGCCAGAAAGAAACAATTTGAGTATTGTGGAAACACAATCAGAATAATACAAGATCTAGCAGCTTCTACATTAAGGGATCGAAGGGCTTGGAATATGATATTCCAGAGGTCAATGGAGCTAGGATTAAAACCAAGAATCACCAACCCAGCAAAACTGAGTATCATGCTCCAAGGCAAAATACGGATTTTCAATAAAATAGAGGACTTTCAAGCTTTCTCAGTGAAAAGACCAGAGCTGAATAGAAAATTTGACTTTCAAACACAAGAATCAAGAGAAGTATGAAAAGGTAAACAAGAAAGAGAAATCATAAGGGACTTACTAAAATTGAACTGTTTTGTTTACATTCCTACACGGAAAGATGATGTGTGTAATTCATGAGACCTCAGCATTAGGGTAGCTGAAGGGAATACATGCACACACACAAACACACACACACACACACACACACACACACACACACACACACACACACACCACACACACACACACACACACACACATATATATATATACATATATATATATATATATAGACAGAGGGCACAGAGTGAGTTGAAGATGAAGGGATGACATCCAAAAAAAATAAAATCAAATTAAGGGATGACAGAGGAATATATTGAGAGAGGGAGAAAGGGAGAGATAGAAGGGAGTA
Source organism: Trichosurus vulpecula (assembly GCF_011100635.1). NCBI lineage: Eukaryota > Metazoa > Chordata > Mammalia > Diprotodontia > Phalangeridae > Trichosurus > Trichosurus vulpecula. The sequence goes on along the minus strand of NC_050575.1, from coordinate 99,298,479 downwards.
AATTATCTCACATAAAAGTGGCAAGAAAAAGCAGTTTGTTGGAAGGGAAGAGGGGGCAGGTGAGGGGGAATGAGTGAATCTTGCTCTCATCGGATTTGACCTGAGGAGGGAATAATATACACACTCAATTGGGTATCTTACCCCACAGGAAAGAAGAAGGAAGGGGACAAAAAAGGGTGGACGATAGAAGGGAGGACAGATAGGGGGAGGAGGTAATCAAAAGCAAATTTTGTAAAGGGACAGGGTCAAGGGAGAAAATTGAATAAAGGGGGACTGGATAGGAGGGAGCAAAATATAGTTAGTCTTTCACAACATGAGTATTGTGGAAGGGTTTTACATAATGATACTTGTGTGGCCTATGTTGAATTGCTTGCCTTTTTAGGGAGGGTGGGTGGGGAGGGAAGAGGGGAGAGAATTTGGAACTCAAAGTTTTAAAAGCAGATGTTCAAAAAAAAAAAGATGTTTTTGCATGCAACTGGGAAATGAGATATACAGGCAATGGGGCATAGAAACGTACCTTGCCCTACAAGAAAGTAAGGGAAAAGGGGATGGGGGGAGTGGGATGACAGAAGGGAGGGCTGACTGGGGAATGGGGCAATCAGAATATATGCCATCTTGGAGTGGGGGAGGGTAGAAATGGGGAGAAAATTTGTAATTTGAACTCTTCTGGAAATCAATGCTGAAAACTAAAAATATTAAATAATTTTTTAAAATTAAAAAAAAAAAAAGAAAATGAGAAGAGCCACACTCCAAAAGCCAGGTGAGAGATACTCAACATGGCAGCCTCCTCAACCATATCAAAAGACCTTCAGGGTTAAGAACTACTGGAATTTTATGAACTGATATAGATTGAAGAAGAACCAGAAAAGCAATATACAGTCTGACTCCAAACAGAACACGAAATTGAATGCTGTATCATTTCAACTACCAAACTTGGACCTAGAGAAAAGTTGAAAATATTTACTTCTCTCCCCTTTGCAGAAGTGGGGGACTATGGGGGCCAAACACTGCATCTACTGTCAGACATAACTGGCATGTTAATTGGTTTTGCTCTTTTCCCCTCTTTCATTCTCTTTTAAAAAATTCATTTTTACAGATGGCTTCATTGGGTAAGGGAGATGGGATGGCTATATTTGGAAATAAAGATGTTATACAATAGCCATCAATAGAAATGAATTTTTTTAAATGAAAGGGCTCTCATATGAAGTAAATATTTTAAAATTAATTATTCTCCCCCTTCCTCTACCCTTCACCCAGCTCATCCTGTGCTGTAAAACATCTGCAGTGCACCAGCCCTGATAGAAACTGAAGCACCCCTAATTCTTACTCCACCAGAACCACATTTTATATCACAAGACATAAGGGAATGTGTCATTGATCTATGTTCAATTCTGGGACATGTTCAGTGAGTGCCTGAAGCTGTCCCAATAGTGCTTATTGTACCACAGACTTAGCCATGGACTGTCCTGCCCTGCCCCTACCTCAACCACATACACACCCTGAGTAAAAAATAAAACAAAATGAAAAGCCTATTTTCTAACCCAATTTGTAACAGTGCTTTGGCACCTTCTTGGGAAGATTCCATCATGGAGGAAACTCAGTCTCTATAACCTGGCTGACACCCAAGTAAGTCCCTGTAGAGAGAACCAATGACCAGGCAGCAGAGGGTCCAAGAGAGGTAGACCTCTAGCAGCAACATTCAAGAACAAATGCTCCTCGGGCATCCCTCCCTTCAGCGTCCAGTGGGGAGATGGAAGCGAGGCCTTCTTAGAGGCCAGAACAGCCCCTCCCAAATAGCTGAGTCACAAGCTTACAGAAAGCTGACCCATAAATGTCTCTGCACACATTAAAGTACAGTGGAAATTGTGGTCACTCCGGTCAAGTGTTCACACCACAGGCTCTGGGCAAGGGACTAGACTCCCAGGAGGCATCAGGATTTGGAGAAAGTGCAACCACAAAAAGCCCCATATTAACGAAAGAAAATTTGACCCAAAGCAGCAAAAAGAGGTATAAGCCTCAGGTTAATTTGTCGTCCCTGCCTCTTTCTCTCCTCTCCTCTCCTCTCCTCCCCTCCCTTCCCCTTCCCTCTCCTCTCCTCTCCCCTCCCCTCTCCTCTCTTCTGTCTCTCTCTGTGTCTCTCTCCCCATCTCTCCATCTCTCTGTCTCTCTCTGTCTCTCTCTTCCCCTCTCTCCTGCTCTCTCCCCCTTCTTTCCCCTCTCCCTGACTCTTTCCCTCCCCTCTTCCTCTCCTTTTCTTCCCCCCACTTCCTTCCCCCCCTCATCTCTTTCCTCTCCTCTCTTTCCCACCTCTCCTTTCCTCTTCTCCTCTCCCCTCTCCTTCTCTCTCTCTCTCTCTCTCTCTCTCTCTCTCTCTCTCTCTCTCTCTCTCTCTCTCTCGCTGTCTGTCTCTCTCTCTCTGTCTCTGTCTCTCTCTCTGTGTCTGTCTGTCTGTCCGTCCGTCTGTCTGTCTGTCTGTCTGTCTGTCTCTCTCATACACACACACACACACACACACACACACACACACACACGCACGCATGCACGCACACACAAACATTTGTTAACAGTTAACAGCATCTGTGCGGGCTATACAGAGAGTCAACTTGGAAAAATAGCCAGAAGTGTTGATGTTTCAGAATGTGCCAAATCATCTTTCACCTTAAGGACTGCATTAAATTTGGTGAGAATAAATCACGATGATACCAGTAATGACACTAGACACACATATTTTGATATTAATCAAACAAGAGGCACTTATGAAGGGGTCACTACACGTCCGACACTGTGCTGAACACTAAAAGACAAAGAAAAGCAAACAAACAGTCCCTGGCTTCAAGGAGATCACGGTCTAACTGCAGTTTATAAAGTATTCGTTCACGACAGCCTTCTGTGCTAAGTAATCTAGAATTATCACCCTCAATTTACAGAAAAGGAAACTGAGGCTCAGAGGCGAGGTGACCTTCCTGCCATCGCATAACTAGTAATTGTTACCCAGTGGTTTTAGTAACTGGGCCAAGACTGGAATATAACCACAGCGCCAACAATGACAGCGACAACAACCACCATAGCAGCCCCAACAACGTTTTCCCGTCTGCTCCTAGGGTTGTATTGAGACAGCCTTCAGGAAACCTACAGGGCACGGCCTTAGAGCGTCGTACTTTTATCTGACTACAGGAAGCAGTTATTTTCCCCACCTGTGCAACAGTCCACACAGCATTAAATATGGAAGAATGAGAGGCCGGTGATTTTTCATCAGACCATCTCTATCAGAATTCCACCAAAAAAAAAAAAAGAAAGATGGGAAGGAAGCAGCAGGTATGATGAGGCTTATGCCGATGGTAACAGCTAACACTCGGTGCTTCTTTGAGAGCTACAAAGTACTTCACACACATCTAATTTGATGGTAAAAATAACAGCATTTATGGAGTGCTTTAAGGTTTGTGAAATCTCTCATTCTATCCTCATAACAACCCTAGGAGGTGGCTGTTATGGTTATCCCCCCCATTTTACAGGTGAAGAAACTGAGGAAGACAGAGGTTAAGTCGCTTGCTCAAGGTCGCCCAGCTAGTCAGTGTGTGAGCCTGGATTTAATTCAGCCCTCCAGGTCCAAGTGTTCTAACCACTGTACCGCCCAGCTGAGCCTCATGACAGCTCTGAGATGGGTATTATTCCCATTTACTGATGAAACTAAGACTGAGGGAGGGTAAATGACCTGAGTGGATTAATGGATAGAGAGCTGCGTCCTCGGTCGGGGAGAACTGGTTTCAAATCCCACCTCCCACCTTATTAGTTAGGTGGTGCAGGTCACAGAGCCCTGGGCCTGGATCTAGCGAGATTTTAGTTCAGATCTAACCTCAGACGCTGTGTAACTTCTCAGCAGGTCAGTCAGCCTCAGTTTCCTCCACCATAAAATGCAGATAAAACCAACACCTACCTCTCAGGGTTGGTGTGAGGATCAAATGATATATTTGTAAAGTACTCAACACAGTGCCTGGCACATAGTAGGTCCTACATAAATACTTATCTTCTCTCCCTCCCCCCCACCTTTCCCTTCTCTATGTGTCCCTGGGCAAGACATTTAACATCTCTGTGTTTTGATTTCCTCATCTGTAAAATAAGGTTGGATCTGTGGGTTCTCAAATTATTCTGGCTCTAAATCTACGATCCCATGATCCACGGTCACAAAGCTAGGAAAACACTGGATGCAGAGATCCAGGCTTCTCCTGACTCCAAGTCCTGTGGTCTTTTGGCTCTGGAACGATTTGGGGGTTTTGTGCGTGTGTGTGTGTGTGTGTGTGTGTGTGTCTGTCTGTCTGTCTGTCTGTCTGTCTGTGTCAGTGTGTATGTTTCGTTCAGTTATTTTTTAGCTGTGTCCGACTCCTCATGACCCCACTTGAGGTTTTCTTGGCAAAGACACTGGAACGGTTTGCCACTTTCTTCTCCAGCTCATTTTACAGATGAGGAAACTGAGGCAAAGAGGGTTAAATGACTTGCCTGGAGTCACACAGCTAGTAAGTGTCTGAGGCTGGATTTGAACTCATGACTCCAGGTTTGGTTCTCTATTTGCTATGCCACGTAGAATGCTGCTCCTCCTTAAATGCAGACTTTCCTCAAACAAGCAAATTACAAAAACTTCGTCAATTCAATTAAATTTTTAGGTGGTCTCTCCTAACTTATAATGTTGGAATGACCCTGACGGGGAAGGCTTTAAGATCGGAGGGGCTAATTGGCAGCAGGAACACAGGCCGAGAATGGGTCTGCACAGAGTTACCAGGAACAGCAGGCGGCAAGGGCCCTTGGAGCAGGACCCCAATGAAACCAACAATAACAAAAGGCCTTCTCATCGTTCCACCTGTGCCTACGGCCTCCTCTAGAGATCGCGCCTCTGCTTGAAGAATTTCAAAGCCCCTGAAGATACACAGAATCCTAGAAAGCATAAAGAGCCAGAAGGGTCCTTAGAGGACATCGAACTGAATCACTTCTCTTTATATAGGAGGAACCTGAGACCCAGAGAGAAAAGTGATTTATCCAGGGGCACATAATGAGACAGGGCCAGGTTCCTGAGGGTACCTTCTTGCTTAAGACAGTGACCACTAGAGTTACATAATATATTTTGTTATCATTATTCTTCACTGATGGGTGAGGTGGAGATATTTAGGAAACATTCCCCTCCTCCATTTTCTGATTGAAAAGGGCAAATATGTAAGAAGTTTATGAAATTTTCCTGGTGCCAGAAAATTTACATTCTAAGGTCATTAGATGTACTTCATCCTATTCGCTAACTCTGAATTCCCTTGGCATTGTGGATGGAAACCCTTTGTAAGGAAAACTACTATCTATTTCCATGGCTATTAAACCAAGCCGGCATAGCTTAGTGGGTTAATGTCTGGCATATATTTCAAATAAATGAAATCCAATTCCTTTGTGAATTATAGTTTCATTACACTTTTTATTAACTTTTCTTTCACTGGTTTACACTGAAGATTAATTAATTCTTCCCCAGACAAGAAAAAGGATGCTAGATAGTAAATGTATTAAAATCAGTCAAATAAAGACACATTAGGAAAAAAAGTCGATATATAAAATTGGATATTTGTAAACAAGATCAATGCAAAAGTCTTTATTCTTTAAGTGGTCAAATTAGCCAGAGCTACAGAGATGCCCATCAATAGGGGCATGCACTTTGGAGACTTATTGATAATGTACCTTTTATTTTTATGAAAGTGAATGCAAATTAATCTAAGGTTTCTTCCTTGCATGAAAATGTTTAGAATTTATTGTCTGACTGGTACCTTAAAACACATTTAATGAATATCAAAGCTCTTTTCAAATTAGAAAATCAAAAAGTTGACTGAACCAGAGATATTTACACATTTTAAAGAGACTACAAACTCTGTAAAATCAAGGCTAATATCTACCTTATCCAAATATTTTTCTCCCCCAGTGCCAATCAAGTGTTCTACAAACAGTAAATATATAACAAAATTTTGTTGAATCAACCAGTAAAAGTTCTTCATCCAGAGGGCACAATTTACAGTTTACAGAGTGTACTCCCAGTGAGTCCTCACAACAACCCTTAAAAGTACACAGATTTAAGGCAGAAAAGCCATGTCCCTTTTACAAGTAAAGAAATTGACAGTTAGAGGGGATCAATGACTTGCCTACCATCACACAGGTATTCTGTGGCAAAGCTGTAGCTAGAACTTGGGTCTTCGGCGTTTGTTCCCCCACCACACACACACCATGACACCACACTGTGTTGTCCTGTGCTACAAATGGGCACAGCCTAGAATAATTATATATATATATCCAGAAAGCAGGGTGGTTCATGTTTTAAATGCAGAAAATTAATATGGGATGAGATTGTATTGTCCCAAATTGTGTTTTGCTTGCCTATCTCCCCCTCTGTGTAAGGACAGTTCCCATGACTGACCCATGGAGGCCAAGGGAGATTGGTTTCTCCTCTTGCTTCTCTGAGGGATTCTCTGCCATCTTCACCTTCACATGGATGTCCTATCATCTAGGCTCCAAACTTCCCTCTTCTCCACTCCCACATCCAATCAGCTGCTAAGTCCTGTTAAATCTATTCATCTCATCTCATCCTTCTGCTCCTCCTCTATGATCTCTCTCATCCATTAACCTCTTTTCTATTTCCACTGAAAACACACTAGTTTAGGCCCATATATCTTCTGGCTTAGACAACTCTTAATAGGCCTCAACTCATCCTTTACACAGCTGCCTGAGGCTCTTCTCTACTCTGAGGGCCTCACTCCTCTAATCAAAAACCTCCCCTGGCCTCCCCACCGTCTACTAAATAAAAACAAAGAGTGTCCCAAAAGTCTTAGTGCAGTTGTAAGCTCCTGAAGCTTGGACCTGCACTAAGACCTTTGAGATACCCTGTATAAACTTGGGTATTGACAACCCTACACAGTCTGTCTCTAACCTACCTTAACCAACCTCATGTCATATTATTTCCTTGGCATACTTGAGAAACCGTATCTTTCTTTATATACTTTGTATTTATGAAGCATTTGACACTGTCAAGCATCCTGTCTTTCTGTATATCCTCTTCTCCCTTCTCTTTAAATCCCTGGTGTCAAACTCAAGTAGAAACAGGGGCTCCTGAAGAATAAGAATCTAAGAATCCTTGTGGGTGTGCATTGACTCAGAAGACCAAAGATTGTATTTTTTTGGTATATATTGCATCATATAAAATGGTCTATTGTGTTTTTATTTATTTTGTTAAGTGTTTCCCAATTACATTTTAAACCTGTTTCGTACTCAGGAGTGCAGGCCAATGCTGTCTGCAAGCCGTGTTTGACACCTGCTTTAAATTATCACATCTGGTTTTCTTCCTACATCTTTAACTGTACCTTCTGTTTGTTAAGTCTTTCCTCTTTTCCCAGCCCCTTAAATCGTTTGTTCCCTAAGGTCTTGCCCTTGGCTCTCTTCTCTCTTCCCTATACTTGTCCTGTTGGGAATATCATTCAACTCTGTGGAACAACCAAAGTATTAAAGACGATCTTGCAAAGAAAGCAGGAGAAGCCAAGAGACTGAAAAAAAAAGCAAAGAGCTGAGTTTGAGAAGCGTTTGGCTCAATTCCAAGGATGGGCCACATTTACTTTTCAAAATGCCCTGGCTATTTTGCTCCCTCATTTCTCTCTAGGCTTTGATCCCAACTCTCTGGACTTCTTTCTCTACCAAGACTCCTGTAGCCTTCTCTCCCTGGACCATCCTCTGCCCCTGCTCTGACCGGTTAATTCTTGCTGGCACCTCCACTTTAAGGAAAGGGCCCAGGTCAGCCATACTCACTTCGTCATTCTTCTCGGAGTTCCAACTCTGACAGCTCCTGGCACATAGCAAGCGCTTAATAAAAGCTTGCTGACTCGTCGACAGGTACACCTATGTTGGAAAATTCTCAACCTGTCTCTTCCTATCTCCATGCTCTCACCATCCCCTCAGAACTGAACTGAACACCCTGCCCCACCCCACCTCCACCCCCATCTCTGTCTATTGAAGCCTATTCCCTGGCAGGGGAGCTCCTTCTCAGCGGAGAGAGCTTTGGGCCTGGAGTCAGGAAGACCTGGATTTCAAATCCAGCCTCAGACACGTACTTGCTGTGTGGTTCTGGGTTAGTCACTTAACTGCTGTTTGCCTCAGTTTTCTGAACTGTAAAATGAAAATAATAATAAAACCTATCTTCCGGGGTTTTTGTCAGGATCAAATGAAATATTTGTAAAGTGCTTAGCCAGCATCTGGAACATAGCAGGTGTTTAATAAATGTTCGTTTCTTTCTTTTCTCCCTTCTTTCCTTCCTCCTTTCCTCCCTCTCTCCCTTCTTCCTTCCTACTTTTCTTCCCTTCCTTCTTCCCTCCCTTCTTCCTTCCCCCTTTTCTCCCTCCCTTCTTACTCCTTTCTTCCTTTCCTCCTTCCTTCTTTCTTTTCTTCCTTCCTTTCTTCCATCTTTCTCTCCTCCCTCTCTCTCCTTCCTTTCTTCCCTTCTTCTCTCCCTCTTCCCCTCCATCCTTCTTTCCTCCCTTCCTCCTTCCTTTCTTCCCTCCCTCCTTCTCCCCCTCTTCCCTTCCTTCCAGCCTTCTTTCCTCCCTCCTTTTTTTCCTCCATCCCTCCCTTCTTTCCTTCCCTCCTTCCTTCTGCCCTTCCCTCCAGCTGACTCACTACCTCTTCCATGGAATGTAATATGCTCCATCATCTCACAAATTCACAGACAGCACTAATCTTCTCAGCAGAAAGAGACCCCTCCCCCCTCAAATTTCTCACAGCACCGTGTTTCAACCTCTCATTTACACTTACTACAATCCATGTGTTCCATTATTCCTCATGTCCACGTCTTTCACTTTGACCCCACCTTGGATTGGAAGCTCCTTGGCAGGAGGGTCAACATAATGATTTCCATATTCCCTAGGGCCAAGCCAGCACAGGGTCTTGCACAAAGTGGCCATTTTACAAATGCTTATTGAATCAACAAACAATATTATACAGCTCTCTTTCTAAAATATTCATTTACCCCCTTTGTCCCTTCTCTCTGTGTCTCTCGTTTACTCTTTCGGCAAAAGCTTTAAAGAAACACACACACAAATGGGTAACGGGTTGACCAGACCAGGTCAAGATATGTCACTGTTCCCTTCCCCAGATCACTAGTCCCTCTCTACACACGCCTCTCTTCCCACCCCCAAATCCTACCAGTCTTTCTTGCAATGGTGGGAAGGCGAGGTTGCAAGTAAAATGGAGAAGAGGGGCCAATTATTTGGATAACTGGAATGGAGACAGAGCTGGAAGAGAACTTAGAGGCCATTAAGTGCAACTCCCTCATTTTACAGATGAAGGACCCGAAGTTCAGCAGGATGAGGGACTTGTCCAGAGTCACACAGCCAGTAAGTGTCAGAGATCAAATTCGAATTCAGGTCTGCCTGACTCTTAAGCCGTGGATTGCAACCCCATATGGGGTCTTGACACACAGTTTAAGAAACACTGAAGGGGTCACAAGTAGAAAAGGTTTAAGAAGCCCTGCAGACCGGCTGGCTAGTCTAGGTCTAGGGAAGACTAGCCTGGGAAGATTGTATTCCTTTGACTTAACTAAGAGGGCAGCCTTGGCTCTCTGTCTCTCCCAGGCTGCAGACACCTGGCTTGCTAAGCCCTAGAACTGACGTTGGAAGTTTGGCGGATGAAATGTGCAATTCCATAAATACACAAGACCTAGTTCCTGGAGAACAAAATGAAACTTCAGCTGAGCCCCCAGAATCCCAACTCCAAGCAGGCCTGAGTCATCATCTTCTCCTATATATTGGGCCAATCCCACGTGGGGCTGCTGGGGGGCTATTCTCAGGGGCATGGAAACACCAACAGCAGATGTGCACTGACTTTACCCCAATCAGACTCACAGCTTTCCCCCACATGCCCCAATTCAAAGTATCTAGAGAAAGAACAAGTGTGACAACCCATCTATATACTGTTCTCTCCGAGAAATTGAAAAGAAACAGAACCATCTTGTCCGGAGCACACCAAAAAGGGTAAGGAAGAGACAGAAACAGAGAGAGGGAGGAAGAGAGAGAAAGAGAGTGGGGGGAGGGAGGGAGAGAGAGAGAAGGAAAGGGAGAGAAAGGGAAGGAGGGGAGAGAGAGGAAAAGAGGGAGGAAAGAGAGGAAGGGGGAGGGAGGGAGAGAGAGAGAAAGGGGAAGAGATAGAGAAAGAGTGAGACAGAGGGAGAGAGAGAAAAAGAGAGATAGAGATAGAAAAATGCAGAGACAGGAGAGAGAGAGAGAAGGAGAGGGGGGGGAGAGGGAAAGAAAGGGAGGGAAGGGGGAAGGAGAGAGAGAGAGAGAGAGAGAGAGAGAGAGCAAGACAGAGGGAAAGGCAGAGGGAGAGAGAGAAAAGATAGAGATAGAAAAATGCAGAGAGAGAGAGAGAGAGAGTACTCATTTATCAAGCATTTGCTATGGGACAGGGACTGTGCTAAGCAGTGCCTACCCTCAAGCTCACATTCTATTGAAGGAGGACAATATATAAAGGAGAGCTGGGAAGGGTAGGCATAAGAACGTGGCATAGTATGGAAGTCTATAGGGAGTATAACAGTCAGCCAGTCAATAAGAATTTATGGAGTGCCTACTGTGTGCTAAAGCAAAAGCTCAGAGGAAGGGGAGCCAGGGCAGAGTCCAAGGTTGCTATGGGAGGAAGATGAGAATCAGGCAGCTAGGTGGTGTAGTGGATAGAGCTCTGGGCCTGGAGGCAGAAAAACCTGAGTTTGAATCCTATTCGAAGGCACTTACTAGCTGTGTGACTTAACTTCTGCCTGCCTCAGTTTCCTCCAGATAACGATAGCATCTATTACAGGGTTGTCATGGGAATAAAGCGAGATGGTATTTGTAAAATGCTTTGCAAACCTTAGAGTGCTATGCCAATGCTAAATGGCTGCTGCTGATGATGATGGCAGCTGGAGAGGAGATAATATGTGAAGGCAGCAGGAGAGTTTTAAACAGCCTAACTTTTCCTCATCCATTATTTACTGAAGACAAGTGTGATAGTTTGCTAAAGCTGAGAAAGCCCCTAGAGACCACCAAGAATAACCTTCTGAACTGTATGATGAAAAAACTGAAGTTCAGAGTGGTTCTTGCCGAAGATAACACAAAGAGTAAGCAGAGCCAAGACTAGCATGTATGTCTCCTCTTTCCGCTCTGCCGCAGTGAAAGTTCCCGCTTTACCTGTAGATGTCTGAGGCTGTGGACCAGGTGCCTGCCGATCTAACCCTCTCTCTACGGCTAGAGCTAGTAAGAAGTGGTTAGCCAAGAAGTTTCCGTTTTGATTGCCTGAGGTTGTTAAGTTAGGCAGTGTCAGCAATGGGTAGTTACTGTGCCCTTCCTCTCCCCACCCTCACCAGATGCAGCTGCGAGCTCACCTTGGGACTCCCCACTGCCAGGGTCACCTAGGGAAAACCATGTTCCTTGCACAAGAGTGCCCAATGGAGGAAGCCTTCCAAACATGGAGCCAGAAGGAGAGGAAGCCCACAGGGACTATTCAGGAAACAAAGAGTCACTAAAAACTACAGCCACGTGGTTGAGAAGGATGCTCTATCAACCAGGAGATCACTGACACTACTAATAATGCCCGGTGGTAGGCTGTTCCTAATGCTGGTCATAAGGTTTGGCCATTTGAGAGGTGATGGAATGGATACAGTCATGTGCCTGGAGTCGGGAAGGGTTGAGTTTAAGAGCTCCCTCAGACACGAACTGTATGACTTCTGTCTGCCTCAGTTTCCTCACCTGCAAAATGGGAATCATTATAGCACCTGTCTCCCGGAGGAGTTGTGAGGTTAAAATGAGATAATATCTATAAATCACTTTGCAAACCTTAACATGCTACATAAATGCTGGCTATCATTGTGGGTCTCTACTTCAACATGGCAGATTATTATAGAGTTCAATGTGATCTGTTTCACGGTGGAGAAAACTACTGACCTCCTCCCTCAGAGTGCTGTTCTGCCAGCCCGTGGTCCATTTGGGTGAGTCTGGGAGGCTCTTCTGGACCCTGCCCACTCAGGTTTAAAACAAGGGAGCTAAAGGGAATGTCCCCACCTCCAGCATCAGAAACCCTCTCCATCCTCAAAACCAGCAGTTTGACGCCTAACAAGTTTTCGGTTTTCCTTTCTCTCCAACCCCACTGAAAGTGCAATAAATATACATTAATCTAAATTAGCAATTTACACAAAGGGACAGATGTCACAGCTTCCTCTAGGAGAGGAAACCCTCATCTCCCTGCAAGGAAGGGCCTATCAAGGATAATGTATTATTGGGTTTAAGGCAGGGGTGTGCTGGAGTCAGCTCACACAAGCTCACCAAAGCCCAGTGCTAAATTTTCATTGTGAGCATCCGCAGCTTGGAAACCAGCAGTGGGTACAGATCACGGCTTGATTTATCGTTGGGTTGATTGTCTAGACTTTTAAAAGTGTTATTAATGCATATTAAACTTAAAGGTTTGTGTGCACACATTTCCCCCCCGGAGAGCCTGGTTGTTAAACACTGACCAACACACTGTGTACTGCTTTATAAACATAGCTCGAGCTCAGCAGGAGCGCAATACAAGGCTCAGGAAATGATACAATCACCAGACTGGAGGCTAACAATAATAATAATGCTGATGATAACTGGCATCTAGATAACGCTTTAAGGTTTGCAAAGTGCCTTACATTCATTATCTCATTTGAACTTCACCACACTCCAGGCTTAAGGCCTGGTGCAGGGGTGAGAAACCTGTGGCTTTGAGGCCAGGGGTTCCACACCCCTGGCCCAGTGACTCCGTTTCTCAGCATCCCCAGAGTATGGACAGGTTCTCGGCTTCTCTCTTGGGTTCTCTAAAGCCAAACAGAGCTGGAGGGCCCCCCAACCTCAGCCTTCAATTAGATTTTAAAATAATTGGGAAATATTTAACAAAATAAATAAAAATACAGTAAAGCCTAGATAATATTACATTTAAAAACCAAGTCAATATGCTGCCCACAGGGATCCTATTATGTAGATTAGTGACCCCTCCCCTCTCTGCTCCACAGAATCTACACATTCCAGGTACCCTGTTGCCAGGTGAGGGCAAAGAGCTCCTGAAAATATGTTCTAGATTCACAGGGGTGGGGAACCTGTAACCTCAAGATCACAGGTTGCCCCCCCACCCCCGCATGAACCATTAGCAAGTGTGCTGGTCTCGTCACTCATCCTAAGACTAGTTAAGGCCCTCATTTCTCCTCACCCAGACCACTACAGGAGACTAACTAGTTTCCCTGCCTCCAGGCCCTGCCTGCTCAAGACATCCTGTGCATCCCAATCATCACAGCTCATCACTCTACACTGCTCAAAGGCCTTTGAGGCTCCCTAGTGCATAATGGATAAAGTTTAAACTATGTCATAGCATAAAAGAAAAGAACATATAATTTGAAATATGATAACCTGGGTTCAAACCCTGGCTGGGCCATGAACTTGTTCTGTGACTCTGGAAGTTACTTAATGTTTCTGGATTTTTACCCAACTGTAATATAAAGGTACTAGATTCAACTACCTCTAAGGCCCCGAATTCCATGATCCCATTTAACCTGGGATCCCCATTCAAGGCTTTCATACTCAGGCCTCCAATCAACTCCCTTAAACATAACCCTCCATTCCAATATGATTGGACTATGGGTTCCTCCTTCAGCACAACCAGCATTTTCTTTGCTCGTGCCATTGACTTTATCCAGAATGCCATTTCCTTCCCATCTCTGCCTAATGAAATCCTATCCAGACTTTTAAGACCCAGCACAGATTCTACCTCTTCCATCAAGCCTTCCTCGATCCTTGCATCACAAGTGGGAGGTGTGATGTCTCTTTCCTACAAATGCCCATAGCACCCTGTACCTCTAAAGGTCTTATCATAATTCTGTCTTCTATTAAAGTTACCTGCATGCCTCTTTTATCCCAAACCTTACCTTCTCCAAGGGCTACGAGTACCTCCCATACATCTTTGTTGTACCCTGTACATGGTGGCTACACAGGAAATATCTGTCGAGTTAAATTGAAGGCACCTGAACCTGGAATAGCATAGCCAATACCAGGTTCTAACAGGTGTCCAGCTCAGGTCCAAACAGGCCTAATTTGGCAGCTGGCTCTAAAGCTCACACCTGCAGCAAAATGAACACACTGGGTCCTTGTTTTCCTGACAACCTTCCCAAGAAGCTTTTGTCTAGTAACTTCCCTGTATCCCTGAAGAAAGACCCTTTGCAATGGGCAAAGACCTGCCTTCCAAGCATTAGCAAGTGATCCAGGGGACAAACATTTGACACTGGGCATAGACAGACTTCAGAGTTTAGGCACAGGGATAATAGCGAGTATTTTGACAAAGCTATATCATCTAGGTTATACCAGTCATGTGCATACCACTCATGCTTCTAAAATGCTCCTGCCCCTACAAATTCAGACAGTGAAACACCCAAGTTTCCTATTGATTCGTCAGTGGCAACATAAACAAGACCAACAATGGAGAGCCCTTCCTGCCAGCTCCCTTACGGTTGAGCAGCGTGGGGCAGTGGAAGGATTATGGAATCTGGCTTCACAGGACCAAAGTTGGAATCCTGGCTCTGCCATTTACTTGCTGTGTGACCTCTGGAATGTCACAAACTCTCTGGGTCTCAGTTTCTTCATCTATAAAATGAGGGGGTTGGACTAGATGACCTATCAGGTCCCTTTCAACTCCAGATCTATGATCCTATAATCCCTGGGAGACAGCAAGGTAGGGGGGTGGTGAGCAAAAGGCCTCTGGCTGGGCTCTGGTGTCCCAGTGGAGGGGGAGAAAGGGAAGAGGCAACTAGCGCAGAATGGACTATCCTCAAGGCATATGTTGCTCCGATGTCCACCAAACCATCCATATAGAGAATCTAAGTGTACTACAGACAGAGCTGTGGAAGGATATGGGGAACAAGGGCAAGGAATCAGTAAGAAACTAGAAAGAGGCCTCTCTCGATGCCCCCACAATTACGCTGATGATGGTTGGCTCTGCCATGGCTAGAAATAGTTAAATGACAGTCCCCATAGGTCGCTGAAACAGAAGGTCTAATGGAGCACGTAGGACTGTCAGCAGAGAAAGGGGTTAACAATCTTATCTTCGGCCACCAGAAGAAATTCCAAGTAAAACCCACAGTCTGCAGATTTCCTGCTTTCTAACCCAATGGCCTATTTTTTTTAAACCACTTTTTCTTTACAATGGCACTGACAGCCTTTTCCTCATTAAAGGCGGGTTTCCTGCTTTCTGATTTGTGACATTTCATTTATAGCTTTTTTTCCACCAAAAAAGACAAGGGAAGGTGGGGACAATGGGGGTGGGGCTGGAGAAGAACAATATTTCAGATGCCCTGTTTGAAGGGGGCAGTGATGGTGGATGAGGCTGAAGAATTTTTGGAGAAGTCCTTTTTGCATCTTATATTTGAGAATACTGGGCTTTCATCTATCCAGAATCATAGATTTATAGCCTTCACCCATCATCTAGGCCAGAGGTGTCAAACATGCTGCTCCCATAACACTCTTGAGAAACATGTCTGGAACCTGATTAAAATATAACTGGGAAATATTTAGCAAAATAAATAAAAACCCAGTATAACGTAGATAATGTTAATAGGTGATATTCTAGGTGAGTCTGACATCATTGATCTAGACTGATATTCTCATTTTATAGATAAGCAATCTGTAGGTTGGAAACATTCAATGACCTAGCCAAGGTCATACACACAATGTCATGACATGTGAGGACTAAATGTCCTTTCTAGCTCTAAATTGGTCTGTGTGGGTGTGACCATATAGGTATGAACCCAAGTCTCCTGACTTCCCAGGTCTTGAGCCCTTCCCACCCCACCACACTTGCCCCTCACCAGTCTGGCAACAACAATTAGACATTCTAAGACCCTAAGGAGTTTTTCTTTAAGGGGTGAAATAATACTCTTTTCTGGCAAATAATGAAGTCTGCTTTCAATGCACAAATGTACTAAATACAGCGGTCAGTGTGTACCTTGAGTCTCAGGGTCTACTGGAAGACTTAGATCTCACAATGGTCCAATGTGCTCAATTCAAAAAGGTGAGGAAATAGATTCTAATTCTCCGTTTCTATCATTAACCTCTCATTCCATTTATATGAAAAAGGTCATCTTGCAGAAAAATGACAAAACATTTTCTGGCCTCAATGAGTAAGAGAGTCCACTTTCCTGGGGTAGCAAGCACTGGAACTCTGAACAGTGTGTCTTTGTTGAAAGGTTCATTTGAAATCTATGAAGCTCATGTTTCAAACAATATGAATACAGGTAGCAGCCTTTGCTAAAAACCCAAGGCATCATGGCCATTGATAGGGGAATGGCTAAGCAAACTGTGGTCCATGGATACCACGGAGCACAAAAAGACTTACGTGAACTGATGCAAAGCAACGTAAAAAGAACCAAGAAAACACATATGGCCACAAAACAACCAAAACTGAATGCTGTGGTGTATGATGAGCAAGTTTGGTCCCAAAAAGGTCTATGAGAAGGTCCCTCTCCTTGTTTCTTTGAGGAGATGGGCAATATTGGGTATGGAGCACTGAATATAATGTCAGATTTTTTCAATATATTGGTTAAGTTTGCTAAACTCATTCCTCCTCCTTTTTTATTCTTTCTTATGAGGGTTTGCTCTCCGGGAGAGGAATTTGGGAGCAATAGCAAAAATATAAGTAATATACAAACAAGATGTCAACTTATTAATTTAAAAAAATTTCAATTTAAGTGTATTTTAAAAAGAAAGCTGCACAGTATCTGAGGCCCTTTTTTCTCATCTATCACTACCCACTACCTTATATTCCCACTTCTCCAAATGGGAGCCCTCTCTTGTAACAGATATGTATAGTCATGAAAAATAAAAACCCATTGACCATGTCAGAGAATGTCTATCTCAGTCTGGACTTCTAGTCCAGGGGCTTTTAAACTTAGTGGTGTGCTAGACCCCTTTAGCAGTCTAGTGAAGCTTATGGAACCCTTCTCAGGATGTTTTTAAAGCATAAAATAAATGACATATAATTACAAAGGAAATTAATTACACTGAAATACAGTGCATATTATATATAAATATGTAATATCTAAACTATATAAATATATAAATTTGTTATAATTATATATAAATATATAAGTATGTACATAAATATTATATATTAAATAATATATATGTATATATGAATATGTGTATATATAGACATACATAAATATATGTATATATGTGTATATATATGTATATATGTATGCATATGTATGTGTATATATATATGTATAAGTTCTTGGATCTTGAGTTAAGAATCCCTGGGGTCTGGTCCATCACCCCTCTTCACTATGAAATGTTTGTGTTTGTTGATGATTTGGTTCACAATTAAAAAGAAAATGTGGGGGAAGAAAAGGAAAGATACACAATACAGATAGGAAGTGGGAAGAAAAGCCTATATCTGGCTGAGGGGGAGGAAGTAGCATTTTAGCTGGGCCTTGAAAAATGGATAGGATTTCAACAAAAGGCCTACTACTCTGTCAGTGAGGACTCCCAGAAGGAGAATGGTGGCAGGGACCTTGGCACTAGGCCTGTTGGCTGCAGGAAGATGCACCAGGTCACATTCTGGCTGGCAGGCATTCTGGCCAATTCTAGCTAAGTGCAGAGGGAAGGAGGCTCATGTAGACACAGCCTCCAGTAACTCAGCATTTTAGTATTTTGCACCCTTGACAGAGAAGGTATCTACTTAAAAAAAACCAGAGGTGACTCTACTTCCCAGTACTGCAGGCTTTTATTATTCTAAAATTCTATTATTCTAAAAATATCTACTTTACCCTAAAATATCTACTTTTTTCAGCAGCAAGTATCCTAGGCTTTAAAAAAAAAAACAACAAAGCAAACTATACCCCTCCCCCGAACAAAAAAAGAAAATCTGTTCCTAAGTTCAGATTTTTGAAAATGTGAGAGGCTCCGTGCCAAACACCAATCCAGTAGACAAAATCACATGAAGCTTTTTATCCCCCTATCTCTGCTTTGCTTGGTGTCCTTGGGCAAGCTGTTCAGCATCAGTATCTCAGTTTCTTTATCTACAAAATGGGGCCGAACAGTTAGTCTCACTATGGAGATGTTGTGCCTCAAACTTAATAAAAATCTCAGTCAGAGGGCTCTGAGAATGGAAGTGGCTTTCTCTTAAAAGGGGTCCTGATCGCCTAATCCTTTACGCTGGGATAGGCTGGGAAACACTTGCAAAAACAGAATTAATGCAAAAACCAAAACAACAAACAAACAAACACCAGAAAGCAAGTCCCAGGAAATATATTGCTTTGTAGTGGGAGACATTTAAAAAAGCACCTTTGGGGGGGGGGGCCGAGAGTGATGATGATGATGATGATGATGATAGCTAATATTTATATGGCGCTTACTATGTGCCAGGCACTGTGCTAAGCATTTTCCAATTAGTATCTCATTTGATCCTCAAAACAACCCTGGGAGGTAAGTGCTATCACTAGCCCCATCTTACAAATGAGGAAACTGAGGAAAAAAGAGGTTAAACAACTTGCCCAGAATTACATAGCTAATAAATGTCTGAGGCTGGGTTACCTTTTTAAAATGATCACACCACATGTGACATTACAAGTGGGTTCCCCTAAGCCCTCATCAGACCCCAAAAGGAAGAAGAAGAAGAAAAGGCAGCAGATGAACTCCAGGTGCCACAGTCAAGGGAGTCACTTTGAACCTGGATTTCAAATGGGCCACACCTTTCACTTCCCTGACTCTGGAGCATCTGCTCCCTGAGAAGAGTTAATAGTAACTAATAGTAACTGACTAATTTTAAACCCTGTGATTACTGGGGCTGATTTATGCTGTCTCTTCCCTTCACAATGAAGGCCGCGGTGAATCACGAGTGCAGTAATTGCCAAGTCCCGTTTTAGCTCTGCCACGTTGACGTGGGGCTCTTTATGCTCCAACGCCTCTCTCTGCCATACCATGGAGGTAAGTTGATAATGAAGTAGGTCTCACTGTTTCATATCATAATATTATGATACTCCGTGTCAGATCCCGGCAAGCTTTGTGAGCCATGAGCTATCTATTAACTAAATCCTTTAGAAAGATAAATGATTGAAGCAGCTTTATTATCCTAAGTTTCACTATCTGCGGGGTTTTTTTTAACACTTACTCAGAAGTTAAAAAAAAATTTAAAGGCCTTTCATTTCACAGCCCAAAACGATTTGCTCTAAGGTGACAAAGGCAGAAATGTAATGCCGTGAAGAATGAAACGGTGAGTGGATGAGGCATTGGACATGGAGTCGAGTGTGATCTGGGACAAGTCACTAAACGTCTTTGTTCCTCAGCTTCCCCATCTGTAAAATGAGAGGCTTGAGCTCGATGACCTCTAAAGTCCCTTGAATCTGATTCAAAGAGATTATTCAATATAGTTTCCCTCTGCAGTCATTCTTATTTATCTATATTGACCAAAGTAGAATATGAAAACAGCATCTGGGAAATCAAGGCAACACAGATAGCCTGTCTACAGAACTTCATCCCAACCCCATTCACCAATCATTTTTTCTCCCCTTTTGCTTTATATCATCTAGATAATTTCTTGTGCTGCCTGAGGGAAAAGCTATTGAATCCTGGCTTCTTATTAACATCTACACATAAACACAATAACCAATCTGGGTGGCCCTCTTGCCATTAGACCAAAAGTTCCCAAACTTATTTGGCCTGCTGCCCCCTTTTTAAAAAATTACTCAGCGCCCCCTGAAAACCTACTTTCTTTAACCCATTCATGTTTTTTCATGCATCATTTCAAAATAAATAAAATTTTTTTAAAAGACACATCTTAAATTTAATAATTTATTGTAAATTTGTGGGTCTTTCCTGCACTAAAATTTTGATGATGCAATATTGCATAGTTAACCATATGGTATCATATGTAAACAAGTCATTACGCACACACATATTCCTGCCAAAGCATGCTAGACTTCCCGACAATGCGCACCATGCTCACCTGCCAACACTTGCTTGTTAAGACCTGTCAGCAGACTTGACCACTAATTGGTTATAACTTGCATTTTGTGTGTTTATTTGGAAAAAAATTAATCGTTATGACTTTAACTCCGTTATACAACAGATAAAACATATACAAATGGTTTTTCAAAATTTTCTTCTCTTCTTTCTTTATGCTTCCACTACCCCTTTATTTTTATTCAATGTCCCCTAATTGCACCAGAGACTACTACCACCACCACCCCCTCGGGGGCAGTATTGCCCACTTTAGGAAGCTATGTATTAGACAGCTGTAGAAGAAGCAGCTGTCACTCAACCAGATCATATATCACAGGACAATAATAGGACCCAGCCTGAGCCTAATGGGTGGGTACATCCTCAAGTCTCCAGATGAAAATGCTGCATCTCTCCTCAATTTTCCTTAGAGCACTTTGTCTGGATCTCTCCATTGAAGACCATCCCAGTCAATGATGAATCAAATTCATTTGTGCACAGGTCATTTTTTGTGGTCTGTTGGAATGCTAGCTCCTAGAAGGCAGGGATAGAAATGGGTTCCTTTTTTTCATCTCTGGACTGTCAGCAGCCTGCCTGGTATGTGTCAGCACAGAGGAATCATTTAGTACACGCTGACAGAAGTCAGAAGTTTCAGTGGGTCTTATACCAAAACCTTCAGCCCCACTAGAAAACAGCCTTGGCTAAAAAAGATTAGCAACATGGTTTCTTGAGAAGCCATGATTCCTATTATGAAAATGATTAAAAATAGATTCAAATGCTATCACATTCATGTAATATTAAAATGGCAAAGCTTGCCATCAAAGAAGGGTCCTTAGTTCTCCTCTTTTTTCCTGAGGGTGGGGGCCTACAGTTATGGGAAACAGCATATGATGTCAGAATTTTTCATTGACATGGTTAGTTTTGCTGAACATTTTCCCCCTCTTTCTACTCTTTATTGTATAGAATGGCATTCTTTGCATTGGAAAAGGTAGGTGAAGTAAAAAAAATTTTTTAAATGCAATCATTCACACTAATGAAAATGTTTTGGGTTGTTTTTTTTTTTTTTTTGTTAAGACACAGAGACAAGGGCAGTGATTCCATTTATTCAAGATTCTTTTTTTCAATCTTCCTTCATGCCTTGACTCTGTTCAGGCTCAGTCTCTACCAGAGCTATAACTAGGTCAGGGTGACTGGGGCTTTTCCCTAGGATGCCAACATTTAGAAGGTGCTAACAGCTTTTGGAGTCCTTCATCAACATAGAGACAATTGAAGATAGCATCTAGTTTGTAAGAAAATTTAGTTAAAATACGAAGCTACCGGATGTTATGTGTTTACTCTCTCCTTCTTACAAAAAATGCCACGGCACAGGCGTTTTCTTCCTAAGCCTGGCTGATAGAGAGGTGACTTTCTGCGTTCTAGGGTCTCTGACTCCAAGGGATCAATTTCTATATCTTCTACTACTGCTACCAACATTATCTAAATTTGTCTTAAAAAGTTGACTTGAGAGTGCTTTTCATTATTCTTGCCTCAGTCATATAAATCTTGTCTCAGGGGCAGAAATTGCTAGTGATAGCTCCAGTCCCCATAATGAAAAGCCCCTTGTCCTCCCTCTGTCCCTTGTCTTCCTCTCTTTGTTTCTTCTTGGGACTAGAAGAAGCTGTCAGAGCTTGGCATATCCCAGGTTGGCTCTGGGTGTCAGCCTGACGTTCATCATAACTCCCCAGTTATGATGTAGATATTGTGAGCATCAATTCCCCTTCTCCTCCTCCAAAATTGCTCATTGCTTCTCCTTGCTCTGAGAAAATACTCCCCCGAAATCCCTCACGCATTGCTTCAAAGCAAGGAAGAAAAGTCTTGGGGTAGAAGGGAGGGATGTGATCCCTTGTCATTAAATGCTTGAAGGACTGACGTGTAAAAAACACTTGTTCTACACGTCTCCAGAGAGCAGAACTAGAACCCATGTGGGGAAGCTACGGGGCAGAGGGTCTCAGTTTGACAGGAGGAAAAACATCCTGAGATCAGAATTGTCCAAAGTTGGAATGGCAGCCTCAATGAGGAGTGAGCTCCCCATCACAGGAGATCTTGGAGCGGGAGTCCAGATAACCTCCTGTTCATGCTCTCTTTTGTGCTGAGGCAGGGGCCAAACCAGATGCTCTCTGAGGTACGGACGCTCTAGCTTTGAGATTCTGTAATTCTAGGATGGCCTGGAATGATTCTGCTATAGCAACATCCACACTTCCTTTTAAACCTCCTGTACATTCTTGCCTACAGTGAAGCAGTGCCCCTGGTGAAATGTGGCCAGAGAGATCCGGCAGTGTGATGCCCCAGGAAATTTTCTTGATGTCAGGTAATCTTCAGGCAGCCGGAGGGAGCAGTGGATGGAGCAACAGGTCTGGAGTCAGGAAGACTCATCTTCCTGAGTTCAAATCCGGCCTCAGATGCTTACTAGCTGTGTGATTGTGGGCAAGTCACCTCACTCTGTTTGCCTCAGTTTCCTCATCTGTAGGATGAGTTAGAGAAGGAAATGGCAAACCACTCCAGTATCTTTGCCAAGAAAACCTCAAACAGGGTCCCAAAGAGATGGACAAGACTAAACACCAGAAAGACTAAGCCTTGGCCAGCCCCGAGGTTCCTGTGTCTTATTCATGCCCACAGAGGGCAAATATGGAAGGGCATCAAAAGTTCTTCTTTGGCCTTGGAAATGAGATCATTATTGGCCCAACTGACCACCAGCTCCCAGCCCACAGTAGCTCAGCTGTGTGGAAGGGATAGCTGAATACCTTTATATTAAATAAGAACGGACTTACTTGAACGGTCACCCAGAAGTTGAACAGAACCAAACCTGCCCTTTTGCCCCTTTTCCCTCTAAACCTAAAGATACAAAATAACGAAATCCTTCGGCAAATACATTTGTCCTTCCCCAGTCGTTCTGCAGGTCAGGATTCCCATCGGGGAAAAAGATCTGAAATTTTAAGTTTCTTCTCCCACCACCTCGGACTTGCTCAAGAACAAGAGACAGATTTGCAGTGAAAAAAAAAAAGTCAGGATAAAACAACAGCCCCATTAAGTGCTGTTGAAGAGACTGGATCGTGAGGAGCAAGTTGCCTTTCTTTCCTTCAGAGGATTCTTAGAACAGAGGTAGCAGCGAGTCAGTTTCTAAATCCCTTAAATAAAATCAATGTAGAGTTGGTTCACAAATGCCGTGAGAGGCGATGGGTCCCTTTGTCCGACTTTGTAATGCCCTGGGGTGAAGGATTTAGGATGCCACACTTGGCTTAGTATCGCTGGATGTTTCTATAAGAGGCTTTGAGTCAAGAGTCTTCACATAGGAGGCTGTATCATGAGTACGGTGTAGAGGAAAGAACAGAACCCTGGCCTTGAAGTTGAGAGATTGCCACTTCAGTGGGAAAACAGGGCCACCCCAAGAGCCCCAGGGTGCCGAGCCACTGAAAGGCCTCGCTGGAGCCTCAGGAAAACAGGCACATGAATGCACTGCTGGTAGAGCAGCGAATTGGTTCAGCCACGCCGGCATGAGATTTGGGACCATGCCCCCCAAAATCATTAAACAGTGACTTGGCAATATTGCTACTAGGCCTATAACCCCAAATGGATCAAAGAAGTGACCCGTGTGTACAAAAATATTTCTAGCAGCCCTTTTTGTAGTAGCAAAGAGCCGAAAAGGAAGGGGAACTAAGCACCCATACCCATAACCTCATCGTTCTATTTGATTCCTCCCTCTTGGTCATCACCCAAAAGGAGACCACAGACCAGAGATTTTAGGCCCAGATCTACAACTAATTCGCTGGGTTATCTTGGGCAATCCCCTGCCTTACTCCGAGTCTCACTCTTCTCATCCGTGAAACGGTTAAGATCACGAGCTGGAAGAGATTTTCACAGGTTTCATAATGGCCATCCTACTTAGCCTATGGAGTCGCGGTGAAGATCAAATGTCGTGGTGAATTGTGATCAATGCCATGAGCACCCAGGTCTCCCCAAGACTAACGATGAAGCGCTTTGCCCAGGTGTTGGCAAAGAGGGGAGAAGCAGAGGTGTAGAAGTAAACATAATTTCAGGCACGGCCAATGTATGAGTCTACTGTGCTTGACCGAGCTTATTTGTGTAGACCGGGGGTGGGGAACCTGCAGCCTTGAGGCCACATGTGGCCCTCCGGGTCTTCGGATGAGGCCTTTTGACTGAGTCCAAGTTTTACAGAACAAATCCTCTTATTGGGGAATCAGTCAAAGAGCTGCGCTTGAGGACCTAGAGGGCCACTCGTGCCCTTGAGGCTGCAGGTTCCCCCGCCCCTAGTACAGACTATGTCTCAAAGTTTGTTTGCCTAAAACTTTCCTCATTGGTGGAAATTGATTACTCTGTGCTCTAAATCTGCTGTGAAGGGGAGAAGCATTGAGTAATCAACCTCCACCAACAAGGAGGGCCTTACGCAAAGGATTGTTGAGCCACGGGTTACATTTGTTATGAGAGAGAACATTTTGGGGGGTGGGGTGGAGCAGAAGATGATTTATGAAATGGGAGCGAGGAGAGAAAGTGATGCAAAAAAAAATGTCAATGAATCATAACCATAAAAGACACTAAAGAGAGCAGAAGGTCAGAAGGAGACACAGACAGGCAGGGCACTGCCAGCACTACCATGTTGAATTTAATATATACTTTAAAAATAAGCTGTATAGAACTAGCATTTACATATGGTGCTTTAAATTTGCTAAGTGCTTTAATATGTTATCTTATTTGATCTTCACATCAATCATGTGACATAGGTGCTCTTATGATACCCATTTTACAGACGAAAACTAAGGCTCAAAGATGTTAATTGACTTGTTCAGGTTCACACAGCTATTAAGTATCTATGGAAGGATTTGAACTCAGGTCCTGACTCTATGTGTATGCAACATTCCACACCCATAGCCCCTCACCTCTTTACCAAAAGATGGAGATGCATTTTAATATCTATTCTCCAGAATCAAGACTAGTCACTCAATTCTTCAGAGATAAGATTTTTCCTTGCTCCATTTACTTGGCCGTGCATCGATTCAAATACGTCCTCCTATGTTTCTCTGAATTCTTCGTGCTTGTAATTTCATACAGTGCAATACTATCCCTTTACACCCATGTGCTACAATTTCAGCCCCTTTATTTAACTGAAAAAGATACAGAAGCCCAAAGGGAAGTATAAGAAGTGGGATTAGAACCCAGGTCTCGAGCCTCCCAGCCCTGCCCCCTCTGTCTACTGAAATAGGGTCAGTGAGAAGCAGTCAAGTACCTAGTGAATACACACAATGCCACATGACCCAAAGTGAAACATACATCTGCTCTAATGGGATTCTGGTTGTATAGACGGGCTGCCTGGATTAGTCAACACCAAAAATTTTCTTTTGCTCTTGCCAGGATGAAGACCTAGAAAATAGGTCTCCCTCCCCACAACCTTTCAAGCAAAGAGTGTCTTTTGCTCCCTTTTTTTTAATCCCTAGCAATCAGCATGAAGCAGCCGGATGGCACAGTGGATAGAGCACTGGGCTTGGAATCAGAAAGACTCCTCTTCGTGACTTCAAATCCAGCCTCAGACACTTACTAGCTGTGTGACCCTGGACAAGTCACTTTAACCCATCTGCCTCAGTTCCCCATCTATAAAATGAGCTGGAGAAGGAAATGGCAAACCACTGCAGTATCTTTGCCAAGAAAACCCCAAACGGAGTCACAAAGAGTCAGACATGACCAACAACTAAAGAACTACGAAGCGCTTGACACTTAGTAGGTCATTTAAAAAATAGTAATTAATTTGCTCTCTTTTTTTGTTTTGTTTCTCCTTTCTCGTGGTTCCTCCCATTGGTTCTGATTCTTCTTTACAACATAACTAATGTGAAAATATGTTTAATATGAATGTATATGTAGAGCCTGTATCAGATTGCACACCATCTTGGAGAGGGGAAAGGGGGGGAATTTAGAACTCAAAATCTTATGGAAGTTAATGTTGAAAACTTAAATAAATTAATTTTTAAAAAAATACTAGGTGATCATAACCCCAAACTGCATGCCTCTTCTTCTGGGGCTATGTCAACATAAGCAAGGCGTAACACTAAGCTATTAGTTTACTGGTGAATTCAATCAGTGTAGACAACCAATTAGAAAACTCAGGCCAAGGAGCCTTTTTTCTTTCTTCAAAGGCAGAGAACTGAATTATTCAGCTCTGTCACCTGATTCCCTTTCTCTCCCCAACCCCCCACTCCATTCCTTCATCCCCTTTGCCGCTGATACATTTTTATCAATGTTCTGGACATATTCCCAGCACTCAGTGTCTGCAAATCTAAATCTAGATCGTACAGCCATCCTTGAGCCTGTATGTTTCTCTTTCTCTCTCTTAAAAAAAGAGCAGTCTCTCTCTCTCTCTCTCTCTCTCTCTCTCTCTCTCTCTCTCTTCTTCTGTCTCTCCCCCCCCTCCCTTCCCCCTTTCCACTCTCCAGACATGTGGACTGAGGGTGATAATAATCCCTGCACTGATCCCCCCCAATCATTGTAAAGATCACACAAGGCATGGATATAAAGATCTTTAGACCTTTGTGATGCCTGAGGGGGACATGCATGCCAGGGACTCCCCTCACCTCTCCCCCAGCTCCCCAACTCTATTAAAATGTGTTCTGGTCATTCTGGGTCCTGCTTCAACCCATGAGTTTCTTCCTCTGTTGAGCAAAAATTAAGGAAAGCCTGTACCTAGTGAGTGTTCAAGGAACACTTAGCCAGTCAGAGCTAGAAACAACTTGGTAAAACAGGCCTTCTTGTCCCAGAGGGGAGCTCCAGGGAGAAGTGATCTGCCCGATGTCACACAGTGAGAGAGTCGGTGCAGAGTCTGGATTAGAAACCGGGTCGCCTCATTCCCAGGCCAGGTCTCCTTTTACTCAATCAAGAGACTAGCTGATAGAACTGAAGAATCAGATGAACTGATAGAATCAGATAATAACTCAGAAGTTCCACTCGCCCCTTATACCACTTTAATACTTTGGTTTTTCTGAGTTTTACTCCTTTCTAGATACAACTTCTGACCCATTAATATCAGTTCTTTGATGGTCAAAATGCTAGAAAACCCAAGCATTTGCTGAACCGACCTTGCAGTTAAATCCTCAGTTCCAGGATTTTAAAGTAGCATGTTACAATGTGTGCAGTAGCCTCAGGAAAAACAAAGATCAAACAGATTTTACTCTGGGGAGTACTTCTTCTCAAATCACAAAAAGGCATGAGACCTATGGGAGTGAAACACCACCATGGCCGAGTTCCCAGAGTGGATACTACAAGAGGCCTAACCATCCACCAGACTTAGGCCTCCTGCCCCAAGGTCCCCACAGGAGGATTTTGCTGTCTATTCTCAGGACAGCCCCAATTGTCCTCCCCTGCCCCAGATAAAGCTTCTGCTTTCCTAGGGTTCCATACTTCCCTGCTTCCCCCTACCCACCCATACTCCAATTCCACCAATGACTTATACTCATCACTGACTGAACTCAAATGTATAAGAAGCATATGCCACATAAGTGACCCTTTATAATTACCTGGAACCAAAGGTATACAGGATCACCTAACGCTCCCCTAACCAATATGTGCATGATCTGTGTTTTTGTCTAATTCTGAAAGAGCACTGGATCTAGGGTCTGAGGTCCTGGGTTCAATTCCTGGATGTATCTCTTACTAGCAGTGTAAGCAGTAGTAGTTAGCATGGCCAAGTCTCTTGACCTGTTTGCCTCAGTTTTCATCAACTGCAGAATGAAAGGTTCTACAAGATGACCTCTGTACTCTTACAGTCTTTATCTGTGAGCTTGGTAAGGGCAGAGATCATACATTTCCCAAACTTTGTATCTCCCCAGGCACACAGTAGGCACTTAAAAAATATGTGCCGAGTGAGTGAATGACTATACAAAGGGGGAGCGGGAGGGATTACTTCACCACTGTTCAAGTCTGGTACAGGGCCCATTAGCACTCAGTGCATAGAGGAGGAAGCGATGATGAGCTATCTGCTGACTTATCAGGCGAGAACAGTAGCAGGGATGTGATTGACTGAGGAGGAGTTACCATGGTTTCTGTTTGTTCTGGATAAGACCATTGCAATGACGCGGTGTTCCCACAGAAAGACGACGATCTTGTACTGTTCAGTGTTGTTCTGGTGCAACCAGGGAGAGCTTATGCAACACGGGCAAGATGCTTCGTTCTTACATTAATTACATGCGTGCAAAACAAGTACATGTAGAAGCGTACAAAAGCCCCCTTCCTTCACGACCCAGCCAGATCCTCCATGAAGCCTCATCTGAGCTCCCCTGTTCTCCCTAGACACTTACTATTCATTACCTGGAACTAAGAAGTGTTTATAGTTATATGTTTAACCTAATATTTATTTACATATTTAATGTGATATTTATTATAATGTAACATTTGCATATGTTGTAGAATATTTATTTATACATTTAATAGATTTATTATTAAATATATTTAATATATTATTCACATATTTATCATATAATAATTGGTAAAATTATATTAACATCAGTTATTGCATTAATTACGAGTTATATATTATATTACATATATTATAACTATTTTGTATTTATTGTGTTAATGTATATTATTAATTACAATATATTACATAACTTGTTAGGCTGACTTATTATATATTATTATTTACAACATATTTATAATAGTATTTATCACATAAGATATTTTTCTATGACATTTGTTGAACTCCTTGTTCCTTTCAAGGCTCAATTTAAGAGCCACCTCCTAATTCCCCTGTAGACGTTCCTTTCTCCCTATAAAATGACTTTGTCCTTATGTTGTACCCATCTTGCCTTTAAGTAACTGTGTATATATTGCTTCTTCCCAAAGAATGTAAGTTCTTTGAAGGCAGGAACTGCTGGGCTTTTTGTTTTGGTTTTGGTTCTTCAGTCATTGCCTCCCCTGGGCCTAGAACAACATCTGGCCTATGGTAGGAGGTGTTTAAAACATGTTGAATTGGTAGAAAAAATAAATTGAAGAGTAAGTACCTCCTGTGTGGAAAGCACTGTTTGAGATGGAGAGGGGAGAGACAGGTGTTGCAGTCAAGGATTCCTTTAGAAAAAAAGAATCAGGATTGATGGGTTAGAATTAAGTGCTTTCCGTCAAAGCCTTCCCCTCTGGAAACTCACTGACTCCAGCTCTAGCGGTCATTGCTAACACAATATGTGGGTCTTCTCTGAGGAACTGTGACGCTCTTCAGCCAAACACAAAATTAGCCCCACCGTTTCACAGTCACACCCCACTTTCCACCGCAAACATCACTCCCCAACCACCTTGCTCCGCAGACTCGGCTGTGAATGACTTTGGGCCATTTCCTAAAAGGCCAATCTACTCACAAACCCTCCACAGAGGAGACTCCAGAGAAGAGCAAGCCATGGGTTGAAAGGCTATTCCCCAAGGAAGCCAAGCTTATCGGACAAGCACAGCCACCCTGGTCAGAGGGTGAGAGAGGTTTGCTTTCTCACTGAATGGTACCTATATGCGCCATCATCTGGATGTGTGGACTGGTTTGATTAGTCTATCGCACGCTTGGTAATCATACCAGTCTGCAAATGCACGGCACAGGACCTTCCTCCCACCTCCAACCAAGCTGTCCCCAGCCCCATCTTGATGGGATCCACTGGAAGTTCAGGCTCAAGTGAGCTCATGAGAGCTAGAAGGTAGGTACCAGAGGGATCATTTAGTCCAAGGGTGGGTCTAGGTCCTCAAGCATAGCCTTTTGACTGAGTCCAAGTTTTACAGAACACATCCTTTTATTAAGGGGATTTGTTCTGTGAAGTTTGGATTCAGTCAAGGGGCTGCACTTGAGGACCTAGAGGGCCACTGCTTCCCCACCCCAGATTTAGTACAATCTCTTCATTTTACAGATGAAGAAACTGAAGGTCACAAAGATAAGTGACTTATCTAAGGTCACATGGTAAGTAGTGGAACCAGAATCTGAACCTGTGTCTCTAGACTCTAAATCCATTCAGAAGAAGAGACACACTAGGACACTTTGCCCGCTGGAAGACTAGGATGATGAAAGACCTAAAGAGATAACCTAGGTGTCATTTCTACCCTAACTTGACAGGTGTATGATTTCCCATAGTTCTAGTGCTTTCCTCTCTAAGGTAACCTCCCAATGACTCTGCTTCTGTCTCATATATACCAATTTATGTACACTTAAGGAAGAATGTAACTTCCTTAAAGACAGAGATTTGTTTCTGCTTTTTCCCCGCATCCACAACACATGGCAGATATTAAGTGCTTAATAAATGCTTGCTGGTTGATTTATTGGAAATACAATCAAATCAGCAGGAGATAAACCGTTTGGTGGCTAGAAGTCAGGAGAGCTGGATTTTAGTCCTGGTTCAGCTCTCCACCACTGGGTGACCCGGGGCAGGACGTTTAAGTTTCTGTGTGCCCTGGTTGTTGGTGCTGTTTTGCATTTACTCCATGGGAATGATCATCTCTGCCTATTCACACAGGTTTGCTATGAAGTAAACAGAACGTAGGTGAAAGCATTTTTTAAAAATTAAGCTCTCTCCAAATACAGCCCTTATCCCATCTCACGCGTCTCCTCTCTGTCTGAGTTCTGAATCATCTCTTCCATGCCATCTCCTCCGGCTCCCAAGGTGCGCAGTGTTCCCTCCCTGACAAAGTACCCTACATTCTCCCAGCCCCCTCTGCCAGGGGCTAGTGGCAGATCGCATGTTTATTGGTGTCGGAGGCTGGGGTGCTAAGCTGTGATTCTAGGCTTACATAACACCACCCTGTGTTTGTACAAAAGCAATTGGTGCTCATACAGGGGAGCCAAGAAAGGGAGGGGAGCCAAGAAAGAGAGTGAGGCCCTGCAAATAAACACCCACAACATCAGTATATGGAGCAACCCAGGGCAGTGATAATAAGAGAGGGGAAGGAACCAAAACAGCGATAAACACGATGACACAGATTTGTACTAATTCCTCTCCTCCCCCCCCATCCCCCTGCACCCCATCAAAAAAACAAAACAAAACAAAAAAACCACAACATGACAAAACGTGAATGGCACCACTGTGGTCCTAGGTCCACCTCTGAGCTCCTTTTCCCTGCTGGCCCTGTTTCTGACCTTCTGGACTTCAAAATTATGCCTCAACTGCTTTCTCATCCTACAAATTCCTTCAGTGTCTGTGGACTCCTCACCCTGAATCATCCTATTACCCCAATGCCTACTTAGCATAGAATACCCCTGTGTAAGACCCACCCTCCCTTTTTACCCATTGGCGAGTTCCTCTTTGAGCCTCCATTTTGTTTTTTTTCTTTCATTCTTTCTTTTATTTTTAAGTTGTGGAATAAAACAAGCATTTCCATAACAGTACAATAAAAAGATGATTGCACACGAAACTGCAAATCTACTGTGCACAACTTGCTGTTATTTTCAAATATACAACAAAATTATCATGTAAACTTCTTTTTTTTCCTTTTTTTCTTCTTTTCTCTCCCTCCCACCCTAGACACAAATATAGATAGATAGATATGTAAAATTCTATCCATAGTTCTATCCACATTTCTATACATATATGTATTATAATACATCTAATATATTTTATACATAATTCTATACATACATGGAACATAAAGTTCTATACATACTTCTATTTATCAGTTCTTTCTCTGGATGCAGATAGCCTCTTTCTTCATATGTCCTGGCAGTTAATTTGAGTATTTAAAATAGACAAAATAACTTATTCACCTCAAATTGTTCTTAAAACAATGTTGCTGTTACGGTACACAATGCTCTCTTGGTTCTGCTCGTTTCGCTTCGTCGTTTTTTCATGTAAGTTTCCCATGTTTTTCTAAAATCAATTGAACTCATCATTCCATATGTATTACATCACAATTAAATACCACAACTTGTTCAGCCATTCTCTGATTGACGGGCATCCCTGCGATTTCCAATTCTTTGCTACTACAAAGAGAGCGGCTATACACATTTTAGAACATACAGGTTCTTTTCCACTTTGCGAAGGGGCCCAGGCTATCCAGCCTTCGTTCCCCTTTCCGTCCAGTGGAGTTCCTAACTTTACAGACTTTGCTTGAAGCCCTCTCGTGACAGAGAACTCACTACCTCCTAAGGCAACTCCTCTACTTTGGGATATCTCTTAATTATTAGATTTTAGCTTGATGTAAGGAAGACTTCCTAACCCTCTGCAGTTACTACCCATTGCATCTCCTTCTTCCCTCTGAGTCCAAATAGAATTCGTCTAACCCTTCTTGTACATGAAAATCTTTCAAGTACTGGAAGACAGCTATCATGTCTCCCCCACCCCAGCCACCCCAGGGTTATCTTCTCTAAGCTAAACATCTGCAATCCCTTTAACCCATCCTTATATGGCATAGTTTCTAGTCTTCTCTTGATCTTAGTCGCCTTCCTCTGGTCACTTCATCCTGAAAATGTCGTTCCTAAAATATGGCGCCCAGAACTGACCACTATGTACTTTCTATGTGACCTAACCAAGGGCTGAATACAGTAGAACCATCATCTCCCATGTTCCCGCGCCAAAGCCTCTTTCAACACGGCCAAAGATTAAATTTGCTTTTTTTTAGTTGCCAAGTTTGTTGCCTGATTAAATTGCTGAGTCAGGTGAAGGCTGAGATCTGAAATCTACAGATTTTAACCCTTTTCTACCTTGTGCTTACAAAATTCATTTCTTAGGTTGCCCATCATTCCAGGCACTCGAGAACCGAATGCTGACTACGGCATCCAACGTGTCCTGCCATCATTCCCAGCTTTGTGCTATCTGAAAATTTTATACATCTGTGCTCTGTATAGTCATGAAATTATGGACAAAATGTTGACCAGCACAGAGCCAAGGACGAATCACGGGAGGATCCTACTAGAGACTTTCCTAATCCACTAATGACTTCTATTTGGCTCAAGCTCGGTGGTGTGGTAGATAGAGTGAGTCAGGAAGACTCATCTTCCTGAGTTCAAATCTGGTTTCAGACATTTACTAGCTATGTGACCCTGTGTGCCTCAGTTTCCCCATCTGTGAAATGATCTGGAGAAGGAAATGACAAGCCACTCCAGTATCTTTGCCAAGACCAATGGGCTCACGAAGCCTTGGACAGGTCTGGAAAATGACTAAACAACAAGAAATTTAGCTCTAGTCATTTAACTAATTTCAAATCCACCCAACTAAATTGTCATCTAGCCCACATACCTCTATCATGTCCACTCCACCTCTAGGCTCTGGATTCTTATCTGAAAAATGGAGAAGTTTCCTTTGCCTGCTTCCTATCATTATAGGGCTGCCATGTGAGCCATTTATGCCCAGGCATCCTAAGGGTTGTTGTTGGGCTGTTTCAGTCATGTCCAACTCTGCATGACCCCATCTGGGGTTTTCTTGGCACAGATACTGGAGCAGTTTGCCATTTCCTCTTCCAGCTCATTTTACAGATGAGGAAACTGAGGCAAACAGGCTTAAGTGACTCACTCAGGGTCACACAGCTAGTAAGTATCTGAGGCCAGATTTGAACACAGGGCGCTTTATCCATTGAGGCACCTAGCTGCCCACTTATCCCGAGTATTCAGTGATAAAAATGGAAGGAGGACAGTGTACAGATGAAAAAATGAAATGTGTCTGTAAAGACTGGAACAAAAAACTCTTTTTTTTACTAATGATTGTAAAGATAGTAATCCTTGAGGTCAAGGACCCTGCTTTTAGCCTTTCTCCAGCACTTGACACAATGCCTGGCACACAGTGACAGCCTGATAAATGCTTGCTGACTGGCACTTGGACTCCATCAGAGTCTCCAATGTGGTACATGAGGAAGTCGAAATCATAACTACTACCCTATAGGCTTATCTTCCACCTCTCTAAGATCTTTATGAGGGTATTCTACATGTCACAGGAATCCCAAATGGAGACATGGGAAGACAATGGGCTGCGTTCACAATGATTAGGCTGATGATATGAGGCTCAAATGGCAAAACAGATTCATTGTCTACTTTCTGCAGAGCACAAAAGTGATTAGGGATATACAAAGTTCAGTTAAAAATATGGTTCCTGACTTCAGTTTAATAGGAGATGAAACAAAAAAAAAAACAGAGTTATAATATATAATGTTACATAGGCGTCCGAGGTCCTGAATTCAAATCCTTGCTGCCACTCACTGCCTCTGGGATCTTGAGAAAGTTGTTTCAATTTACTGCATTGACTGGGTCTAAATGTCCTCATTTGTATAAGGGTGAGACTCCAGGGGTGGGGAACCTGAAGCTTCGAGGCCAAAAAATTTAAAGATTTGTTCTGTGAAGTATAGATTTAGTCAAAGGGCCACACTTGAGGATCTAGAGGGACTTGTTCTGCGAAGTTTGGATTTAGTCAAAGGGCTGTGCTCGAGGACCTAGAGGACCACATGTGGCCTCAAGGCCACAGGTTCCCTGCCCCTGGATTGGCCCAATGTCAAATAGAAACAGAAGCCACTTAGAAGGATCCCTGCAGGCTACATACTGACTTCATTTTAGAATGTAAAGTTATCTATGTTTTGTTGCATTTTTAATTATTTTGTTAAATATTTTCCAATTACATTTTAATCTGGTTAGGGCCTCACTTGGGAGTGTTATGAGTTGAATTTGTTTTTTGCTATCTCTGGGACAACCTCTGACGTCCAGGTCTAAATCTATCACCTTGTGGTCCAATGAGGGTAGCTAGGTGGCACAGTGAAGAGAGTGCCAGGCCTAGAATCAGGAAGACCTGAATTCAAATCCAACCTCAGACACTTATAAACTATGTGACCCTGGGCAAGTCACTTTAACCCTGTTTGTCTCAGTTCCTCATCTGTACAATGAGGTGGAGGCGGAAATGACAACTCACTCCGGTATCTTTGCCAAGGAAACCCCAAATGGAGTCAAGAAGAGTCAGACACAACTGAAACAACTGAACGACACCACTGTCCAAGAAGTCTCTTTCTTTCCACAGGCCGGCTGTCTGAGGACAAACTTCCAAATGGAACAAACATGGTCTAAACTTTAAAACCTTTTCCTAAAACTCTCCTAGCAATGCCATAGTCGGGTACGGCTACCTCCTCTGGGGCTGCCCAGGTCACGATTCAGAATGTCAGTGGAGGAGATGAAAAGGTGAACAGAGAGCAGTCCCCTCCCCACGGGCCAAAGTACAAGCTGATCTTTAAAGGTGCGGGGTTGGTCCTGGTTGTAATTGTCCTGAGCACGGTTCTCAGGTTACTAACAGAGGCTTGGGAAGGCTGATGTTACTCGACCTGCCTCCCCTCCCCTCCGAAAGCCAGAGGCCTCTGAGGATTAACTCTTGCTTCCCTGTGACCATCATAACAGCCGTGTCTACAGCTGAAACCAACCAACCAATCAGCATTTATTAAGGTTTTACTATGTGCCAAGCCCAGTGCTAAACCCTGCAAGTATAGAGGCAAAAGTGAAATGGTTCCTGCCTTCCAGGACCTTACATGCTAATGAGAGAAACAACAAATTCTGTATGAACAGCAGATACTGTGGGCCTTCCATGGACATATGTACCGGATGACTGGATGATAATCCTGGCTGCACTTTTGGTGATGCAAAACCACCGATTTTTAAAAACTAAAATACTCATCAAAATAGGTTAAACGATTTGTTTCTCTTAAATACATCCTCTCAGACATCACTAAAAGCTCCCACCATGCAGTGGTGACTCAGAGACAACACCGTATTTTATTTCTTTTTTTTTTTTTTTGGAGTGGGGAAGGCAGGGCAATTGGGGTTAAGTGACTTGCCCAAGGTCACACAGCTAGTAAGTGTGTCAAGTGTCTGAGGCTGGATTTGAACTCAGGTCCTCCTGACTCCAGGGCAGGTGCTCCACCTAGCTGCCCCTGCAGTATTTTATTTCAAGCTTTACAAATTGTACCTATGACAATAGAGTACCTATCTCCTCTCTCTGTAGAGGTGGGGAGCTATAGCTACAGACTATTACATATCCCATCACACAAGACTGTTGTGTTGATTGCTTTTTCCTAAACTGTCTTTTTCTCCCTTTTTAAAAAAATATTTGTTAAAAAGAATAGATGCGAGTAGTAGTAATAATATTATTATCACTATATTTATTATTATAAATAATAGTAGAAGAGGGAGGGATAGATCCATAAAGTGATACAAAAATAAAAGATGGATAAAACAAGATTTTAAAAAATATAATACTAGTAACGACCACAATGATAAAGCCTGAGTGGCGAGCGCACAGCGTTTCGGTTCAGGCGGCTTTTCTCCAGCTTTCTAACTGTCCAACTTACTGTCTTCACAGTCCCCCAAACCATCCTGGCTTTCCCTGCTGAAATCTCATACGTACTCCAAACTCTTCCTAAGCTGGCTGCTGCTGGGTCTCCCTGGGCCTGCTAGTGATTAACAGTTGCCCGCCTCGCAAGCGCTGATTGCTGGCTGTTTCCCTCTCGGCAGGCTATCACATTGCTGTGGGCCAAGGAGCCATTTGTTTCTTCTCTCCCTCTTCTCTGGGTCCATTTTTAATCCTATTCCTCTGCCGTCTCAACATATCCCAACTTAGCACCTGCTGTTCCGTGATCGGGTTGCTTTTATCACGCACTGGCGCTTAATAAAGAAATAAACAGAGATGATGCCTGATCCGGCCCTGCAGCTTCTGCCCCATGGGGAGGGTGACAGATTTCACCAGCCAGGAGGGAATCCCAGGGAAGAATCCTCCAGGAGTGAGCTTCTCAGGCCCACTAGCGATAGCTTGAGACACAGGGGCGTGTGCTGATAAATGTTTAACAACCAGCTCTCCCCACCCCCCCCCAAAAATGGAGCACACCACTTTGAAATTTAATCCATATTATTAACATTTTCTTTATTGTTTTCCTAAGTCTAGCCAATCAACAAAACAATTAATTAAGCCCTGATTTATGGTGTTTGCTGAGGTGTAAATGTTCACACTGAAAATTTAACAATCTGGGTAGAGCTGGCTCCAGCACACCCCTTAATAGGCCAAATGCCTTTATAACTAATTAATGACTCTTGGGAAAATGTAACCAACTTTAGCGTGATTTGGCTGGGTCTGCAGAACCCAATTTTTGGCTTAGTAGAACAGTCCGCATCAACCCTCCTGTGAGTATCAACTACTCCCCCAATTATCTGCTGGTTGAATTAAGGTCTTCTGTCTTGACCTGGAAAGCCTCTCTGCTGGTCCTGGCTCCCTGGCTGAAACGTAAGCCCTGTAAAATTCAAACACTCTGGTGGAAATATGAACAATTTCACATGCTAATAACCAGAATCAATGCTCTCTATTTAGGCCATTAACTTTAGGAGTAGGAGTGTAAGAGGAAACACATTACACAAACCTGCCAATTATTCCTCCACCATAAAGCGCGACAAGACCTAAAATGAGACCGGCACGGCTGTGGGAGGCTTTCCAGGCTTCTTAATCTTACCTCTAAATCCTAATTAACAATTGATAGATTATTAATTATTAATAAATCTCTATCAGCTCTCTTTCTTGGGCGCCTGTTCTATAAAATTCCTCAGGAAAAACTCAGCCTCCTTTAGAATGAATTCTGTCAGGAGCCTCTGCTTCAGCCCCAACTTAGAGAACCCTTCAGAGACAGAAGAGACTTCTGTCCAGTCTTCTTACTGTATGGATGAGTGAAATTTCTTACTGTATGGAGACCGAAACAGAGGGCTGCTCGTGGAACACGGAATCTTGGTGCTAGAAGGGCCCTTTAAAATCACCAGGTTCTGCCCCATTATCCTGCTGAAGAGAAAGTTGAGGCCCTAGGGTGGTAGAGAGGACTTATCCAAGGCCATCCAGAGAGTTACTAGTTCAGTCTTTGTTTGATGACTACCACTAAAGGCTTCTAGAGTCAACTAAACCGGGCTGGAATTCCTGGCCTGGGAATTTTTTTCTCCTACATTAGACTCAGAGGAGTTTACTAAGTCTGCCTTGCAGCTATTATCTGGAAACCCTATACTTCTCATCAAAAGACCTACTTTTCTGCTCCTCCCCCCCCCCCAAAAACCTTTTGTAGATACCCATGGCCAGGTTATCACCAGTTGGGTATAGAAAGTCCTAAAAGTTTTAGTGCATTTTAAGCTATTTAATATATAATTAATCTATAATATACTATAAAATTTAATCTAGATTTAATATAACACAATTCAATTCCTAATATATAATGTAATGTGTATTATACTATATTATTAATATATTAAAATAACTGAAGAACAGGTATTTAACCCATTAAAACTTAAAGCTGTTCTAAGACTTTTGGGACGCTCTGTACCCAGGAGTTTGAATATGGATCCTTCGAGAGTACAGCAATGCCAGTGGTATCTGAGAATACTCTGTGATCCATAAAATGCTGGTCTGTGAAGCCTGGGGGGAGGGCAGTTAGGTGGTGCAGTGGATGGAGGGCACAACCTGGAGTTAGAAAGACTCATCCTCCTGAATTCAAAACTGGCCTCAGATGCGTTCTAGCTGTGTGACCCTGGGAAAGTCACTTAATACTGTTTGCCTTAGTTTCCTCATCTCTAAAATGAGCAGAAGAAGGAAATGGCAAACCACTCCTGTATCTTTGCCAAGAAAATCCCAAATGAAGTCAAGAATTGGTGGGGGCAGGGCAACGACAGAACCCACTGGGGTAAAAAAAAAGGAGTCAAAGGAAATTTAGATGATTTTAACTACATAATTCCTACACATAAGTATTTTTTATTGGAGGATTTTTAAGTACTTCCTATGTTCCTAACAATGTGCTAAAAAACTGGGAATGCACACACAAGAAGGCAAGATAGTCCCTGCCCTCGGGGTGCTTACATACTAATGAGGACAGGCACTGTATAAAGGGGAGCAGGCAGGGAATGGAGTGTACCCAGCAACATGAGGATGGCCCAGAAATGGCACAGTTCCAGCATCAGAGCCAAGTGTGAATCTGGGGATGGAGTTCTTGGTTTTTTGGGAGAGGAAGTAGGGATGATGGCGAGGTGTGGACGTGACCAGATGACCAGAAATGATCCAGTCTTAATTTCACTTTTCATTTTGAGGCCCAGATTTATGAATTCTTCATTATAGGGAAATCCTTTCCCTCGCCTTCTACCAATATAGATCTTTATCGTGTCTCTTTATTTCTAGGGAGCTGCCTGCAACACTAAAAGGTTGGTCACCTACCCAGCGTCCCATAGCCAGTCTGTTGTTTCAGAAGCCACACTTGAACTCGGGGCTTTCACACTCCCAGGCCAGCTCTCTATCCACTCACCATACCACACTGTGTAGCAACAACATCTTCTCACAGAACTTACATTCACCTCTCCCAGAACAGCACGTTTAACCCTACCCCCCCCAGCTGTTCTATGATTCTTTGTCAACCCTAGGGCAGAAAAACAGAGCTAAGAAAAGAACCCAGGCATCCATACTCTTCTCACTGAGACCTCCTCACCTGATTCCTAGCCCAAGTTAGGCATGAGTCAAAGAAGGAGAGCGAGGGATGCGATCCCCAACTCTGACACTTAGTAGTTGGGTAACTCAAGGTAGATTATTCCTGCCCTTTGAGACTCACTTTCCTTATCTAAAAGTGGTAATGATAATAACCACATTGCCTACATCATGTGGTAGTCATGAGTAAAGCCCTTTGTAAACCCTAAAGCCAAAACTTGAACTTTGCCTCAGCTGAAGGGTGAGTCGACAGAATCTAGTGATGGACGAATGTTCTGATGGTGAAAGAGCTAGTTTTGGCTTTGAGTTCAAATCTCATCCCTGACACTTATTACTTGTGTGACCTTGGGCAAGTCACAACTTCACTGGGCCTCAGTTTCCTCACCTGTAAAATGAGGGTGTTGGACACAGGGGTGGGGAACCTGTGGCCTCGAGGCTATATGTGGTCCTTTAGGTCCTCAAGTGCGACCCTTTGAATCCAAACTTCACAGAACAAATCCCTTTAACAAAAGGATTTGTTCTGTAAAACTTGGACTCGGTCAAAATGCTGCACCCAAGGACCTAGAAGGCCACATGTGGCTTCCAGGGAGGGTCTCTGATGTCCCATCCAGCTCTAAATCCATGATGCTATAGTCTAATCTAACCCTCTCACTGTACAGAGGAGTGGGGAATTGTTCATTGCACATAGCACAGAGTAAGCACTTAATCAGCATGACTTACTGACTAATGAGACTCAAGGAAGGTCAACTGAGTTGGTTGAGGTGGCAGAACAGAGTCCAGAACCTTTAAAAGGGAGCCAGGGAAGGGAATGTTCTGGTGCGACCCAGAACCAAGAGTCCAGACCACAGAGCCTATAGGAGTCCCCAGAGAGGGCTCCTCCATTGCTGTCCTAACCTCCCAGTAGGAAAAAAAATGCCCATGATTACCTTTCTTAAAAGAAGAAAGGGAGAAAATGAAGCTTCTCCTCTAAAATCATCTTGACTCACAATGATTATTTTATCTGCAAAGCAGCTGCTCCTAGAACAGGGCTTCCCAACTGTTCTTAAACAGATAGATGTAAGGTCAAGGAAGCCAGTTAAATAAGGCCAAAGCTACCAGACCTCCAGGGCCCATCCAGGTCCTCCAGGCAAATGCCCTGGGCACTGGGGCTTATCTGGGGTCCGGATTATTCAGAAAACCCTAAGAACCCTGGGCTTCCCTTAGGATGGAAGCCACTACCCTTCTGGCCTGTGGAAACAAAGCTCAGCTTCCCAGCACACTTTCCTGGGGAGTTCACCAGAACGTCATACAGGGTTGAAAGCTGTGTTACTGTAGCTCGTCATTAATAGGATGCAGCTATCCTGCCATTCAATTCCTACTCCCCCAGCAGGTCCACACAGTGGAAAGCAGATAGGACAGCCCCTAAGATGGGTGTCAGGTCTGTCCCTTGACACCAGCATAATAAAGGGTTTTATAGAACACACACACACACACACACACACACACACAGAGTTAAGCAGCAAATGTACGCATGAGTCATCCCTGTCTGTGTCTCTGCAGAAGCAAACAGGGTACCAGCAGGCAACAGGACAAGAATATACAGAGGCAGGAAGCATTTGGGATTTGAAATCTGATCTCGCTCCGTGTAACCCAGTAAGCACGGAGTGGAGCTGATAAGAAAGGTTTCTTCTTTAGCTCTGTTGTCTAGAGACAGAAAACAACCAAAATCCTTTAACGAGATGGAGGGAGG
Source organism: Trichosurus vulpecula (assembly GCF_011100635.1). Classification (NCBI taxonomy): domain Eukaryota; kingdom Metazoa; phylum Chordata; class Mammalia; order Diprotodontia; family Phalangeridae; genus Trichosurus; species Trichosurus vulpecula. Next base: position 99,257,278 of record NC_050575.1, on the reverse strand, counting down.
GAACAGAGGAACAAGGTGGAAAGAGCCAGAAGGCAGGGGGTTGGCAGCTCCATCACTAACTAACTAGCTTCCCAACCTCTGGCGAGTCACTTAACCTCTGGCCCTGCAGGAATTAGAATGGTCTCAGGGAACAGATAATAAAATATATCTCCTTCCTCTTGCTGAAAGGCCGGGAACTCCCTGAGCAAAATGCACTGACAGACCCAGACACGGGGCCGGTTGTTTTTGCTTAACTTTTCTTATTTAACAAGGTGGGAGTTCAATTCTGGGGAAGGGGGGGGGATGACCAGGGATTTATCTGGAAGTAATTATGATGGAAAAAAAACCAAAAGGTATCAACAAAACTTGCTTTTATTATTTTTTAAAAGGACAGTAGGAGATTTAAGGGTTTTTTTTCCTACTCAAAGAATGTGATTAGACTATGATTAGATGCAAATTTTCATGGACAACTGAGGTTACCAAATATAGCCTCTTTTTTTCTTGGAACCACAGAAGTTTGTTCATGCTGCATATGGCTTTTTCCATATTTCAAGTAATCCTATATTCATACCTCGCATTTAAAGATTTGCTAAAAAGTCCTGGAGACAGTTTTAATGGACTCAGATCAAAATGAAACTTATAAGAGTGCATTAAGTGGACAAGTAGGGCCATTTAGTTGGGGATCTGTCAGTTTATCACTAGAGTAGGAGTTCTTAACCCGGAGATCATAGGGAGATTTCAGGGGGTCTGTTGACTTGGATTGTGAAAAAAAATTCACGTTTATTTTAATTAACCTTTAACCGAAATTTAGAATTTTCTTCAACTTTTCTTCCTGGTACTCTGAAAAGGAGTCTAAAATCTTCACCAGGCTACCAAAGGGAGGCCAAGACACAAAAAAACATTAAGAATTCCTTGGGTAGAGGACGTTCCAGTATAGAAACGCCTTCCATTGACACTTAATTTGTAGCTTATAACCTTGGTGAGCCACTTGGCGCACAAAGAGGACAAATGACTTACCCAAGATCACTTGGCCAGTAGGTATCAGAGGCAGAATTCAAACCCAGGTCTTAGCTGGCCTTCTTCCCGTCATGCTTCATTGCCTCTCAAGCACATCTATACACTACCATATCTCTAAACATTCAGGTACACTAGTGTGTGTGTAGATATTACTCCTAAGATCCAGAATTAACTAACATTAAAAGCCCTCTCCTGATGCTTGACCATGGGATGGAAGGTGACCCTGGGTTCTAAAAGGCTTTGCCAGTGAAGTACATGCTCTTGCCCATCCTGCTGAAATAGAAAAGGAATTGATGATACACTGTATGTCTGTTGTCTGAGGACTAGGCTAGCTAAGTTCAACGATGTATTTGTGAATGGGAGGGAGGTAGTTAAGGCTTCCCTCCCTCTGGATATAGTCACCCTTGAAAACCACCTACCACATTACAGAAGGGCTGTGATCTGTGTCAACAGGAGAAGAACCCATACTGATAAAATTCCAGAGCCTTGAAAAGTTGAAGTGATGATAACAAAATTACTTCTGACTTTAACCAGTATAGCCCTGAAGGGTTGCTATATTATAGCAGGAAAGTGAGGAGATCAGTGTCTGTAGAGCAGATAAATGACTGAGGATTAAAGTCCCGATGCTGTTCCAAACCCAGGGTGAATCGCCGGCTAAAGCTAAGATGCCACAGCTGTGGAGGAAAAATGATTAGGTGTCTCATGGAGCTGGTCTGAAACAAGCAGCTCAAAACTGCAATGGTAGGAAAACCAGATTCCTCTCCTTCCCTCCTCAGAGATCCCTACCCCTCCAAACTCCTTCGTCAGCTTCTGGAAAGGGCAAGTCAACTGACTGTCCTGTGGATTTGTCACTTGTCAGACCAAAGCTCTCCTTGACTGACTCTTCTCTTTATGGGCTGCCTTCTCTATGAGAATGTAAGCAATCTGAGGACAGGGGTTGTCTCTCACTGTTACACTGGTATACATGACAAAGCAGTGCCTGGTACAGTCGACCCTTTATAAATGCTTTTCATTCATTCTTTGTCTTCGTGGCACCTTTCATTCAGTCCCCCATCAACACTCACCTCTAACTCCTCCTTGTATGTATATATCCTTAACGTAAATTCCTTACATTCAGTCAGTAACCAAATCCTGTCGATTTTTTCTTCAACATATAGGACCATAGAATCATATACTTAGGACTGGAAGGAACCTCAGAAGTCACCCAGTACAATCCCTTACAAAGGGGAATCTAAGGCCCAGAGATGTGAAATGACCCACCCAAAATGACACAAGAGGTCAAAGCAGCTGAGCCAGAACATCTCAAGTCCCTCCCCTGGCCCCTCCTCTTCCACCACTCCTAAAGCTTCAAACCTCCTTCAGGCCTTATTACCTTCTGCCTTGACTAATGCAATGGCCTCCTAACAGCTTTCCAGCCTGTTTTACAGTAGCTGCAGGATTAATTATTTGCATTCTATGGGATCATAAAGCCAGAGTTGAAAGTGACTTTGGAAGCCATCAAATAAAATCCCTTAATTTCACAGATGAGGAAACTGAGGCTCAGAGGGATTTAAATGAATTGCCCAAAGTCAATGAGGCATATCCAAGGTAGAATTTGAATCTAGGTCCTCTGACACCAGGTTCCACTGTACCGTGAGGATTCTCTTAGGAAGAAGTAAGTTCTAAAGGCACCCAAAGTGCCTGCTAAGGAAGCTTGGGCTTACAAAGAGTACAAAAGATAGAATCAAGGATGTGTAACAGGATACAAAAGGAAGGCATCATCCTTTAGGAATGCCAGGAATGCTAGAGCCCCCTCCACCAGCTCAGGCTGGCTATGAATGCTAAGAATAACAAAGGGTCTGGGTTTTTTCTTTAAGAAGCATTTCAGGATGAGAGGAATATCAAAGAAAAGATGGATGGGACCTTGGCTTGAAGAAGATGTGATGGTGAGAACAGACTACGTGGTAGAAAGCAAAATCAATCAAACAATAAACATTTATTAAGTGCCTACTGTGTGCCAGGCACTGTGATAAGCTATTCTTTGTTCAGCCAACAAGAAGAAACTTCAGAATGGCTAGAAGGACAGAAAAGAAAGAGTTTATGGGGAATCAGACTCAAGATAGTGAGGAGGGAGCACTCACCTACTTGCAATGAGTACAAGTTCCTAGTCTCAGGTGATCCCAAAACACAGAAAGAACCTGTGGATGTGGCTTCTGGGATGTTACTGGTAATCACTGAAGAGCTATGGCCAAAGTCAGCAGGGACCAGTCCTGATTTTTTTTTTCAAAAATGCAAAGAAGGCAGATTCTTCAATCTGGTGACCAGCAACTTGACATTGAATAGTAATGGGTGGGAATAGTAGAATGATTAAAGATGTTTTTCTTTGCCCCCCTGAGAAAAAAGGAGGCAGGGTTCACTTTAAGCCAGAATGAATTTATTAAGAACAAATCAGGCTAGCCTAACCTTACTTCCTCCATTGACAGGATTACCAGTCCGACAGATTAGGGGAATGCCATAGATATTTTTTCAAAAAATTCCTTCATGATATCGAGAGGCAGAGAGGTGGCCCAGATGACAGGTCAATTCTGAGCTGGTTGAACTACCAGACTCAAAGCCTAGTGATTACATTAATACATGCTTGTTGAATGATTGCCAGGTTACTGGATTGATGGGAAAAGGCTTTTAGGAATCTGTCCCAGGGATCTGTCCTTGGTCCTGTCTTAGTCAACATTTTTATCAATAACTTGGATGAAGGTCGAGATCAGGAATTCTTGACCCGGAGTTGGAAATTATTGTGGGTTTTAAAAAATATTTTGATAACTGTATTTCATAATAGCTTGTTTCCTTTATTTCAATTTTAATTTATACACTTTAAAAACATCATTCTAATAAAGGCATCCATCAGCTTCTCCAGATTGACAAAGGGGTCTATGACACCCCCAAAAAGGTTAAGAATCCCTGACCTAGACAGATCACAGGGTCATAAATCTAAAAGTATAAGGGACCTCAGAGATCATCTAATCCAAAACACTCATTTTATGTTTCAGGGAACTGAGGCCCAGGGAGGTTAAGTGATTTGGGAGAGGTTTCACAGGTAAGTATGCATCAGGGATGTTTATGGAGGATTGCTAATATGCTAGATCAGAGGTGTCAAACTTGGGGTCTGCAAGCTGCAAGTGGCTGCAAAATACCCCTGGGACCAGATTAAAATGTAACTAGGAAATGTTTAACAAAATAAATAAAATACAATACAACACAGATCATGTTAATTTGTGGTTTTCTAAATCAATATACAGGCAGTTTGAATTTGACACCACTATTCTAGATGAAAGAATCAGGTCCCAAAAACTCTGAACCAAAAAGAATGGGTCAAATCTAAGAATTATATGAATTTTAATAAGGATAACTATAAAATTCTATACTTGGGTTTAAAAAAAACCAACTACACAAGTTGTGCTTCCTGTAATCGGGGAGGTGGAATGAGGAAACATGGTTTGTGCGTTTTAGAGATGGCAGACTCAATAGGAACCAGCATTGTAATATGGCTGTCCAAAAAAAGCATACAGAAAAAGGGAGAAGTTTGGCTACCAGGACTTTCTCAGTCAGATTGGATCCGGACTGTTGTGTCCCATTCTGGGACATGCTTCCCAAAAGACACTGACTGGATAGAGGGCATTTGGGTAAAGTGAGCAGAATGGCCCAAAGAGGACCAGTTGAAGCAAAGGAGGACGTTAAGGAGAGAAGACTCTAGCGGTGACAGCTGTCCTCAAATATTTGATACGTTGTCATGCGGAAGAGATAATGGGCTTGAGCTGCTTTTGTCTCAGAGGGCAGAATCCAAGGCAACAGTTGTGAGTGAAAGATACATAGTTTTGGACTCAAGATAAGGAAAAACTCCCTAACAATTCAATCTGTTGAAAAATAGAATGGTTTATCCCATAAGGCAGCAGGGAGTTCTCTGGAACTTAGTTTTAAGGTTTGCAAGGATCACTCGTCAAGGATGCTGTGAAATGAATTTCTTTTCAGGTATGGGTTGGACTAGATGATGTCAGAGATTAGTCAGTCAACAAACATTTATTAAGTGCCTCCTATGTGCCAGGAACCATGCTAAGTTCTAGGAATAAAAAAAAAAAAGACAGCCCCTGCCCTTGAGGAGCTCAAAATCTAAAGGGGAAGACAACTTGTAAACAACTATATTCGAATAAGCTACATATGAGATAAATTGGAAATAATCAATCGAGGGAAGGCACTAGAATTAAGAAGGGACTGAGAAAGGTCCTTCCAACTTGGAGAGTCTGAGATTCTATAGGACGACTGTATATTGTTCTTTGTATCCCCAATACTGAGCTCGATGAGATACACATAATCTCTTCAGAGATGTTTGTCTATAGTGATTATGAAAAGGACCCTAATGCTAGTCACCATCTATCAAAACTGCTCACTTCCCAAGCTGCCCAAATGCCAACCTCAACAAGGACAAACTATGAGAGCAAAGGCCAGTGAATGGGAACTGTAGGCAGGAAGATGACATCTCAACCCACAAAAGAACTTTGATGAGAGCCCACCTAAACAGCCTCTCATCGGGGAGGCTAACGTAGCAGGATGCTGAAATGTAACCTCTCCTAAGTTCTCAGGGAAGCAACTACTTTGTCTCTGCATCCCCAGTACCTACTACAGCACTGGGCCATAGAACGGTTAATAAATGTTTGTTGCTTGATTGAATGGAGGCTATAGAGGAGCTTCTTGTATTGAGTGGAAATTTGATTTGCTGTCATCTAGTTGTTTTCCTGGCCCCACTTGGAATTTTCTTGGCCAAGATACTGGAGCGGTTTGCCATTTCCTTCTCCAGCTCATTTTACGGATGAGGAAACCGAGGCAAACAGCGTTAAGTGACTTGCCCAGGGTCACATAGCTAGTAAGTGTCTGAGGTTGGATTTGAACTCATGAAGATGAGTCTTTCTAACTCCAGGCCAGGCACTCTATTCCACTAGGCCACCCAGGTTACCTCTAAAACGAGGGTTCTGAATCTGAGGTCCATGAACTTGCTTTTAAGAAATCTTTTCCAAATCATATTTCTTGTAAGTGGTTTTTATCGTAATCCTACATATTTTATTTTATGCATTAAAAAAAGACTTCCCAATGGGTCCACCACTCAGAAAAGGTTATGAAAAAGGAGAAGATGCTCAAAGGGGCATCTTCTGAGTAGCACTGACAAAAGTGTGATAGGTTTGGGGTTGTGGATTTGGAGGGGACTGAGAGATAAAGTTAAAGGTATGGGGATCTTCTCTGGATTTGACTGTGACGAATTTGGAATCAGGGACCTGTGTTCAAATTCCTGCTCTACCAGTTACCATCCATATAACCTGGGGCAAGTCACTTAACCTCTCTTCACCTCGGTTTTCTCATTTGTGAAATAAGGGGAGTCGGACCAGAGCAGAAGTGTCAAACATGCAGCACACAGCCCACAACACTCCTGAGCGCAACCCTAACTAGATTAAAATGTAATTGGGAAATACTTAACAAATAAATACAAATACAGTAAAACCTAAATAATATTACATTTTAAAACAAAGTCATTTAAAACGAAGTCCTGGGCGGGGGATACTTATGAATGAAATAGTGGTCCCTATTTCTATTTGAGTTTGACACCACCGGACTAGAAGATGTCTAAGGTCTCTCTTCAAGGGGTGTGTCTATGAAGCTACGATCCATTCTCCAGGGTCGTGGAGAGCTGATGGAAGACCAGGAAACAGAATAGCAGGCCAGTGGGAGCCCCTGGTTTTGAAGGTCCTCCTGCTCAAAGGTGAACCTATTTCTTAGCTCTGTTCTAATTTCCTCTCCAACTGTGAGTTTCCGTTCATGACCTTTGCAAAACTAAACTCTAATATAAAAGGTACTGTGTGCTCAGAGAGGGCTCCTAAGCCAGATTTGGACTCTACAATCTAGATTTCTGTTTGTACAGGGCATGCTTTGGAAAGCTCAGTCAACTTGGAGTGTTGTCTAAGGAATGAAATGTTTCACCTTTGGTTAATCACAACTAATTCATTTTTTATTACTAACTTCCTATCTCCTATTTGCCATCTGATTGAAGGTGTTACCAAAGGCATTTAAATTGCATCAAACTGCCTCAGAATTGCAAACACCATCCCATTTTTTTATTGATAGACACATTACCATACACATATTTCCCTGCTTGGTACTTCCAGGAGGTCTTCATGCAACCTCAGTGCGGCAAATTCAGCAAGATGAAAATATGATGCAAGAGCCAAATTAAAAAGCAATCTCACCATCGTCTAATCAATCTGGAGATGGAAAAAGGGTCACCAACAGCAACAAAGAAAATCTTGACTACTACAGCCCAGCACTGAGCCCAGTCAAAGGGAAGAGAGACCATTCATGCTCTTCATTCTTTTATTCCAACAGAAAAATCCAATGGACATCCATCCAGCTAACGCAGATGTCAGAGACATGCAGTGGCCTAGTTGTCGGTTTTCTGCTTAACAGAAAGTTAAGTAGAAAATCCTTTCCTAGGCCAACCCTTGGTGTTTTAAATGTCTCCATTCACTTTCCTACCTGTAGTAAGCAAAATCTAATGACCATGACTGAAGCTTTCTAGCTCAGTAAAGATCTTGAAGGATCTTAGGATTATGATTCTCAACATCAGTTTTCACTAGCCGTGACAGACAACAGAAATGCAACATGTTTGGGAGTCTGGGTTGAGTTTGAACTATCCAGAAGTAGTCTTAAAATTTTTTAAATTAAAGTTTAATTGATGTTGGTTTTTTTAGATCACATTTAACTACTTCATGGTTCAGTATCAAAGACCTCCATGAAAAAAGGGCTGCTTGCCAGTGTGCAATGACTAGCTTTGATAGACATAGCTCTTCTCAGCAATGCAAGGACCTAAAACGACTCCAAAAGACTCATGATGGAAAATGCCATCCACATCTAGAAAAAAAATATGGAGTCTGATCGCAGATCGAAGTAGATTATTTTCTGTTTTGTTTTATGTTTTTCCTTGTCATGGTTATTCCCATTCATTCTTATTCTTCTATACAACATGACTAATGTGAAAATATGGTCAATAAAAATGTATATGTAGAGCCTATTTTGGATTGCATGCCATCTTGGAGAGGGGCAGGGGAGAAGGGGGGAGAAAATTTAAAACTTATGGAAATGAATGTTGAAAACTAAAATAAATTAACTTATTAAAAAAAAGGAAAAAGGGCTGCTTTATCATCCTGATACAAATGGCCATCTTCACCATGACCCTTACATGAGGTAAATAAACACTGTTTCTTAAGCTCAGTGTTTGATGTGGAAAGTGTAACTTTGCCTAATAGGAACTGTTATACTCTCATAGACTCTTTTCTTAGATAGATACATACGCTGTGCCATCTACGTTGCCAAAGACTGAATTGGGACAGAGCTGGGAGGAATGGGTGGCACCTTGGATGACAGAATCAAGATTTCAAAGATCCTGACGGAGGATTTGGCCAAATCAAATATGATGAGATTAACCAGAGATCAACATAAAGTCTTATTTTTAGGTTCAAAAATTCAAGTACATGATGAAAGAACTGGAACAATTTGTATGAAAGGGATTGGGGCAGGGAGTGGGGGTGGGTGGGATGACTGGTGGTGTACAAAATCAGTATTGAGTCAATTACAGCCAAGAAAGCACATACGTCCTTTGGCTGGATTAAGAAAAGTATAGCGTCTAAGAATGGTGAACTCCTCGAGGGCAAGGGCTATCTTTTGTCTTTCTTTGTATCCCCAGCATTGGGCACAGTACCAGGCACACAGTAGATGCTATAAATGGTTCCTGACTGATTGGTAACTGAAATATGGAGGTGATTTCAGCCTTGGTCAGACCACATCTAGAGAATCAGGTTTAGTTCTGGGTTGCCATTTTAGGAAAGACACTGAGTATTCAGATGACAGTAACCAGAATGGTAAAGGGCCTTAAGTTCACGTCACATGAATACCAAGCTGGTTAGCCTAAAGAAGAGAATTCCTGAAGAGTGGAGGGAGCTGTCTTCAAAGTAGCTGAAGGCCTGTCATGTGGGAAAGGAAATAGCCCGGGTCGGCTTGGTCCCAGGGCACAACTAGGGACCATCAGCAAAAATTACAAAGAGACAAATATAGGCTGGACATAAGGAACAACTTCATAATGAGAAGAATATCCCAAGGGGAGACAGGCTGCCTCACAGAGTTCCTTCTTGCTACAGCTCTTAGCAGGATGACCAGCTATCAGGGATGTGACAGAGGGAGCCTTCTTTCATGCAGCAGCTGGAGCTCAATGGCCTCTGAAGTCCTTCCCAATTCTGATTTAAAACAAGTGTTCATCTGAATTAGATGGCAGCCATAAACTCTCCATTTTTGCTATTTCTCTCCTAATCATCACCACCACCACAATAACAGCTAAAATGTATATAGCATTTTTAGGCTTGCAAAGCACTGTGAAGTGTTATCATTATCCCCATTTTATAGAAGAAATGCAGGTATTGTTTTTATTACTTAATCTCTCTGGGGGGCATGGTGAGTTCCTCCATCGGAATACATGTCCTCAGGACTATCTTTGTACCTTAGTGCAGTGCCTATCAAATCATAGGTGCTTAAGAAATGATTATCAAACTGAATTGGTCTAGGAGTCACTTTCCCAAAGCTTTTGTGGAGAACCTGGCTGGTATTGTTTCTCCTGTGTGAGTTTATGGAAGGAGACTTCAAGTTCATAGACCATGGCAAATATATAAGATAGCATTTATGGAGAAAGCATATGAGAAGAAGAGGAGGAAGGAAGGAAAGAAGAAAGAGAAAGAAAAGAAGAAAAAAGAAAGAAAGGAAAGAGAAAGGAAAGAAAGGAAGAAGAAAAAAGAGAGAAAGAAAAATGGAAGGAAGAAAAGAAAAGAAAAAGAAGGGAAGGAAAGAGAAAAAGAAGAGCAAAGAATGAATGAATGAAAGGAAAGAAGTAAGAAAGGAAGAAAGATGAATGAATGAAGGAAGAAAAGAAGAAAAGAAAGAAAAAAGAAAGGAAGGGGAAAAGAAAGAGAAAGAAAAGAAGAAAGAAAGGAAGGAAGGAAGGAAGGAAGGAAAGAAAGAAAGAAAGAAAGAAAGAAAGAAAGAAAGAAAGAAAGAAAGAAAGAAAGAAAGAAAGAAAGAAAGAAAGAAAAAGAAAGAAAGGAGGGAGGGAGGGAAGAAGGAAAGAATGAAAGAAAGAAAGAAAGGAAGGAAGGAAGAAGAAAAGAAAGAAAGAAAGAAAGGAGGAAGGAAGGAAGGAAGGAAGGAAGGAAGGAAGGAAGGAAGGAAGGAAGGAAGGAAGCTCTTTCTTCTGCTATAATGGATGTCATCCTCCAGGCCTTAGGCAGATAGAAGGGAGTTTTGCAAAATCAAAGGAATAGCAGAGGTAATCCTGTCTTCAGAAGCCAATCCATGAAAATCCAAATTTACAAAAGAGAAAAATTAGGGAATGATTATTCACTTTACAAATTTTTTTAACTTAGAAAAGGATCCACACCATAGTCTCTTTAAAGAGTAAGTTCAGCTAGGATATTTTAAAAGGAGGTTTGATTTATTGAATGGGAATTCACATACGATTTTGTAGACACCTCTATAATGTGTAAAAAGGACAGCCTTGTTTTTATTACAGCTTCTTCATTTTTTGCTCCCCATTAAATTTTAGCTATCCACTTAAACTGGTGAGCTGACTTCAGCTACAGCAGAAATCTAAGTTGCCATAATTTTCAAAGAATCAAACAACTCCCTCTGGGAGGATCACTTTATGATGCATTTGTCCCTTCCTTCCCCCCAGTGCAGGAGGCTACCACTGTCACACACTGGGGAATTAAACTTTCATGAAGTGTATCCTCTGACCAGAGTCCCACATTGGACACTCTGGATGGAATACAGAAATGGTGTAAGATCAGGTCCCTGCCCTCTGGGAGATCCCAGTCTTGTTAGTGAGACAAGACTCAGCAGAGAAGCTGACACAGAAAGAAAGGGAGAACTAAATTAGGAGCAGTGTGGTATGGAGTAAAGAGATCTATGGATTGAGAGTCAAGAGAGACTTGGGTTCAACTCCCACCTGCATGATGAAGGAGATGGTTTCAGAAAAACCTTGGAAGACTTATATGAACTGATACAAAGTGAAGTGAGCAGAACCAGAAGACCACTGTACACAGTAACAGCAATCTTATAATGATGATCAACTGTGACACACTTAACTACTCTGATTAATACACAGATCCAAGATAATTCCAAAGGACTCATGATGAAAAATGCTATCCACCTCCAGAGAGAGAACTGATGAACTGTGAGTGCAGATGGAAGCATATTTTTTCACATTATTTGTCTTGCTCCCCCCCCCCATATTATGGCTAATGTAATAGTATGCTTTGCATGACTTATTTCTTCCCTTCTCAATGGGGAGGTGGGGAGCTGGGGCAGAGGGAGGAAGAGAATTTGGAACTAAAAGTAAAAATCAACAAAAAAAAGTCACCTGCAAAACATATTATTACTACCTGTTTGACAACCAGCAAGCCATTTAATCTCTCTGAGCCTCAGTTTCCTCATCGGTAAAACAGGGATAATAACACAATAATAATTGCTAATAATAGCCTACATTTATGTGTGCCCACTATACATGTCAGACACTGTGCTTTACAAATATTATCTCATTTGATCCTCACAACAACCCTGGGAGGTAGGGGTTATTGTGATCCCCATATTATAGGTGGGGAAGCTGAGGCAAACGGAGGTTAAGTGACTTGCCCAAGGTCACACAATAAGTGGCTGAGGCTGGATTTGAACTCAGGTCCTCCCGACTCCAGGGCTGGTGCTCTACTCACTGCACCACCTAGCTGCCCCAGGGTAGATGTTGTGAGGGAAGTGTGTCCACCCCCACCCCCATCTTGAAAGGACATTCCAAGTAGGGGAAGGTTCTGGGTCTAACACTTAAAATTTCTGCCCAATTTTAATCAGAGTCCTTCAAGATCTGATTTAAGAAGCTATAGAGATCATGCTCCCTCTTCTCAAATGTGCCCTTTCCTCAAAGTGAAACACGTTTGATTACCATCATAACCTGTACATATAACTGGGCGGAAAGCCTCAGCCACACACCTCCGCCCAGATTACATGCTGAAAATAAATTTACCCGACACCCATGGCCCCAGTGATGGCCCCTCCCAACTAATTCGCCATCTTGATGCAGAAACATGAACCCTCCTAATCCCAGCTCTGACACTTAGAGGTGGGCAAATCACTTAACTTCTCTGGCAAGCCCGTTCCCTCATCCGTAAAGTGAAAAAGTTAGACTTGATGGCCTCAAAGAGACTTTCTGCTTCTAAAGCTAATGAAATGTACACATGCTGCTGACCCTTAGAGCCTCACACTTACTTATGGTCTAATAAGAAAGGACTGGTCTTGGTTGCAAGGTTCACGGGCATGCATGTACCGTGGCCTCGGCCCAGTAAACTTCTTTTTCCCCAGATTCTCCCCAACCATATCACCATTTTCCTCATCTGCGAAATGACACATTCACACTGGAGGACCTCTAAGGTCCCTTCTCCCTCTAAATGGATACTCCACACATGACTTTCTGCTGGGATAGATAAAGTCTAAGGAGGGTTAGCCACAGGATTCTGAACAGGAAGGAACCTCAGAGGCCAAATGGCTCATCTGACAAATGAGGAAATGGGGCCCAGAGAGGTTAACCAACTTCCCCAAGTTCACACAGCAAACAAGTGACAGAAGGGCATCAAGACCCAAATCCACCACCTCCACAGCCAGTGGTCTTTCCATGGCAGAGCTGTCTGACCATGAGTCAGTGGGAGTCTCCAGAATTCACTCTGGAAAAGTTTTCTGCTGAAGAGCAGGCTGCTTAGGGCTCTTCTATTTACACGGCTTACCAGCAGTGAGGTCTGAAGGGGATTCCTCAGAACAATGTCCCTTAACACTTCCTACTTGGTAAACAATCATTTCAGTACATGCAGATAAGATAACGGGGCAGCAGCGGAAGCCCTATCTCGCTCCCTGTCAAACCCCAGACCAGGGAGAATCAGTGTCTTTTTTGCTGATGTACTGAAAGTGACAACCAGTTCCCACGGTTCTGGCAAGTCAGATTTTACTGTGGTCATCAAGGCAATCTGATTACTGTTTGGGGGAAGGACAGAGAAGCACCATGTTCTTCCCCCGCTGCCTCCCCCACGCTGCTCCCCATCCTCCACCCCAGCAGAAAGGGAGAGTTTGACAATTCCAGATCGAGCCGTGCCTTTTCCCAGTACCTGGCAATGAAGCCGTGCCCCAACAAATGTTCCCAATGGACTGACTGACTCAAGGTTCCCCAGATTAGTGGTACACCGTGGGATCTAGAGTCAGAAGGATCAGGAGATGTGTGGCACAGTGGAGAGGGTACAGACTGGAGTCAGAGGAGCTAGGTTCAAAATCTGCCTCTGAATAAATACCTACATGTGTTTATAGGGGCAGCTAGGGTGGAGCATCAGGCCTGGTCAGGAAGACTTGAGTTCAAATCTGGCCTCAGATGTTTAGCTGTGTGACCATGGGCAAGTCATTTAACCCTGTTTGCCTCTGTTTCCTAGTCTGGAAAACGAGCCAGAGAAGGAAAGGGCAAATCACTCTAGTGTCTTCGCCAAGAAAACCCCAGACGGGGTCATGAAGAGTCAGATGCAACTGCCACATCTAGGAAGGAAGGAAGGGAGGAAGGAAGGAAGGAAGGAAGGAAGGAAGGAAGGAAGGAAGGGAGGAAGGGAGGGAGGGAGGAAGGAAGGGGAGAGGAAGGAAGGAAGGGGGGAGGAAGGAAGAAAGGGAAGGAAGGAAGGAAGGAAGGAAGGGAGGAAGGAAGGAAGGTAGGAAGGAAGGAAGGAAGGAAGGGGGGGAGGGAAGGAAGGAAGCAAGGAGGAAGGGAGGAAGGAAAGAAGGGAAGGAAGAAAGGAACGGAGGAAGGAAGGAAACAGAGGAAGGGAGGGAGGAAGGAAGGAAGGGAGGGAGGGCGGGAGGAGAGGGACGGGAGGAAGGAGGGAGGGAAGGAAATAAGCATGCTACGTGCCAGGGACCGTGCTAAGGGCTTTATATGATCCCATTTGACCCTCACAACAACCTGGGAGGGAGGTGCTATTATTATCCCCTCTTTACAGCTGAGGAAACTATTAGGCAAACAGAAGTTAAATGACTTGCCAGGGTCGCATAGCTAGTAAGTGTCTGAGGCTGAATTTGAACTCAGGTCTTCCTGATTCTAGGCCCAGCATTCTATCCACTGCCCCAGACTAGCTAGATTACAAATCCCTCAGAGGGCAGGGCCTGTTACTAATTTGTATATATCTACATACTTTCAGTTATCTCCCCTAGCTAGATTAAAAAATCCTTTGAGGATAGGCACCCTTTTCCTCATCTTTGTACCGCCAGCACCTACCTGTGTGACCTCAAGTTAGTTACTTCACCTCCTTGGCCACCTAGAGGAAGAGGGGAGTGGTCTAGACCTCCGATGTCACTTCCATCTCTAGATCTATGACCCCTGCATGTTGTAACCCAGATTTGAACCTCATGGTTCTGCCGTTCAACCCCCAGGTGACCCTTGGGCAAATCACTTAACTGATCTGGGCCTCCACTGCCATATCTGTAAAATGGGAGAGTTAGACCGCATGATCTGTAAGACTCTAAATCTATGACCTTGTCATCCTATGACTCATTTTAATGTTTTTTTAAAACCCTCTCCATTACAGAAATGGATTAGTTTTTTTTTTTAATGGATTTAAATACCTCAGAAATTCTTTATATCTGGGGGCTTTTCTTCCTCTTATTCCATCCTAGATTCTCCTTTCCTTTTCAAGGAAAATTCCCTGTTGAGTCAGCCTAGAGAGCTCTTCTTTTCCTTAGAGGACTCTCTTATATCAAATGCTTCTTAATAACAACGTCCTTTACCACGTTGGCCACTCTCTCCTATAGAACAGAAGGATGGCAGGGTGGTGCAGTGGAAAGAGAGCACTGGGCCTGAAGTCAGGAAGGTCTGAGTTCAAATACAGCCTCAGATACTTACTAGTTATGTGACCATGGGCAAATCACTGAATCTCTCTATGCCTAAGTTCACTTAATTGTAATAGCACCTACCTCTCAGGGCTGTTATGAGGATTAAATGGCTTAATATTTGTAAATTGCTTAGCAAAATGTCTGGCACATAGTAGGTCCTTAACAAAGGTACTTCCTTCTTTCCTTCCTCCCTTCCTTCCTTTTTCCTTCCATCTTTCCTTCCTCCCTCTCTCCCTTCCTCCTTTCCTTTTCTCTTTCCTCCTTTCCTTTCTTTCTTCCTTCCTTCCTTCTTTCCTCCTTTCCTGCCTTCCTTCCTTTCCTTCCTTCCTTGCTCCCTCCTTTTCCTTCCTTCCTTCCTTCCTTCCTTCCTTCCTTCCTTCCTTCCTTCCTTCCTTTCTTCCTTCTTTCCTTCCTTCCTCCCTCCCATCCTTCCTTCCCTGGATGTGTGTGCTCCAGCTTGTCCTTCCCAAAGTGTGGGATCCAGACCTAAATAAAACGGATGCAGATATGGCATGACCAGTAGAAAGGAGAGTGCAGGACCGTCACTGCCTCATTTAATGCAGCCAATAATAGCACCAGCTTTTCTGGCTCTTGTCAAACACTGCTGACTCCTTTTGAGCTGCCAGGCCACTAAAGTATCTTACATCAATTTTGTAATTATGAATTTTAAATCAAACAATTGTTGTGGGGGAAAAGGTGCTTTGTAAACCTTACAAATGTGAGTTATTCATTACAGACATCGTCCATAATAAAAAAAAATTCAATTTCCTAAAACAGGAGTTTTCTCAGAGACAATATCCCTGTACTTGCTTCTCATCTTTGCTTCTTAGAATCCCTTCTTTCCTTAAAGGCTCAGCTCAGATTCTACCTGAAGTCTTTCCTGATCCCCTGCTTCTAGTTCCTTCCTCTCCTCCCCTCCTAAAAATTACCCATTTGTTTAAACCTCTCTGCTGTATCCTCCAATAGAAGGTAAACTCCTTAAAGGTAGGGATTGCTTCACCTTCTCTTGTTTCCCCAGGGCCTTGCATAGTGCCTGGCACACAGTAAGCACTTAATAAATGCTTGCTAATTGATGACTGGTTGCCAATGAACATGTCTATGTCTCCCCATTCTAAAACAAGTGCTTCCTTCCAACATCCTTAAACTTCTGTCCCCCATTTCTTCCACCATTCCACTGCCAAAAGTCTTGACAAAGTCACCCACTGTTTATCCCCCCTTCACTCCTAGATCCTTTGCAATCGGGCCTCCATCCCTATCGTTCTAGAGAAAATACTTTCCTGTAGGTTACTCATCAATAATCAGCTAATCAAGAGGTCCAGAGGCTCTTTTTTCAGCCTTCACCAGCCTTGATCTTAATCCAGTCCATCAGTTATCATGTCACATTGATCTGTGATGAGTATTAGCTGGTGCTGACAAAGTCAGCTCTTGTCCAAGAGGCGGGCTTTTAGATGCCCTTATCTCTACACTTCACTGCGATGCTGAAGAGGTGATTGCCAGGTGGGTCACTTAAATCAATTCACTAGCAAATCAAAGCAACCTCATGGTCATTGGTCCTCTTCCAGAAAGAAAGGTGAAGGAGGAAGAGAAGGAGGAAGAGGAGGAGGAAAAAGAGGAGGAGGAGAAGGAGGAGCAGGAGAAGTAGGAGGAGGAGGAGGAGAAAGAGGAGGAGGAGGAGAACGAGGAGGAGGAGGAGAAGGAGGAGAAAGAGAAGGAAAAGTAGGAGGAGGAGGAGAAGGAGGAGGAGGAGGAGGACGAAGAAGAGGAGGAGAAGGAGGAGGAGGAGATGATGATGTTGATGGTGATGATGATGATGATGAACAACCACCATCACCATCAGCTGGGTCTAGAGTTACACTGTGGAGAGAAGCAATGGTCCCACTACCCTCTGTCCTGGAGAGATCATGTGGAGTGTTAGATCCAATTATTACCACCTTTTAAAAAGGATAATTGACATGGTGGAACAGTGTGCAGAAGAAAGCAACCCAGAACAGAATGAAGCCCATGGCATTTAAGGTTCAGTTGAAATTTAGCCTAAAGAAGACAAAACTTAGAGGGATATTTTCTTTCAATTACATAAAGGGTCATTGCTTGCCTTCTCAAGGGGAGAGAAGGAAATGACGGAGAAAATTTGGAACTCAAATTTTTAAAATACAGATGTTAAAAAATTCATTACATGTAATTAAGAAAATTAATTTTTTTAAAAAAAGAGAAAAAATATTTAAAGGGGTGTCATGTAGAAGGGCAAATAAACCTTTTCTCTGGTCCTGGAGGGTAGAACAAACTAGAATCAGAGTCAGGTCAGAGGACCAAGGTAGGAATCCTGGCTCCTACTTGTACAATTTTGGGAAAGTCACTTACCTCTGTGGACTTTCAGGTTCTTCATCTGTAAAATGAGGAAGTTCCATTAGAAGATCTCCAAGGGCCTTGCCAGGAGTAGATCCTGCGATCTTATGACCAATAACAAGGACCCTCACAGAAGACCGAACGCTAATAAAAAATACCTCTAAGATAGTCTTTCCATATCAACTCACCTACCATCCTGATTTAAGTGCTGCCTAAAAAGGCATCTGTGGGGAAATGAATAAAACTACTACCATGATCTCATGAGCTAGGAGATTTGATTATCTCTACGAAGAGCAACCAGTCTATGCAAGAGGTTAGCATGTGAGCATCTAGTGGATGCAGCGCACACATGGAGGGCCTGCTGGCTCTCTATCAGTCAGACCCCAGGGCCCTTTATCCATAAGTCGCGCTTAGAGCCCGAGGAGCAAACCAATAACAAAAGAAAGGACACGGGCTGTGTCTGAAATGCCCTAATACTAATTATCTGAGAAAATGTATAAAAACCAGCTCTTTAATCCATCCACTGTCCTAGCTTTCTTGTTGCTCAGTCAATTTTCGGTCATGTCCAATTCTTCAAGACTCCATTTGGGGTTTTCTTAAGAAACTGGAGTAGTTTGCCATTTCCTTCTCCAGCTCATTTTGCAGATGAGGAAATTGAGGCACACAGGGTTAAGCGACTTGCCCAGGGCTACACAGCTAGTAAGTGTCTGAGGCTGGATTTGAACTTAGGATAATAAGACTTTCTGACTCCAGGCCTAATGCTCTATCCTTTGCACCACCTAGCTGCCATCCTGGCCTTTTTTTTACTGAGGTTTAAATGTTCTTCCTTGGTCCCCAATAAGTTTGAAAATCTTTCCAAGGACATATGTTTATCCATCCCAAAACTTAAAGTCAACAAAAGGGAAAAGAAGAAGCACAGGGCCAGGGACAAGAAAACCTGGGTTCTACAATCAGTTCTACTCCTTATCCTGTTGTCTGACCACTAGCTAGTCATCTGAGCGTAAACCCACCCCACCCCACCTCCACACACACATTTTTAGGTTCCTTTCTTGTGTTGTCTGCCCCCATTAGAATATAAGCTCTTTGGGAGCAAGGACAGTCCTTCTTTTTGCTTGCATTTGTATTCCCACATTACTGCTTAGCAGTGATACCTGGCACATAGTAGGTACTTAATAAATGCTTACTGACTTCACTTCTCTAGGTTATTTTCTTCCTGCTTTAAGTATCTAGGATTCTCTCTGTATCACTACGCCCTCCACCAATGTAAATTGTAACCTTCAGAGATAACTCAGTCAACAGGCATTTATTAAGTGCCTACTATGGTGATATCATTGGTCCTCTTTATGAACAGAGGACCAACAGCAACAACTACGTGCAACGGATTAAAAGCTGGCTGGGGATATAAAGGAAGACAAAAATTCAAGAGTGGTTTTGCCTGAAAAATTCATCCCCTGGGGCTGAGCGTCTCTGACCTTGGCTTGCGGGTCCCTAAGCCCAGAACCTGCACAATCCATCCTTAGAACCATCCTCAAAGCCTTTCCAGTTATGTAAGGCTGTCAGAGTTCTCACCACAGTGAGGCATTGGAGGAAAATTTTCTGGCTGGAGGGCTGAACCAGCTGGGCCAAAGAATAGCCCCTGTCCTACTTACCTCACAGGGTTCAGGTAAGGATTCATTCAACAACATTGAGGAAGAACTGCTAGCGTTCTGGGCTTTGTGCTGGCTGTTACAGGGAATACAAAAGCAAAAAGACACAGAACCTGGCTTCATGGAGGAGCTTCATGGTCAAAATGAGCCAATGAGGTGGTGCTTGTAAAATTATTTTAATAGTAACAAAGATAATAACTAACACGTATGTACCATTTTGAGGTTTGCAAAGCATTTTATGCATATGATCTCATACAATAACACTGTAAGAGAGGTGCTATTATCATCCCCTTTTTACAGCTGAAGAAACTGAGGCTGAGCTCTGCTCAGGGTCACATAGCTAATGAGAATCTGAAATGGAATTTGAACTCATCTTCCTGATTCCAAGGTTCAAACTACCCTGCTATTCATCCTTCATTTCCTAAGAGAACCAATGATATCACGGAGTGATGACTTGCTTGTGAATCGAATTTAAGTGAGGCAGAAAGCTGCAGAGTCATCAGCCTCACTGTCTCTTCTAGAGCCATCAAAGTCCAGTGGCAAGACAACTGGCAATAGCCTGGGATGCAGTGGAAATCCTTGGCATCTTCTGTGTCTGACCAAGCTCTAAGCACCTACTTCAGCCACCTTCACAGCTGCTGGAACAAATCATTCTCATCCACCCATTCTGCTTGGGGAGGTTTTCCCATGCTTGGGGTAGACACCCCCCCCCAACTCACGGATGGGTCTGAGACCTGTCAGTTACCCTCAACCTGGGTTAGCCCATCTGCCCATCTGCTGAGATGGTTTTACTAGAGGGTGGCCGCTGCACATGCGACAGCTTCTTGGAGCCTCAGGTGAGAGTTGGGTGCCAGGTGGATGAGTGGCCCTGAAAAGGCCTCACACCAGAGTTGCTACTTCTCCTGGAACACCATCATACACATACAAGATATTAAAATTCTACCACAGACTGTGAGACATGGAAGAGACTTAGGGATTACCTAGTCATAGGTTCATAGAATTATAGAAGAGATTACAGACATCCAGCCCCTTATTTTACAGATTGTGAACTCAAGCCTGGAGAAGGGAATGAGTGTCCCGAAGCCAGCTATAGCAGAACCAGAGTAGGGGTCTTGAGACCACCAGTTCAAGGCTTTCTCAGCTTCACAGGAACGTGCCCCTCCCCCCAGGGTTTGCATTAAAGAGAACATAAATATGGATCCTTAAAGATGTTTTCTTATCTAAACCTGGAGGTGTTGCTTCCTCACACCAGGGAGCAAATGTCTTTACAAAGCTGCCTGGAGTTTAAAGACAACACAATGAGAACTGGGGCCCTACCTTGCCATCTTTTAGTGACACAAAATAAAAAAGGAGAAAGTCACAAAACATTATACACAACTATTAAGGGGGTGCATGGTAGTCATTGGATGGAAAATTGCTAGAAAAACCCATTAGCAGCATAATAACTTATTTTTAATGTTGAGCTGTTAGGAAAACACAATTATATGCTTCATTTATACTGAAAGATACCATCCAGCATACGGTAAAAACATTCTGTGCTCTATTTAAAACAAAAAACACACAGAATTAGGAGAGAGAGAACTAGAAAAGGGGAGAAAATTGCATTGTCCATCTGGATGGCTGGTACCCTTCTCTCCTCTTCTCCCACCCCATCCCCATCCCCACTCACAGGCAAGTCCCCATGCTCGAGTCAGTAATCTGCATATAGATTTGAAAAGGCCTGGGCCTCCTATGCAGATGAAAGCAGAAAATGCGCAGGCATGAAAAAAGAAGCAATTGTAAGATACACCCCAGAACTTTATTCCCAGACACAGAAATAGCTAGGAAAAGACTTTACCTGGGGGTGGAGAGGGAGGGGGAGGGGGAGAGAGAGATGAGAGAGAGAGAGAGAGAGAGAGAGAGAGAGAGAAGGAGGGAGAGGGGGAGAAAGAGAGGAGGGACAGAGAAAGGGAGGAAGAGAGAGAAAGGAGGGAGATAGAGGAGGAGGGGGGGAGGGGGGGGAGGGGGAGAGAGAGACAGAGAAAGGAGACAGAGACAGAGGGGGGAGGGGCAGAGAAGGGGAGGAAGAGAGAAGGGAGGGAGAGAAAGAGAGAGAGGAGGGAGAGAAACAGACAGACAGACAGACAGAGACAGAGAGAGACAGAGAGAAGGAGGGAGAGGGGGAGAAAGAGAGGAGGGACAGAGAAAGGGAGGAAGAGAGAGAAGAGAGGGAGAGAAAGAGAGAACGAGGGAGAGAGAGAAAGGAGGAGGGAGAGACAGAGAGGGGGAGGGGCAGAGAGAGAGGAGGGACAGAGAAAGGGAGGAAGAGAGAGAGAGAGAGAGAGGGAGGGAGGGAGGGAGGGAGAGGGGGAGAGAGAGAGGTGGGGCAGAGAAAGGGAGGAAGAGAGAGGAGGGAGATAGAGAAGGAGGGGGTAGAGAGAGAGACAGAGAGAAAGGAGAGAGAGACAGAGGGGGAGGGGCAGAGAAGAGGAGGAAGAGAGAAGGGAGGGGGAGGGAGAGAGAAGGGAGGGAGAGAAAGAGAGAGAAGGAGGGAGGGAGGGAAAGAGAGAGGGAGAGAGGAGAGAGAGAGAAAGTGAGAGAGAGAGAAGGAGGGAGAGAAGAGAGAGAGAGAGAAGGAAGGAGAGGAAGAAGGAAAGAAGGGAGAGGAAGGGGGGGGGGAGAGGGAGAGGGGAAGGAGAGGGAGAGGCAGGCAACAACGGAAGGGAGGAAATGTATAGTCCAAGATAGCTCATCCAGTCAGAAGCAATCTCTGCACCTCCCAGGGATAATTGTGTTCTGAATTTCATAACCATTTGGGGCCTTTTGCTTTATGAATAAGCAATAAAACACAGGATTGGAGTTAGATGGGCTTCTCCAATCGTTCTTTCCAGGAAGGGGGAGGGGGATGGAAGGGAGGGGGAGTTGAAGAGGGAGAAGCTGGTCTCAGACTGACAGCAGGAACTTTAGGCATCATATATAGGTAAAAAGAAAAAAAGAAACTGCAGATTTAGAGGGGTCTGCAACCCAAGCCAGCTCGACTCTCTTTTTCCCTATCTGTATATTTGGGGATCGGGGCTTCAAGGGGCAATCAAACAAGACTGACCTTTACGCCCAGTCTGTTACATAAGATCAGCCTAGTTTTCAACCAAAATATGTCTATTATTCCAAAAAGGAATGAGGAGAAATGTCTCTGCCTCCCCACGTACAGACAAAACAACAACCTTCAGGGCTGGAGAAGCTTGCATTACATAGCTCTGGAATCTGATTTCATAAGGCCCAAGGCAGAAAGAGCTTCATACACTTTCTGTTATGCATAAAAGACCATGGCTGGAAAGAGAAGGTAAGTCACTGAAATGCTTCCAAGTCCAAAATAAAGTGCATTTGAACTAGGGTTTCCCAGTCTTAGGGATATACTCTCTACTTATCCAGCCCCTATAAGGGGAAACCCAGTTTCTGGACCAAAGACAAAAGGTGGGGAAAAGGATAAAAGATTAGTTCATCTTTTTAATGCTCCTGTGATATTATGTTTTCTTTTTTTTAAACATTGTCACCCCTAATGAATCGCTCTACTCTCCCCCACAATAGAACCTTCCCTTGTAGCAAATAAATACAGTCAAGCTAAACAGAACAACACAGCAGCCATGGCTGGAAATACATGCCTCATTCTGCATCTATTGTCTACCATCTTTCAACTGACATACAGAAAGCATGCTTCACTATCAAGTCCTCAAGTTTTTTAAAGTCCCAACTGCCCACTAGGTCCTTTGGTCTTTGTCCCACCCAACCATTTCTGAGGGTAGCCAAATATCCAGCTCTTTGAAAGCGAAGAAGCTTGAATACTAGGCTGTTCATTTCAAGTCCAACCATCCATCAGTAAAGCTTGAAAGGAAGGCCTATGGTTTATACTCACTTTAACCATGCTTGGTAAGTCGAAATGCCATGGAGTGGGATCACCAAAATTTATTCATTAGATTGACCTAGGTCAGATTCGGTTTCTGACAAGTTCTCAAACCACTCCTGCAAATTAATCTCTGCCTTGAGATAACCAAGGTTTAATTATCTGTAATTTTAGGGCCTTCTACTCACAAGCTTGTTCTGAGTTTCTCACACTTGATTTTTGCTTTCACATCTCCCTGCGGTGATGGAGTTCCTTGAATGCTATGCACATGGACCACAAGCTATGGCAGATTCTATCAAGCTAGAAAGCCTTTGAGTAGAGGTCAAAGACTTCATCTCTGTTTAAGTCCAGAGATTCTTATCACAAAGTTACCCACAGGATGATGATTTTTTCAGCCACAGGGGCTCTAGTTGGACTTGGCTTCTGGATTATAAAAGGGCTGCAATGAACATTGGTGGAGGGAAATAAAACTATAGGTCCTTTAAGTATTGTATTAAGTTTTAAATCTAAAACCCAGTCAGACAAGAGCCCTAATAAAGCCCCTCCCTAGCTCGCCACCCCCGCCCCTCCATATCATCCACACACAATTATGAGCAAGGTAGATTATTCTGTTTCACTGCAGATTTCTATAGGTTTGGGAAGCGGCTTCCCCAAGTGCATTAGCACCCAAGAGGTGGGCGTTAAATTACATCTGCAGTGAAGGGTGAACCTGTCACTAACAGCTGTTTACTTTTCAAAGATTGGTGGAGCTCCTGAAATGTGCCTGATGGATGGTCCTGCAAAGCCGTTGTTCTAAAAAAGTGGGAAATCAAAGGCGGAGGGGGGTGAGCATCCCCCAAGGCGAGGTGCCCCCAGTCTTCCAGAGGATTTCTGAAGGAAGCTTTCTTTCTCTGTAGGCGGTGGACACGAGACCACTGGCTTTCTTTGGAGGAGCTGGGCCGCAGGGCTGGTGATAGGCCACGACCTCCAGGCACCAAGCCGAGACTTCCTTTGCCCATAGGGTCTTAGACTTAGAAGAATGCTTTGTGGTCGTCTTGATTTTACAGATGTGGAAACTGAGGATCTCACAGGCAATTTGAATTCATATCCTCTGTCTCCAAATCTAGCAGTCTTTCTACTGTACCACACAGTCTATCATTCTAGAAAAGGCTCTGACCCTGAAGAAAATGTAATGAACTGGTTCCATCTAACTCAGAAAATAGATTTAGAGCTGGAAAGAAAGGAGACCAACTAATCTAACTCCCTCATATGATACATAAGGAAATTGTAGCTTGGAAGTGACCTGCCTAAGGTCACACAGATAATACATAGAAGTCATGATCTGAACTCAAGTCCTCTGACTCCAAACCCAATATTCTCTCTACTCTATCACACTGCAGGGCAGCAGTGAAGCCTTCTCAGATAAGCAACTCAGCGAGATATGGCAGAATTCTAGGATATTGGCAAGAAAATTCACAGTGATGATTTTTAGGGGGGTAAACAAAAGTTTTTATTACTGCTATTTCACATATAATTTTTTAATAAGTTTATTTATTTTTAGTTTTCAACGTTCACTTCCATAAATTTTAAATTTTCTCTCCCTCTATTCCTTCTCTCTCCCCAAGACAGCATGCAATCCCATATAGGCTCTACATATACATTCCTATTAAACATATTTTCACATGAGTCACATTGTATAGGAGAACAGTGATAATTAAGATAATACAGAAATTTACTGGGTAAAATATAAAAACAAAGCAACTTGTTTTCCGAGGTTCCCAACTGAGGACAGAAAAACACTGTGACAACAAAGTCACCACCTGCGCAGGAGATCCTGCGCCATAGTGCTGTGGCATATGACAGAAATTTAAATTGTATGGCAGCGATTCTAAGTATCAGAGTAATTCATCAAAATTTATTACCCCATCTCATACAACATCTTTCCACTAA
Source organism: Trichosurus vulpecula (assembly GCF_011100635.1). NCBI lineage: Eukaryota > Metazoa > Chordata > Mammalia > Diprotodontia > Phalangeridae > Trichosurus > Trichosurus vulpecula. Next base: position 99,232,468 of record NC_050575.1, on the reverse strand, counting down.
GATGTAAAATTGCAATTTACCACAACCCATTAAGTTAATAATTACTTACCATATGGTTTCAATGCTACTCCCAAACCAAACTAAAGAGAATCATGTAGGATTTGGCCTATGTAAATAAGATACCCGTCGGCTGCTCTCAGCCTACAAGTTACAAGAAGAGATGCAGCCAAGACAGATTAAAAGTACCGGTAAAATTAGGTTCTCTAAAATGAAAAAAAAAAAACCTACCTGAGCATTTTTAGCCAACATCCTCCACATGCATGTTCCTTAGTAAAATAATGACCAGGTCTACACCATTGCCAGTTATCCAGAGGGTTCTGGCAAGAAAGCTTCCATTTGCCTGTTATCTAGTATGTCAGTGAATCAACGAACATCTATTAAGCACTTACTGTGTACCAAACATCGTGCTAAGCTTAGGAAAAGTAAAAACAAGTCTTTGTCCTCCCAGAGTTTAAATTCTAACAGGCAACAGACACAGTGATAAACACGATAACAAGTGCCTACCAGATGCATACAAAGTAGAAAGAAGGTAATCTCGGAGAGGCAGGAATGAGTGGAGAGGGGGACTGGAGAAGCCTTCTGGAAGAAGGTGGGACTGGAGCTAAGGAAAAAGAAGGCATTGGGGCATGTGTGTCACTCGGATCAGATCAGAGTGGTTTCACAATTCATAAACTAGTTAACCCCTTCTTGGCCTTCCTCCGGCACTGGTGCACTGAAAAGAACACCGACTGGGGAGGCAGAGGACCTGGGTTCAAATACCACCTTTGCTGCTTGCTATATGAGCAATCTGAGGTCAGCTTCCCCGGGGTCTCAGCTTCCTCATCTACAAAGATGAAGGGGTTGAACGAGACAGTCTGAGAGATCCCTTCCAGCTCTAAAGTCTGTGTCAGAGACTATGTCGACCGTGCAGTCAGAGAGAGGCCTGACGTTGATAGGTGCTGGGCAGAAACAAAGAAATCAGGCTGACAGGAGCTTCGAAGGCATATAAGCAAAACAGGCATATTAATTCCTGTTCCCAAACGAGGGCCTCACAAAAGCCAAGGAAAACTCTATCTACAGGCTGAGGAAAAAAACAACCATGGGTCACTCACTCCCACAGAAGGGTTGGGTAGGGATGGGGCACAGGTCAAGGGTAAAGGACAGCAGGTGGGGGCAGGGGGAGAAGGGGAAGAATTCTCTGTAAGAGATGCTGAAATCCTGTTCAGATTTCATGAGATGGTCAAGTCATCGGCTCTTTTTAATGGAAATGACGCAGCATCATATATAGCCTAGAGCAGCAAAGAAAAATGAAGACTAACAGCTCCGTGCTCTTTTAGAAACTCAGTGATGATAACAAAAGTTCACCAGGTACCAGACCACGGCTGTGGCCACTGACTTCAAGCTGCTTTGACTTTCAGAGGTTTTTCTTTCCTGGGTCAAAGGCTGCACTGAAGGTGCTTATGGCTTCTGCCAGGCCTGAGCAGGAGAGGAACTATCAGAGCTATTTATATTCAGTGAGACTGAGTGCTCTGGGCTCCACTCTGCAGTCTGCAGGCCCTGCAGACCTATGGGAGGTTAAAGGCAGCACAGGGATGAGGACCTTCCTGGCCACTGCCATGGCTCCCTATTTCTCTCCTACTTTTCATAGAATCGCAACTTTAAAGCTAGGAGGGACATTAGAGGTCATCAATCCAACCTTCTCATTTTACAGATGAGGAAAGGGAAGCTCGGGGACATGAAGTAACTTGGCAAAGGTCGCACAGCTGGCACAGCCAGAATTTGAACCTGGGTCCTCTGGCTCCAAAGCCAGCCACCATTCAAAGAAGTACCCTAGAAGTGTGGGTGGGGGAAGCAGCAGGGGGAGAGAACCTGTATGCTAGAGCTGAATGATGCAAAGACTCTACTGACCTGGCTTCCATCTTTAAAAACATTCATCCCTCATTTGTGCACCAAAAACCTCAGCAGTTTTCAAAGTGCTCATTTGAACATCACAACTCCATGAAGAAGTAAAGGGAAGGATGATGATCTCCATTTTTACAGATGAAGAACCTGACACCCGGAAAGTGAAGTTCATAGCTTTCTGGTTTGAAGGAGTCTGACTTGCCAAAGGTCACACAAAGAATTAGTGCAAAAAGTGTTTCTCCTCTCCTGCCAGGCATAATCACTTTCTAAGGTGGTGGTTGTGGTTTGTCCTTTGTTCTCAAAGGGGACCATGACATCAGGGAGGTGATGTCGTGACATGCGAGTGAATCAGATTTAACCGAGGGAGGGCTGTGCAAATTCACCAGCCTCACTTTCTCCTCCGGAGTCATCTGGGTCCAATGGCCAGATATAATCCAGTTGTCTTGACTCTCTAAGGAAGGTGGAAAGAGAATCTCCCTGCTATGCTGCTTCTCCAATATGGGGCCACGAAAACCTGACCTGATTGTGGTATTTAAATATCTGAAGGGCTAGCCTAAGGAAGAGTGACTCAATTCATGCTGCTTAGCCCCAGAGGGCAAAACTGTGACTAAAGGGAGAAAGTTAGAGAGAGGCAGGTCAGACTTTGGCTTAACATAAACCGTCACAGCTAGCTAACAATAGGCCGCCTCAATCAATCCACAAGTGCCAACTATATGCCGCGTACAAAGGATACAAGGACAAAAGGGAAAATAGCTCCTGTCCTCAAGGAGCTTAGTCTTGGGAGTGGAGGGGGAGTCAAAATAATAAGAAGAATGTTAATGACAATAACAGCTAACGTTTATATAGTGCTTTAAAGTTTGCAAAGCACTTTACAAATATTATCTAATTTGATGCTCACAACAACCCTAAGAGGTAGGTGCTGTTATTATCCCCATTACACAGAGGAGAAAACTGAGACAAACAAGTGGTTAAGTGACTAGCTCTGGGACAAACAGCTAATAAATATCTGAGGCTGGATTTGAACTCACAGCTTCCTGAATGGAGATCTAATGCTCCACCCACGCATAATATAAAATAAATATAAGGTGACTTAGGGAGGAAGATGCTAGCCGCTTAGGGGTAAGGGGTGGGCATGGGGGGCAAAGGAGGATCAGTTTTGTACTTCGGAGAAAGCAGGGGAAAGAGAAACCAAAGATTTAACCAAGCAAATCTTTCACACGCCCTCTCAAAGACAGAGGCAGCAGCAGCTTGGTGGCTGGAGTCAAGAGATCCAGGTTGTAAATCTTGGCTTTACCACTAACTGCCAGGCATCCGTGGGCAAGTCACTTGCCTTTCTCTGGCCCACAATTTCCTCTTTTATAAATTGAGAATGCAGGAATAGATATTCCCTTTCAGTTCTACGGGTTTGTGGCAAGGGGGATGACTTGAATAATTTCTTACTGCCAAAGTTATTCCTATCATTCCTGTGAGGAACTTTTGACACCTTGGATAGCTCTGAATGCCCTCTGGACCTTGAAACCAACACACCCAGTATGGCTTTCCCTTCCCCTGTTTTAGTTACTCCAGCCCAAAACAACAGCAGCACCTGGTGGTGGTGGTTGGGGCCCTCTGAGCTCCTCTCTTAGGTACCCAAAAAATATGGGGGCATTGCTCATCATGAAGGCAACATCCACCTTTAACCTTCCAGCCCCAGGAAAGAAGTCATAAACGAGCCCAGATCAGAGCTGTCCAAGTCTTATATGTTAAGAAAAAGTTTGAACAAACAAAAACACATGCTCCCCCTTTGGCACCGATCACATGACTCTCTGCATACAAATGTTTGTAAAACTAAATTTCCCTAGGAGCCTTCCTTTCTGAATTCCCATGCTAGGACACTCAAAGGGGCCTATTACATGACCATCACTAGGCCAAACACGCACACAGAAGTGGGGCTACTGACTGGATGTGTTTCCTGGGACAGAGAGAGGCAAAAACCAAGTTAGCCAGATTCATCTCTACTCCCTACTGCAATCCCTGTTTTTAAAGATGAGTTTGAGATTTATGGGACACTCAGGCTGCTCTCCTCAGACCCCACATGGAAAACATGGCACAAATCTTTCACACAATATTCTCTCTCCTTCTTGTAAATGTTCAGATTTAAAACCAGAATTCTTGGCTCATTCTGGTGAGACTAAAATAAAAACAGGCAAAGTGAAACAGAAACCTGCATTTTAAGTGAAACTCACCTACAAAGAGTTGGAGACAACACTTCTGCTATTGATCAACCATTCTAAAACACAGCTATTTGTAACTTCATATGGAGGGGGGCAAGATACAAAACAATTTCACTACATGACATGCAAGTAGGTACTCAGAAGAGCATATTTTTATATGTTCCTTCCATTGCACAATACTAGAATAGATATGGCCTTATCATAGGAATATAGATTTAGCCGTACAGGTCATTGAGACTAATTCTCTCATTTTAGAGATGAAAAACCTGAGGCTCCAGAGGGTTTAAGTGACTTGCCCAGGAACACACAACTAGTGCCTAAGGCAGAATTCAAACTTACATCTCCCTGACTACAAGGTCAGTTCTCTACCCATTAAGCCACTCTCTCTTCATCTAGGGCTGGCTCTGTTATAGCCCCTTCTACTTCTCACGTTCTGAGTGTATGTGGGAGGCATGGAGAGAGGAAGCTCCTGAAACAAGACTGAACTAAATCGTTTTCTGCAAGGCTACTGCCGAATTTCCTTCTCGCTAACCTTTTGCTGGGACTCCTTCTCAGCCCAGGTGTCATGGGATGGTCCTTGTGAAGAATGATTCCCGGTAATGGACATCCTACTGCTTTGGTCCTCCTGGTTGAAAGATCGATTCCTTAAATACCTCTGACACTCCCCAGTATGCCCCTGAGAATCCTGGTTCACAGCCCCTGCAGCTCAAAGATGCTCTCCCTGCAGCATCAGGCAAAGAAATCTAGGTTGCCAGGTCTATCCGTCATGGAGGAAGACAGAGCTCTGCGTAGCTCTAGGTAGGTTTCTGTGTTGTACTCACTCGGGTGCATATGCTCGTGTTGTGGGAGGAAAGAGGGAGGGAGTCTACCAAGGCAGGGGCTAAAGAACCCCCAAACCCTGAGCTGTGCAAATGAAAACAAATGGACACCCAGACCGGCATTTCCCCAGTAGCCGAGCACCCGCAAGCCAGGTAACACAGCCTCTTAAGCCCGAGGCAAAAAGAAACCCCAGTGATGTCTGGGCAAAGCAAGAGGAAACAAACAAACAAACAAACAAAACACAGACCACAAACGAGGCTAACTCACTCACCGTAAGGCTCTTCCTGCCCATTCTGAACATTTTCCAGCCTGAGCCCCTGGAGAGGCCAGGGCAACCACGGTTCGCTGGGAGAAGCCTGGCCAACCCTGCCTCTCCGCCCGCGGCCGCGGCGCCCCCTCCCCCACCTCTCGCCACACAACGCAAGCAGGACTGACTGCTTCGCAGTTTGTCTCCGCACTGGGGCATTTAGAAAACCGCGGGGGGGAGAAGGCGGTATAGACCTTCTCCGATCTCCCTTCCCTCTTCCTTTTAGGCACCAACACACATAATTCCAAGCGGATAAACGCCCGGCTCAAATGGTCAATAGCTCTTTTTAACTGAGTTTTGAAATTCCCTCCTCCGAGGGGGAGAAAAAGGAACTTCGTTGCGTTTAACACTTCATCTCCGAGAAAGCCAAGGTGAAGTTAAAACTACACTTCCACTCGACACCAGCCTCTGGTCTGTGGGGGTGGGGGTGGGGTACTCTGTGTGACATCTTTTATTATCACGGGGGGGGGGGGCAGATAGACATCTAGAAACCGACGGCGTGCTGGCAACCCTTCCATTTCCTAAGAGATGATCCAGGGGCTGGGCGGTCTCGAGGCTCAACTGTGCAAACAGCCGAGAGGAGTCTAAGGGAAATGAAGGGGACCTCGGCGGACCGCCCTAGCTGGTGGAGGCGGCGAGATCGCTGCTCCCGGAGCCGGTGCCGATTACTTTGGGACTTCGCTGGTTGTGAGGCGTCTGTTTGTAAATAACTCCGGGATGTCTCCCAGCTCCGCTATGACAGCTTCTACTCGGCAATTAGACTTTTAAAGCCCAAATTAACGTCAACATCGAGAAGTTAAAAGCCTCCGAAGCGGGCGTGGGGAGGCTTGTACACGCGAAGAGGAGGAGGGAGAGCAGGGAAGAGCAGGAGTCCCAGAAGGGCCAGAGTGCGGATCCTCAGGGAGCCGAGTTTTCTCCCCGGGTGCTCGACGAAGCAACAGCCCCTTGATCCCCAATCCCATCCCCATCCTCATTTCCAGTCCCAACCCCCTCCCTCTTCTCCTCCTCCTTCTCTTCCTCTTCCTTCTCCTCCTCCTCCTCACTCGCAGAGGGGGGATGGGGAAAGGGGGCGCTCGCCCCTGTCCCGGGCCAAGGGAGGGAAGGAAGGAAGGACAGGACACAGGGCTCCCGGCACCCGGCCAAGTGCGCTCCTTTCAAACCTCAGGCCGGAAGGCACGGGTTGGGGGTGGGGGGGTGGGGGGGAAGCATAGGACAAAAAGCTGCAGCCAGCCTGGGTCCGGGTCCCCGCTGGTGCCCCAGAGCCCCCAAAGTCGCGCATCCTCCCCGCCCACACTCACCTTATTACAGTGGTAATAGTCCAAGTGGCCCAGGCAAGTTGGGTCTGCGCCGGGGAGGGCACCCACCGCCGTCGGAGCCGCAGGGTAGAACCTCACGTCCATGCCGGGGATGCGGGCGCAGCGCAGCAGAGGGCGACGAGGAGGAGGAGGAGTGGGAGGAGGAGGAGGACGAGGGGGAGGAGGAGGAGGAGGAGGAGGAGGATGAGGAGGAGGAGGAGGAGGAGAAAGAGGAGGAGGCGGAGGCAGAGGCGGAGGCGGCTCCAGCGGGCATGAAACCGACTCGGGCTGCCGCTCTGCCTGGGTCTGAGTGCGTGCGTGAGTGAGTGAGAGTGAGTGAGTGTGAGTGTGTGTGCGCGGGGGGCGGGGCGGGGAGAGGGGAGGTGCTGGCGGGGCGGGCGGGGAGCGAGTGGAGCCCCGGCTCCTGCCTATTGTTCCTGGAGCCTAGGGCCGGCCCGGGGCGGGGTGGGGGGGGGGATGGGGGGTGGAGAGGGAGCGGGACCGGCCGATCTTCTCCGCCAGCCGGCCTGTCCCCCGGCCCTGGAGAGGAGGCAGGAGCGGGAACCTGAGCCGGCCGCTACTGCTGGAGCTCGCTGCCTCCGGCCCACCTGAGCTCGGAGAGGAGGCTCGCAACCTTGCGCCCTGTCCCGGGCTGGAGCCAGATGGGGGTGGGGGGGCGGGGGTGGAATGCTAGTCAGCGGCCCGCAGAGATCGGGGCACCGACTCAGGGGGAGGGGGAGAAGATGGCGCTTTGGCTCCTCTTTCCCGTTGCCGCCCCCGACCCCTGGCCAGTGCACCTGCTCCGGCTGGCGCGTCCCGGGGACCGGGTGGCGGGAGTCAGAGGCCGCGCAGGGCCCGGGCTGCTGGAGGACCCCGGGGAGAGGGCACTCGGGAGTGGGGGCGGGAGCTCTGGGCAGAGGCCAGGGTCCAGGCCGCTGCCTGTGAGGGGGCGAAGGAGGGAGGGACAGAACGAGCCTGCAAAACTCCGCGGCCCCGAGGAAGCAGAAACTCGAGCAAAGTAGAAAGCAGAACCCAAAGTGACAGATGAGCTGCTGTGACCCAGGGGCAGGGGCCGGGCTGGGAGCTTTGCTCCCCAATTTGTGAACTAGTAGGGACCCCAGGAGCTGAGCAAGCCACCTCTATCGCAGGAAATTTGGGGTTCCGATCCCGCCTGAATCCGCTGTCTCGAGTTGTGGGCTGTAGACCTGCCTTTGCCCTGGCAGGTGGCAGGGAAGGGGGAAAGGGCCCCGGAGAGAGGCAGGAAAATGCAAGCTTAGACGGAGGACTTAGAGCACGTACTGAAGGAACTAGGGATGCTTAGCCTTCAGAGGAGAAGGGGGAGGGTGGGCAGGACCACTGTCTTCAGCATCCAGAGAGCTGTCCTGTGGGAGAAGGATTCGATTTGTTCTGCTTGGCCCCTCAGGACAGAACCAGGAGCAGTGGGTCGAAGTTACAGGGAGGCTGATTTCTGCTCTGCAAAAGAGAGACCTTCTTAACAACCATAGCCACTCAGTGGGATGGATCCTCCACGGGATGCGATAAACTGTCTGGGAGATAGTGAGCTCCAGGTCACATCAGAGGACCACTCCTCAAGTTCTGGACACATGACCTCTGAACTCCTTTCCAGGACTCTCCCTCTTTGCTTACATTGTTTTCCTCTGCCTGAAACGTCTTCCCCTCTCTTCTCCACTTGTTCATTTCTTCCCCTTCTTACAAAGTCCTCCCTTTTCTATAAAACCTTTCTTGGCCTGCTCCAGTGATCCATTCCTCTTTCTCTCCTGGGAACTCTGTATTTCTTAGTGGACACTTAGCATATACTGCCTCTGGATGGTGACAAGTCTTCATAATGTCTTCTCCACTCCACTAGGTGGTAAGTTCCTTGAGGACAGTATAATCGACTTCCTCTCTTTCTGTTGCCCAGCACAAGATAGCAACTCAATAAATATTTGTTGAAAAAAGTGAATGCTCCAGATCAGTGCCTGGGGGAAGGGAGGGTAATAAAGGAAAAAGAAATAAAAGCCTGTTGGACCATAAAAAGTACATAACTCTTTACCTCCTCTCAACCACCTCCTGGTCTCTGTTTACACCTCCCCACCCATATGTATTCAGTCACCACTGACATACAGTTGACAAATACTTTCCAGCTGTGGCCTCAGCCCAGAACAACCAACATGCAGCTAAACCCAGGGTCTATAGGCAAGACTTGAACCTGCAACCTTTTATTCCCACAACAAATCATAACCACAGCTTCTTACCTAAAGATAGCATTTAGAGTCCCTTCATTTCGCAGGTGAAAAAAGGCAGAACCAGAGAGGTATGTGACTTCAAGGTCACACAGTAAGCGACAGGGGAGACTAGAACTATAATCTCCTAACTCCCAGCTCCAAGCTCTGTCCGTTGACCTGTAATGTTCCCCTTTTAGTATATACTTATTCCCTCCCTGGACTCTTCCTATGGAACCTTCATGAGATCACCGCCCAAGAGGCAACTGAGATCGAAGTGAATAGTTTGGGGCCTGGAGTTCAGTCATGTCCAAGTCTTCCTGACCCCATTTGGGGTTTTCTTGACAAAGGGACTGGAGTGGTTTGCCATTTCCTTCTCCAGGTCATTTTACAGATGAGGAAACCGAGGCAAACAGGGTGACTTGCCCAGGGCCACACATCTAGTAAGTGTCTGAGGCCAGATTTAAACTCAGGGAAAAGAGTCTTTCTGACTCTGGGCCCAATCCAGCCCACACTAATCTGTATCACTCTGGGCAAGTCACTTAACCGCTGTTTGCCTCAGTTTCCTCGTCAGTAAAATGGGAGATACAAAGACGAAAATGAAAGAAGTTTACTTTCTATGGGAGTAGATGACATGTATACAAAACAGATACAAGGTAATTTGGGGTGGGAAAGGCACTCAGCATCGGGGTGGGGGGGAGGTATCAGGAAAGGCCTCAATGTAGAGTTACCATTTGAGCTGAGCTTCGACAGAAAGCAGAGATCAAAGAGACAGAGGTAAAGAAAGAAAGGATTCTAGGCATGGAGGACAGCCACTGGAAAAGCATAAAGACGGGATGGAAGGTCACGTTATGAGACTTTCTCCAGGTTGTCCCTTGTTGGTTCCTAGACCTCCCAAAGAAAGCCTCCTCCCCTCCCCCATTTATATCCACAGAGGGAATCTGAGAGACATTGTCTGGTACTGGAAGAGTAAAGACCCTGGATAGTACAGATTATGACTTGGATATGATTTCATTCTTGACTAGGGGTCCTTTTGGGGAAAGGTCGGGGTTGAGAAAGTCAGAGGGAAAAGTACAAGGAAGAAACATCCTACTCCACCACATCTCTAAATGGGCCAGGGCAGCCTAGATGGAGCTTGGACCCTCACGTCCTCCTAATGCGTGTGTGTGTGTGTGTGTGTGTGTGTGTGTGTGTGTGTGTGTATAGAAATAGAAGTAAAGAGGAGTGTAAGGTTTGGGGGAGGGGCTAGACCTTGGGCTATAGACAGCAGCATTCTTGTTGCAGGAAGTAGGAGAGTGAGCAGCAGTAAGAGCTGTCCTGGCACAGTCACCCCTTAACTCTCCCTGCATACCAATGGACACCCCACCCACTTATCCTCTGCTATCCCATAACCATCCCTGAGTAAGGGGATGCAGCCCAGCCCTGCTTGGCCCAGGTGGAGTTAGTGGAGAAAAAAAAGGCTGCACGAGACCTGGGAGGAAATGAGTGTGTGGGGTGATTTTGCATCGCCTTGGCTTGGCTGTCACTTCTCAGGAAGCAAAGAGGGAGCTTGTACAGAAACCAGCACACCCTGGGAACTTAGCCGTGTGCAGACACCGACAAACCCAGGGGCATCCGTGCAAATTTCATGCAGTAACAGCACTCCCTGGGAGCTTGTACATACCTTGTGCAGAGACCGACACACTGGGAGAAGGACAAAGAGGCTAAAAAAAGGACTGTGGAATAAAGAGAATGGAAACCTGGTGAAAGGGCAGAGTTTATCTATGGACAGGGAGAAAAAAGAAGCTAGAATAATAGAATCCCAGCGAGTTGGAGCTAGAAGGGACCTCAGTGATCATTTAGTCCAGCCCCCTTACTTTATAGAGAAGCAACGTGGAGTAGTAGAAAGAACATTAGATTTGAGAGGCAGGGTGGTGTTTATCCAGCAGCTAAAACATTGAACTCGGAGTCAGCAGTTTGCAGTGTCAGCTTTCATTCTGCCTCAGATGCTTACTAGCTGGGTGACCCTGGGTAAGCCGTTTAATCTTTCTGGGCCTCAGTTTCTTCATCTGTAAAAATGAAAGCCTTGGATTCAATGACCTCAACAGTCTCTTCCAGCACCAGATTTATGAATGTATTATGTGTTATAAAAGCATTATGATTTATTTTTTAGCAGACCCATGACTAGCTTGGGGCAAGTGGGGCTTTGCCCTGGGGTGCTGATATCAGTGGAGGAGGGTAGGGTGGCACACTTCTTCCTTTGGAATGACTACGTACCCAGTGCCTAGCCTCCAGGTACCCCAGAGGCATAGGGCAAAGCCATTCTAGAAGACATGTCTGGCCATGGGCTCCCCATTCCCAGCATAGTTTCATCAGAGGTAGCGCTAGCCCTTGTGCTCAGTGGAGTCTATCCCAGGAACTAGTTATGACTGTGAGTTCTAGTCTCTGCTTTGCCATGAACTTACTCTATGACTTTAGTCACTGCATCCTATGGGCCTCAGTCTCCTCTATAAAATGGGCCAATTAGAGTAGATGAGTGATCAATCAAGCAACAAGCATTTATTAATCACCTATTTTGTGCCAGACACCATACTCTACACCCAGGAGACAAAGACAAAAATGGAACCATCCCTGGCCTTAAGCATCACCAACTGCAAGGCACACTTGATTGTGTTTGTGCAGTTACAAGACCCACAACTCTTGGATGCCAGAGCATTTTCAGTGCAATGTCTGGGGCTTTATAATTTAGTGAAAAGAGTGCTGTATGTGGCATCAAAGGGCCTGGGTTCAAATCCCAACACTGCCACTACGTAACCTTGAGCAAGTCACTTCTCCTTGGCTGAAACAGGGCTATAGCTTAGAGGGAATGCAGTATCCACACCAAGTCCAAACTCCCAGCTGAAGAGCCTTGGACATAGGCCCAACTAAATCTCAGTTGCTTGAAGAAGACCCAGAGATATGTATGCAGTGCCTCCGAAAAAGCCAGAAAAGAAAAGTGAGTCAGTCAATAAGTATCTATTAAGCACCAACTGTATGCCAGGCAAGGGGCAGCTAGGGGGTGCAGTGGATAGAGTGCCAGACCGGAGTCAGGAAGATTCATCTTCCCAAGTTTAAATATGGCTTCAGACATAGTATCTGTGTGACCCTGGGCAAGTCACTTAACACTTTTTGCCTCGGTTGCCTCATCTGTAAAATGAGCAGAAGAAGGAAAAGGCAAACCACTCCAGTATCTTGACCAGGAAAACCCCAAATGGGGTCAGGAAGAGTCAGACATGACTGAAATGACTGAACTACAAATGTGCCAGGCACCGTGCTAAGCTGGAGAGACACAAAGCAAGGCAAAAACAGAGCCCCTGTGCTCAAAGAGCTCACATTCCAATGGGAGAGACAATGTGTCAATGCCTTCATTCCAGAGAAAGAACTGATTGTGTCAAATGGTAGCCATTTCTTGGAGAGGAGGAAAAAAAGAAATTTTCAAGATAACTTTCTTATATATTTAAAAGGAATAGCAAGTTGGACATAAGAGATATTCGATTTCATCTGCAATCATATTTTTTGTTATACTATGTTATGGAAATTCTTGTTTTATTCCATAGGTGAAAAATAAAATAAAATTTGAAAAATAGAGATATATAGATATATACACACAATATATAGAAAGAGGGTAGATGGAAAGGCAGTCCAAGGGGAGAACATTCTGGCAGGTGGGAGGAGGGGCGGGTAACCTTGAAAAAACATTGAAAAGTTAGTAGAAGGTGAGATTTGAGCAGAATCTTGAAAAAAGCCATGGAAACTAAGACTCAGAGGTAAGGAGAGAGAGAGAGAGAGAGACAGAGAGACAGACAGAAAGACAGAGAGAGACAGACAGAGAGACAGAGAGAGACAGATAGAGAGACAGAGAGATAGACAGAGAGAGATTTCCAGACATGGAGAACAGTCAATGCAAAGTCTATAGATGGAATATAGTGTATAGAGGGAAGTAAAGTGTAAGAAGACTGGGAAAGTAGTAAGGGGCCAGGTTATGAAGGGCTTGAAATGCCAAACAAGATTTTATATTTGTTCCCAAAGGTAATAGGGAGACATTGATGATTATGGAGTGGGAGGGAGATGGCACGGTAAGAAAATCCCTGGCAGTCAGGAAGATTGGAGTTGGGAGAGACTTGAGGCAGAGAGACCAATCAGCAGAGGCTATCACAGTCATCTTCAGGAGAGGTAAGGGCCCCCTAGTCAATATATATAAGTCAATCAGTCAATAAACATTTCTGAAACTCTTACTACGTGCCAGAAGCTGTGCTTGGATGTAAAAATGAATTGGGAATTCATTCAGTAAGTGCCTGTCAGATTGTGGCTGCCAATCACCCACAATGAGCACAGAGTAAAGGTTTGTGGACTAAATAACCAACTCAGGACCCAGATGATGCATTTCTTCTCTCTCCCCAAAGGTGCATGGGTCTCAAAACCTCTCTCTCTCTCTGTGTGTCTCTGTGTCTCTGTCTCTCTCTCTCTGTCTCTCTCTCTCTCTCTGTCTCTGTCTTGGTCTCTGTCTCTCTGTCTCTGTCTGTCTCTCTGTCAGTCTCTGTGTCTGTCTGTCTCAGTCTGTCTGTCTGTCTGTCTGTCTCTCTCTCTCTCTCTCATATTTGTATGTATATGAATCTCATTCAATTCAACAAGAACAAAATGAGAGTTTCTACTCTCAAGGACCTTATATTCTGCTGGGGAGAGGAAAACACATACTAGGATCATAGACCTAGATCTGGAAGGTATTTCAGAGGCCATCTACTCCAGCTCCCTCATTTCACAGATGAGTAACCGAGGCCTTGGGAGGTTAAGTGATTTGCCCAGTAATATAGGTACTAAGCACCCAAAGTGGGATTTGAACTCAATCCTCTGACTCCAGAACCAATGTTCTTTCCACCACATCATGCTTTTCTGTATGCACAGAAAAGTAAATGCAAGGTAAATTGAGGAGTAACCACTGGGACCTCAGGAATCACGCATCCAGTAACCTCATGATCCATTTCTCACTTAACAAAGGAAAGAAGAACAAGAGAAGTAATTTGTGACTGGGCAGTGAGTCCTTGACTCCCTGGAATCTCACATGTGAGTTTCTGCCGATGCTGTCTTTGAATGCAGCCAGGTACCCAAAACAAGCATGAAATTCCTAGCCCCAACCCAAGCCCAGCCAAAGCAGATGTGGTGTGTGTGTTTGTGTCTGTATCTATGTCTTTGTCTATATCTATATCTATATCTATATCTATATCTATATCTATATCTATATCTATCTATCTAATCACCTAGGTGGCACAGCGGATAGAGCATCAGGACTGAAGTCAAGAAGACCCATCTTCCTGAGTTCAAATCTGGCCTCAGACATTTACCAGCTGTGTCCCCTCAGGCAAGCCACTTAATCCTGTGTGCCTCAAATTCCTTATATGTAAAATGAGCTGGAGAAGGATACTCTAGTATCTTGGCCAAGAAAACCCCAAATGGGGTCACAAATAATCAGACATGACTGAAATATATACAAATATGTATACACACGTACATACATATGCATGTATGCAGCTAGAAGGGAAAAGAGTCAATGGGAAAATGAGGGTGGAGGGTAGATGCTAGCGGGCAAGAGAGGTCTTCAGGAATTCAGGCAGAGCAGAAAGATTTAGACCTTTGAATTTTCTCTCTGACCTGGTGAGGGACCTGGGGGAACAGTAGTTAGAACTGCATGAAGTTTTTCAAGTTAATGAACTCAATTCCAATGAAGCCAACAGTAATTGTTATTGTGCATGCTAATCCCTCTCCTCAGAACAGCGTATAGAGCGTTTTATTCTTGAAGAGTGTTTATGTGCCTCCTCTCACTCATTTGATCTTCATAAGATCAGGAAGCAGAGCCCAGATTATGATCCCTGCTTTATTGATGATGAAAAAGAATCTCAGGACGATCATAGAGCTAAAATGGAAGGAACTAGGGGCTATCTGGTCCTTCATTTTACAGATAAGGAAACTGAGTCCCAGAGATTCCTCAGCTAAAAAGTCACAAGTTCACCTTGCTAGCAAGTAGCAGAACCAGAATTTAAAACCACATCCTTCAGCTTTTCAATCTAAGCTTTCTTTCACCTGTACCAAGACCATTCATTCATTCAACATTTCCTGAGCACTCACTGGGCATGAGGTCCTGCACAAGCCTACTTGAAAGAAGAAAAGGATCTAACGACTATACTGAACGCCACCCTGTTTCTCACAGTCTCTCTAGCTATCCTTAAGGAAATTTTTCTCATGAAGGAATTCACCCTCTATAAGAGAAGTTAATGTAAGGAGAGGCTGGATTTTTTTAGATGACACAACTTCCTGGGAGAAAAGGAGACATAGAGGAGAATATAGTTTGATGCAAAGCAATAATCATCAAAACAATTTAGTATTGGTACCAAATACAGAGGTCTATCAGTAGAACAGGTTATGCCCACAATATAACCAAGGTAAATAAACTTTGCCTAGTGTCTGACAAAATCAAAGACCCTAGCTACTGGGATAAGGATTATTTGACAAAATCTGCTAGAAAACTGAATAGCCGTCTGTTAGATATTAGGTTTAGACCAACATCTCACACCATATACTAAGATAAATTCCAAATGGATAGATGACCTACACATAGATGATCACATAATAAACAAATTAGCAGAACAAGGAAGAAATTGCCTTTCAGGCTTTCAGGTAGAGGAAGAGTTTATAACAGGAGAGAAAATATACAGTTTTGATTACATAAAATCAAACTTTTTCATGAATAAACCCAGTGCGGCTAAGATTAGAAGGGAAACAGTTAAGTGGGGGGAAAGTCTTTGTAGCAAAGTCTTCTGATAAAGGCTCATCTCCAAGATAATTAAGGAACTTATTCAAATTTATTTTAAAAAATGAGAACCATTCACCAATTGGTAAATGGTCAAAGGACATTGTTTTTGGTGAGGCAATTGTTAAGTGACTTAAGTGACTTGCCCAGGGTCACACAACTAGTAAGTGTCAAGTATCTGAGACAGGATTTGAATTCAGGTCCTATGCTCTATCCACTGCACAACCTAGCTGCCCCAGACATCTTCAAAGGAAGAAATCCAAGCTATCTATAACCATAAGAAAAAAATACTCCAAATCATGAATCCAAATTAGAGAAGTACAAATTAAAACAATTCTGAAATTCTGCCTTACACTCTCCAATCAGAAAGAAAACAAATGTTGCAGGGGGTTGTAGAAAAAACAGGTACATGGATGAATTGTTGGTAGAGCTATGAGATGGCATAGCCATTCTGGAAAGCAACATGGAACTATGCTTTAAACATAACTGAATCACGCATACCCTTTGAATCAATGATACCACTTCTGGGCCCGTACCCCAAAGAGACCAGACAAAGAGAAAAAAGTACTGTGTGCACAAACTATTTATAGTAGCTCTTTTCGTAGTAGTGAAGAACTGAGAAATAAAGGGATATTCATCATTTGGGGAATGGCCAAACAAATTATGGCATGTGACTGTAATAGAATGTAAACGTGCTACAAGAAATGATAGAGACACTTTTAGAAAGACCTGAGGCTTGCACGACTGATATGGAGTGAAGGGAACAGAAGTGGGAGAATTGTTTGGACTATGATAACATTGTAAAAACAAACAGTTTTGAAAGTCTTTAGAACTTTTATCACCACAATGATCAACCATGCTTCTAGAGGAGCAATGATTCAGAATGCCACCCCCCTCCTGATTGGGTGGTGATGGACTAAATATGCAGAACAAGGTATAGATTTTGAGACATGGCCAATGTGGGAGTTCATTTTGATCAATTATGCATATCTGTTACAAGGATTTTCTTTTTTTCCAGTGGATGGAAGAATTGAGAGGGAAGGGGGAAAATGCCCGATACCTGGAAAAATATAATTTAATTAAAAAAAAATACAGTTTGGCCAGTGTGGGCAATAGTTACTGCTAAGCAGCCAATGCTGAGACCCCAGGGATCTTTATACCTGGTATATGCAGTGCTTCTTAAACTGTGGGTCTCGATCCCATATAGGGTCAAGAAAAATTTGGCAACAGTAGGTTTCTGAACACGTGATGACTAAAACTTAATTCAAAATCAAAAGTGAAATAAATCGGAGGTGATTCTGGCAACGCTTGCCCATGTTGCATGGTGCAACTTCACTGCAACTAAACACAAAGCAAGTACACTTTGCACCACACATGCGGTCCGGCCATGCAATGCCAATGGCTGATGAAAAGGGGTCCCAAGTGGAAAAAGTTTAAGAAGCCCTGCATGTGGCACTGTATGGGTCACATTTTTGTGTTGCTTTGGAGTTTAAAAAGCACTTTTCTTCCAACACCTTTGTGGTGCAGGTAGAACAAGTATGATTATCTGCATTTTACAGATGAGAAAACTGAGGTTCAGAGAACAATATTGAGTTGTTCAGGGTCACATAGGTGGCAAGTGTCAAAGCTATGATTGGAAATCGCATCTCTCTAGACTTCCATCTGCTGTTTCCCTCATTGTGCCGCACTATCTCTAGCATAATGATGTCTCATTCAAAGGCCCAGAGGGTACATAGTAGGCCTAGTGTGGTATGATGGAAAAATCTCTAGGCTAAGAGCCAGGAGGTTCACAGTCGTATCTATCACAATGTGGTTAGCCACTCCCTACTCCATGGGCATCTTCTTTATTTCTAATTCTTTGCTATTGCAAAAAGTGTGCCTACAAATATTTTGTTGTCTATGGGGACTTTGCTCTTCACTGATGTCCTATTTATGTCAACAGAAATCAAGGAGGTCAGTAGCATGTTGAGGGGAGCTCTTGTGATACGCTTCTGAGAGGACACAGAGAAGAGTTACACGGGATAGACCAAAGGAGCCTTGGGATCTAGTCTGGCTCTGCCTCTCATCCACTGTGAGATTGAAGTAAAGGCCCTTCTGTCCGTTAAACCTTAACCTCACTATTTGAATGATCTTGATACTACACCTGAAGGTTTGCAAAGCATTTTCCTTCTGTTCTTGCTTTTGTTTACACTATGGGCTAGGTACTACAGCTATTATTATCCTCACCTTACAGATGAAGAAACTAATACGGAGAGCTTAAGTTCCTTGCCCATGGTAGCACAGCTAGTAAGTGTCAAAAGAAGGAGACTAACCCAGTTCTTGGCTGACCCTAAGACCAATGCCTTTTCCACTACTCAAGGTGTGGGGATCCTGCACTATGCCATATCAGATGGTTTCAAAGGCTTCTACCAACTCTGACAAGCCTAACGTTCTATGTAAAGTTAGTCATCTTAGGAAGTTGGAAGAGAAGAAAGTATTTAAATATTTAAGGGGATCTGTGATCTTGGTGGTATGGATATTCCTTCTGATGATGCAGATCTCCATGGTTTGTCCATTCTATGTAACTCTTATCTGTGTCCTCCTGGAAATGCATCATAGGAGCTCCCCCCAATATGTTAGCGACCTCCTTGATTTCTCTTGACATCAACAGAATGTTGGTGAAAAAGAAAGTCCCCACAGAGACCAGAATATTTGTAGGGGCACTTTTTGTTATAGCAAAGAACTGGAAGTGAAGGAGATGCCCTTCGAGTAAGGAATGGCTAACCACATTGTTCTACATGAATTGAATGGAATACGACTGTGCTGTAAGAAGTGATGAATATGATGAATACAGAGAAGCATGGAAAGAACTAACTACATTAACTGATACAGAGTGAAGTAAGCAGAGCAAAGAAAACAATATACACAATGACTAAAACAATGTAGATGGAAAGAACAAGCACAATCAAAAATATCAAAAGTGAATGAATGCCTGTAACAACAGTGCTACTGGCAGCTGCTGTGGGGGTGTGAGACCAATAACACCAACACACAGGAGGGCTGCTAGCACAGGTTCTTTGATCTGCTTTCTGAAGGAAAGCAATTTTAAAGGGGTCAACAATCTTACTTTAATCAAATATATATAAAATTCACTTAGTTCAGGGGAAAAGTCAGTACCCTGAACTTCGGAGAAAATACAAACAGAAATTACAACCAGAAATTATATAAACAGAGCAAATACAAACAGCAAAGATGAACAGACAGGGCTTCCAACTGTCTGACCAAAAGCAATACATACATAGTTACCAGAGAGAAAAGCACCAACATCTAGGTTTTTCAAAGCCTAGGGGCTCCTTAATGGCTACCAGAGTCTCATCTGGCTAAATCACACCAACACTCTTTCAATGAGTGAACCCCAAAGCAAAATGCTAACCTCAGAGTATATCTTCAGAATTGGAGGGCATCACAACCCTTGTAACCCAGGTTTCTGTGACTCAGGCTTCCATGTGACTCAGGTTCAAAGCAGGTCACATAGGCCTATCAAGGAGCGGGGAAGATCTTCAAATTGTATTGACATTACAATGCCACAAAATTATACAGTGCAAGCATGGCTCAAAAGAAGAGATGAGAAGATACTTTCGCTCTACTCCTTTGCAGAGGTCAGTGAGTGTTGTATTTTGCACAAGTTTTTAATTTTTGATGTATTATCAGTTATACTGATTTTTTCTTTTCCTTTTTTTTGTCTTTAAAAAGTATTATATGGGCTGCTCTCTAGGAGGTGGAGAGATACTAGAGGAAAATATGGTAATGTAATAAATCAATTAAAAAGTGACTTAAAAAAAAAGAGGATGCCGATGAATCATGCATGGCCACGTAGCCAATTCATTTTTTTCTCATCCATACATTTCTTTGGTGACACCCTTTATATCACTTCCGCTCTGCAACTCCTTGTCTATGATGTGTCTCAGTCTCCTCGTGTCTACTATCACTTTTCCATTACCCTTTGGGTGAGCCTCAGTTTCCTTTCTTTGGAGACTACAGAGTTCCATGTCCTTTGGCTATACATCAGAACCAGAAGAATGTTGTTATTCAAAGATGGATCTTGGTGGTTTCAGGGAGAAGCTTGGGATCATTAGAAACAAAAACAAATGAACAAACAAAACAAAACAAAAACACGACATTTTCCCAAAGTCATCCAGCTTACTGTTCTTCTCATTCTGTTCTATCCTACTCCTAACTCACTTTTCCTTTGTGGTATATATCCAAAAAGTCTATGCTGATGTATGAGCTCTATAGGTTGTCTATTCAAATGCATCTCATAGTTTCTACAATAGGCTTTCTTCATCCTGGTTTTTCTTCTGTTGTTAGTTAGACCAAACTTTATCGAGTGGTCATGTACTTCATCTAGGAGGCTCTGTCATGCTCCAGGGCTTGATGAAATCAGCATGATATTATTCTTAAACAAAAGCAACTGGAGTATGTCCTTGCCTGTAGGTTATCCATCTTTGCCTTGGACTCTGCATTGCATCTCCTCCATGATGGTCATGTTCATCTTTGGCAAGTCATTCATCTCTGTGTAATGCCTTGATTAATCATAAAGATAAAAAGATTGTTGAATGAGGTTACCTCTGTTGTTTTATCTTTCAAAGAGTCTCTATAATTGTGATTTATGCATGAGAAACCACTTATTGTTATAACCCCTGTCCCAAAGCCCATTGGTGTGGGACTCTCTCCTTATTGGTGAGGATAAAGACCTCGCCCTATGTGAAGGGTGGGCAGAGTTGATGAGAGGAGAGAATTTCAGTTCTCCCTTTTGGGAACCTCCCTTTTGGGACTCTTCAAGCAGGATCTTC
The DNA here is from genome assembly GCF_011100635.1 of Trichosurus vulpecula. Taxonomy (NCBI): domain Eukaryota; kingdom Metazoa; phylum Chordata; class Mammalia; order Diprotodontia; family Phalangeridae; genus Trichosurus; species Trichosurus vulpecula. Next base: position 99,212,079 of record NC_050575.1, on the reverse strand, counting down.
TTCAGGAGATCCTGGCTTCTGGCTATAAGAGAGAAGATGAAAGAGGGTAACTCCACTTCAGGCTGCTGAAGGAACAAATTCTGGGAAGATGAGAGTGGAGCTGGTAGCGTCTATCATGTCTCTTCTCCTAGCTGGCTACTCTGGAGACTTCCAGGAGTTTCCCCTTGGGGGAGATCCAGGACTCTCTCTTGGTTGAGCTGAATTATCTTGCTCTCAATGGCAGAGCTCCCTCATTCTGTGTTATCTAATATATATTCTCCTTCTCTGATTTCTGTTTTGATATAATTTGGATAAATGGGCTTCCTTACGTGTTCATTGTGGAGCTGGTATTTGGTGGGAATGGAGTCAAGCCTTGGACATACAGCTTGGGATCCTCCTTCCCCCCTCAAACGATAAAATGTCAAAAGTTAATACAAACACAGTTATATCCACTAGACAAACAATATTTAGGGGAGCAGGTAGATATATTTCTATCCTGGTACCCCCTCTTCCCAAGGAAAGTAGAGTGGTAGCCTCAACTTCTTGCTTCCTATGCCTAGCAGGAATGAAAGTCTCCTTTGGAGAGGAGTGGGGAGAGAAGGGACTAGAAACGTCTATTCTGCCTCCCTTCCAGTCGCCCAAAGACAGTGTTCTTGCCTCATGCGGAGCCTCATAACACATGTGGGTCCTCCTCCTATCACTATAGTGGAATAAAGCCTTTAAGGTTAAAGGTAAGAAAATGAACCCAAAGAAGGATGGAAGGGGAAATGGGATATGAAATGGGTGAGTTACCCAGGACTAGAATGAATAGGTTGTGATTTGCTTCTTTAGAAGGACTACCTATACCACTAAGATCACAATTCCATTTCCATTAGATAGAATGATAGACTATTAGAGCTGTAGGACCCTTAGAAACCATCTGGTCTGGTAGAGTGTGGAAAGCATTGGTCTTGGAATCAGCCAAGACCGGGCTGTGTTACCATGGGCAAGGAGTTTAGAATGGAAATAAAATGATAAGGTCTATGGATTTAGAGCTGGCAGGAATCTGAGAGACCATCTGGTCCAACCTCCTCATTCTCCAGATGAGGAAATTGAGGCCCAAAGAGGTTGCGACTTACCCAGGCTCACCAACCAGTTAGACTTTGCCCAGGCAGTCCCACAGGCCTAGAATGGCGTCCTTCCTCATTTCTACCTCTTGGAACCTCTAGCTCCCTGTAAAGCTCAGCTCAGGTTCTTCCTACAAGAGACCTTACTTTCCAGACTTCCCAAGATGTTAGCACTCCATTATAATTTTGTTTTTATTTTCTATATATCTTGAACCCACCTATCTGTGTATATGTTACTTCCCTTTCCCCACCTCCACTCCCCCTCCCCCGTCCCTGTAGAAAGCAATTTCCTTGAGGACAGAAATTGTTTCTCCTTTGGTTTTGTATCCCCAATACCTAGTACACTGGGTGGCTCAAAGTAGATATTCATGATCATAAATGTGGTCACTTAAGAAGCATTTTATTAAGTGACTACTATGTGCCAAGTTGCTGGAAGGCCATCTAGTCCTACCCTTTCAATTTACAAATGAGGAAGTTGAGTCTTGGAGAAGTTAAGTGACTTGCCTAGGATCAGCTGGTCAGGATCTGAGATGGGATTTGAACCTGTGTCTTCATGACTCCAAGTTCAGAACTTAATAAATGCTTGTTATGGATTGATTAATTAATTGATTAAAGTATGATGCAGACACCCTGTTGATGAGAATCATAGGATCAATCAATCCACAAGCTTTTATTAAGCACCTACTCTGTACTAGACTAGGGGAATCCGAAGAAGAAGAAGAAGATAGAAGAAGAAGAAGAAGAAGAAGAAGAAGAAGAAGAAGAAGAAGAAGAAGAAGAAGAAGAAGAAGAAGAAGCAGAAGAAGGAGAAGAAGGAGAAGGAGGAGAAGAAGGAGGAGAAGAAGAAGAAGGAGGAGGAGGAGAAGAAGAAGGAGACGGAGGAGAAGAAGGAGAAGGAGGAGGAGAAGAAGAAGAAGGAGGAGGAGGAGAAGAAGAAGGAGACGGAGGAGAAGAAGGAGAAGGAGGAGGAGAAGAAGAAGAAGGAGGAGGAGGAGAAGAAGAAGGAGACGGAGGAGAAGAAGGAGAAGGAGGAGGAGGAGGAGGAGGATCTCTTACCTTTGAGGAGATTACAATTTTGTTTGGGGAGATGGGGGGTGGGAAAGGGATGTGGAAAGACGATAGACTGGATCATAGATTTGGAGGAGGAAAAGAACATAGAGGCCATCTACTCCAACCCCCTCATTTTACAGATGAGGAAACCGGAGCTGAGAGAAATAATTGGAGAACTAGTTTCTAGACAGTATCTTCTCATCCCACCACGCCTGGACTCCAATCTTTGTTACCCCCCACCCCTACCCCTTCCCAACTGAAGCCATGGCAGCAGCAAAGGTATTGGTCCCCTTGTCCTCTGTGGAAAGTCCTTTTAGTGGAGTTTGGAAAGTTCAGGCTGCTTCCTCCTGGTTGGGCTCCAGTGAATACAGGATACTAAAGAAATCATTAACCTCCCAGGGGATTGCTGGGAGCTGTGACCTTTTCAGATCTCATCAGGAGAGGGAGGTGGAGCCCCGCCCTTCAGAGAACAAGGTGGGGAGAGGCTGCGCTTGGAACAGGTGTTTCCTGGATCCTCCTGGTTCATCTTCTGTGCAGGTACCTGCCTCTGAGGTCCTGTCTCTGCTCCCACCCCGTATTATTTATCCCTCCTTCGTCCTTCAGCCTGTTCTTCTAAAACAAGTTAGGGGGGCGGGGGGGAGAGGAGACACTCTTATGCAAAGAAACTTCAGTTTATTAAAATGCGAAATTCACATCTGAAATTTCAATAGCGCATTAAGTCTGCAGAATCAAGTTGCTGTGGCAACCTTCACTCCCGCTCCTCGCTCAGGGTGACAAAGGCGCCTTTTGTTACGTGGAGAGCGCAGGGCTGGGCACTGGGACATCCTATTCAGCCAATCCACACAAAGGAAACACACTTCCCCCTTGGCAGGCTGGGCCGGGAGCATGCTATATGATTGCCTGTGCCTTTAATAATGCTTCCCCACTAATGCTGGGAAAATGAGCTGCCTATTGTTAGCCGCTTTGAACTGAAGTTTCTTCTCTGCACTTAGTGGGAGGACAGAGCCCTTGATCGCGGTGCATTTGCTCTTGTAATGGAAAACTGCTATTGTGATGTGGACATTTGGGGAGGGCCGAGTTAAGCAATCTTAATTGAATCTCCTAAACTTTATTAACGTTGCAAGTTTAACCATGGAGGGAGCAGACTTGCCCTTGCAATATGAACCACTGCACATTATTTTTGCAGTAGGGTTGCCCCTGACCCTTCCAAATAGAACATCGGTGTCTGGGAAGGGACTGGCACTGGAGGGCACAATGGAGGATCGTAAGATTTAAGATTGGAAGGGACCCTGAGAGTCATAGAGTCTTACCCCCCTCAAATTAGACAAGTCACTTACCCTCGGTTTCCTCATCCAAGGTCCCACATGGGGAATAGGTGGCAGAGCCAGAATTTGAACCCAAGTCCTCAGACTCCAAAGCCTGCAGACTTTCTATTGTACCCTACAGACATGCGGGGGACCTATATAGAATCCTAGGACTTAGAGACAGGAGGAACCTTAGAGATAAACTAATTCCAATCCCTCATTTTAAAGATGGAGAAACTGAGGCCCATAAAGGGAAAGTTTTGAGTTGAAAGTATAGACACGGTGTGGAAAGAAGGCTGGATTTGGGATCAGAAGACCCAGGTCCAAATCCAGACTGACCTTGGGCCAAGGCACTTGGCTTCTCCCATCTTCCTTTTCCTTATCTGTAAAATCAGAGGATTCGACTGGACAGTGTCTAAAGTCTCTTCCAGCTGTAAGTCTATGAACCAGAAATCCACATCTGACTTCCAGCTCTGCTACTTCCTATTTCTCTGACTTACCCTTTCTCTGGGCCCCAGTGTCCTCACCTATAAAATGAAGGAGTTGGCCTAGATCCACGGTGTCAAACTCAGATAGATTGTACATGAGGACCCCTGTGAGCTAAATATTGATTTAGACGCACACATGTTTTTATTAATATGTCAACACATTAAATAAGATAGGAACCACACTATAATCTGGGGCCTTAAGAGGGTTTGACATCTCTGGCTTAGATGGCCTCTAAGTTCCCTTCCAGTTCTATGTTGATGTTGTTGTTCAGTTGTTTTGGTCCAACTCTTTGTGACCCCATTTGGGATTCTCTTGGTAGAGATGCTAGACTGGTTTGCCATTTCCAGCTTGTTTTACAGATGAGGAAACTGAGGCAAACAGGATTAAGTGACTTGCCCAGGGTCACACAGCTAGTCTGGGTCTGAGGCTGCATTTGAACTCAGGTCTTCCTGACTCCAGGCCCAGTGCTATGTCTACTGTGTCACCCAGCTGCTCTATATCTAGTCCTATGATCCTAAGCAACTTACCCAAAGTCACAGGATTTGAACCAAGTAGCCAGGATTTGAATCCAGATCTTCTGACTACAAAGGATCCTACGTCCAGCCCTCTTTCCCAGTGTCTTACAGCTGTTTCTTGAAGGGGTCCCCTTGGAGGACAGGTGGCTGATTCTACTCCAGATCCAAACGTAAAGCATGAAAAGTTGTCTTATCCAAATAGCAGCTGTATTTGGGCGGCAAGTCAAACTCCACCTTTGGACCCACCCAAACTGACTGAACTGGCCTTGCTAAGCCAACAGGATTTTATGGCTAACAGCTGTACTTTTTTTTTCCTAAGCAAACCCACCAGGAAAGAGTATGCATGGGAAAGCTTATATGAACCGCTGCCAAGTAAAGAGAGCAGAATTAGAACAAAATACAGTGACTACAGTGATGTGAGTCATCGCAACACTAGAAGTCAGTAGTGCGGTGTAGTGGAGAGAGCGCTGGAATCCAGCAACGCTTCGTTTGAATCCCACCTCAGACACTTAACAGCTGTGTGATCCTGAGCAAGTCACTTAACCCCTCTGAGCCTCAGTTTGCCTAACCCTAAAGGGTTAGACTCCCTAAGTTTCCTTCCAACTCCAGATCTATTCTTTATGATCCAATGATTGAATTCAATTGAAAAGACAGATTGTGAAATAGACCTCCTTCTTCCCTGTGGAAAGGTCAGGGACTGTATCACAGAGTTATTTATGATGTCAGATGTGACTGGCAGCATTAGCTTGTTTTGCTTCTTTCTCTTTGGGGGAGTAGGATATTGGAAAAATCTGTGGTATAAAAAAAAAACTCCCGAAGGAATTAATAAAATCTTTTTTAAGAGAAAGCAGTCATTTGTAAGATCGTGGCTTTTTTTAAGTCCCAGCCAAAAATCCCATCTTTTACAGGAAGCTTTTCCCAACCCTTCTTAATTTTCTAGTGTCTTCCTTCTGTTAATTACTTCCTGTTTCTCCCGTGTGTGTGTGTGTGTGTGTGTGTGTGTGTGTGTAGCTTGCTTTGTATATATTTCTTTGCATATTGTCTTCGTCATTAAATTGTAGGTTCTTGAGGACAGGGACAGTCTTTTGCATCCCCGGTGTTTACACAGTACCTGGCACATAGTAGGTGCTGAATAGGATGTTTATTAACTGATCAATAACCTTAGTAGTTTTCATTCATTCATTCTAAAGCATTTCCTGAGTGTTTAACTAAGTTCAAAGCCTTTATGTTGGGTGATAGGGATACTGAGGATTCCAAGAAACAATCCCTGCCCTTAGGGAGCTTACTGTCTAGTAGAGGAATACCACTGGGACATAAATAACAGCCAAAAAGAGCAGAGAATGAAGGTATAATAAAAATAGATAGGATTTAAGTGCTGTGGGAGGCTTTCCTGAAGGAAGGATACTTATCCACCTGGACACTAAGCCTTCCCTATGCTACAGGGAAAGATGGATGGATCCTGGAGGGGGAACATTTGAAGTAGTGACAACAGGTGCTGGTTCTAGAAGTTTTTTTTTTAATTATTAACTTATAGAAGCAACATGAAGACCTAGGTTCAAATTCTCCCTTTGTGTGACCCTGGACAAATTCCATAACTTCCACGTGACTCAAGCAACTCTCTGCAACTTCCAAGTCTAAATCTATGATTCTGTGGTTGACTAAGTGCAAATCTGATCCCACTGAGTGAGACTCCCATCCTGCCCCAGGTCACAGACCCTTTTGAGGAGTCATGCTTAATTATGCATTTTATCAAATTTATGTTTGTATATGTGTATTTGATATGTATCAAATTTATAAAATTATAAATTCCTCACAAAAATAACAGGATGAACTCCCGAAATAAGAAATAAAATCTTATAGAAATCCTTAGCACTTAAAAAATAAAACAAAACCAATTAATAATAAATAAACAATATATTTGCTCAGTGAACTTAAGGTTTTCTGAGGTTCTGCTACCTCTGACTCTGGTATCTGTGTGTGTGTACATATATAATAGATATCTATGCTGATTATACCTGTGATTTCAGCTTTTGATGAGGAACTCTCTCCACTCATGCTTATAAGGAAAGGCTATAGTTAACAGAGTTGTCTGGGGACACTGAGGAATTATCTCACTTGTCATGAGTCATATAGCCAGGAGTGTGAGAGGCAGGACTTGAACCCAGGTCTCCCTGACTCCAATGCCAACTCTCTATCAACTGTTCTACCCATCCCCACAGGTGCATGTGTGCGTATACATATATGCCTGTGATATATATATGTATATGTGTGTATATATTATACATGCATTTTACACACATACACAAGAAAGGCAGTATATCATGCCCATGGACACACATACACATGTAAATGGAAGTATATGTATATATTTTCTGGTTATTCTTACTTCTTGTGTTTCAATATTTTCATCATGTATATCATTGTCTCACTGCCATGATATACCACTGGATAGAAAACTAGCCTTACAACTAGGAAAATCTGGGTTCAAGTCTTGACTCTGATTTATACCGGCCTGTGTGACCTTCAGCAAGATTTAACTTCTCTGGACTTAGGACAATGCTCTATTTCTCTAAATAGGAGAGAAGGTGCTTCCTCCCTGGAAGTTCCCTAGAGAGATGAAATGGCAAGCCCATTCCCTGGCCTATCCACTATTAACAGACTAAACTTTTTCAGCCATTCCTTAATGTTCAAACCTATATATTGTTTCTTCTTTTTCTATTATGTATAGCTGCTATGAATATTTTTGCAAAGGATGACTGTTTTAAATGGGCAAGCAAACTATATGTTGCTTCACCTTAGAATGGGAAGAGTGGTAGGGGGATTTGGTAGGAGAATTCCCAAGTTCAACTTAGAGAGGGTTGGGAATGGGGCCTAAGAAATTCTTTCATTGGCACTATGGAAACTAGCACATTGAGCGAATGAAGGAAAAAGTATTTATATGCCAGGTACTTGCTAAGGATACTATTACAAAAGCAAGACAATCACTGACTTCAGGGAGCTTATATTCCAACAGGAAGAAAATTATATAAAGAGGAGTGGGTAGCCAGGAAGAAGTTTGGTTACAGAGAGTCAACAGAAATTTTGAATGAAATAATCATGCAGTTATTTACGTCTAGTTTGTCCTTTCTAGAAGTAATGGCAGTGTTGATTTGATCTCTATTCCCAGGGCAAGAGGTAGAAGGGGAGAGGGTGGATGGGAAAATGTCCAGGGTGGGTGAATTGAAATGTGGTCTGGTCTGATGCTGACTAAATATACTGGACCGGACTATATTGTTAACCTCTTTCAAGCGGCCATTGAGGGAAATGAGGAAGATAAAGAAGCACAGGAAACCAGCTTTGAGGCTATCTGTTGGACTGGAGAATTCTAGGGTCAGGGAAAGGAACATATGTGTGTGTATACGTGTGTATGTATATGTATACACATACATATACACACATACATATATGTATGTATATATGTGTGTATATATGTATATACATATATGTATATACAAATACACACATACGTGTGTGTGTGTGTGTGTGTGTGTGTGTGTGTGTGTGTGTGTAAGCTGAGAAAGGAAGCAGTCAGGTCCCTACTAGTGAGAAAAACTGGAAATAAGGATGAGAATGGAGGAACAGAACTGGTAAATCCAAAACCTCCCCACCCCCAACATCACACCAAGTTTAGCCAGGAACCACCAGGTTGCTGAGTGGATAAGTGGGTGACTCTCAGATTCCAGGAAAGCCAGGAACAAGTTCAAGATATAAGCTCCCAGGTCCCAAGGCTGGTGGGTTAGCATCAGCTGGATACTAACTTCTGGATTATCTCTGGATGCAGAGCTATAGAAGTTTCTTTTTTTAACTTGAAAAATTTTTTTTATTCATTTTGAACTTCCATACAAAAAGACAGAAAAAAAGAACATTTCCATGTACAGAGCACAACATAAAAAGGGCATTCAATATAAAACCATGAATTTTCATTTCACACTATTTGCTTTTTTAAAAAAAACACGATGTATTAAATACTACACATCATTTTCAAAGCTACCCTGATTTTTCTGTACTTCCTTCTAGGTTTTCTTTTGTTCTCTGCTGTGCACTTTGTATTTTGGTTTTTTTTTTCTCCCTCCCTCCCCATTCCACCCTAGAAAAGGCTACCATTAGACTCTAATTTGTGCATATATGTAAAACCATACCATACATACTTCTATTTGTCAGTTCTTTCTCCAGATGTGAATAGCATTTTCCTTCAGCTTTGTAGTTCATTTGAGCATTTATAATACTCAAAATGACTTAGTCATTCAGTCGTTCTTAGAATAATATTGCTGTTACTGTGCACAATGTTCTCTTGATTCTGCTCCTTTCGTTCTTCGTTATGGCGTGCAAGTCCTTCCATGTTTTTCTAAAATCAGCCGGCTCACCATTTCTATAGTGCAGTAGTATTATGTCAAGATCATACACCACAACTTGTTTAGCCATTCCACAATTGGTGAGCATCCCCTCAATTTCCAGTTCTTTGCCACCACAAAGAGAGCTGCTATAAATATTTTAGAACATATAAGGTCTTTTCCTTTTTCCCTGATCAACTTGGAAAACAAACCTAAAGGTGGTATTTCTGGGTCAAAGAATAGACACAGTTTTATAAGTCTTTGGGCATAATTTCAGAGTGTTGGATCAGTTCACAATTCCACCAACAGTGAATTCGTGTTCCAGTTTTTCCACATTCCCTCCAGCATTTGTTGCTTTCCCCTTCTATCATTTTAGCCAATCTGATAGGTGTATGTATCTCAAAGTTGTCTTCATTTGCATTTCTCTAATCAGTAGTGATTTAGAGCATTTGTTCTGAACACTATATATAGTTTTGATTTCTTTATCAAAAAACAGCCCGTTCATATCCTTTGACCATTAATCGGCTGGGGAGTGATTTGTATAAGTTCTTTATATATATGCGATGTGAAACCTGTGTCTGAGAAACGGTCGAGAAAAATTTTCTCCCAATTTTCTGCTTTCCTTCTTATCTTGGTTACATTGGTTTTATTTGTACAAAACCTTTTTAATTTAATGTAATCCAAATTATCCATTTTATACTTCACAATGCCTTCTATCTCTTGTCTATTCATAAATTGTTCTCCTATCCGTAAGTCTGATAGGTGAAATGTTCCATGTTCTTCTAATTTTCTTATGATATCTCTTTACATCTAGGGCACGTATCCATTTTGACCATATCTTGGTAAATGGTGTAAGATACTGGTCTACACTCAATTTCTGCCAGACTGCTTTCTAGCTTTCCCAATAATTTTTACCAAATAATGAATGCTTATCCCCAAAGCTTAAATCTTTACATTTGTCAGATACAAGGTTACTATACTATAGGAATTTCAAGAAGGACTAATCTGATTCGATCTTTAAAGAAGGCGAGAGGTCTTGACCAGGGGAGTGGTGCAGGGCCAGGCACTGCTCCCCCCATCGTTGGACAACTCTAAAAAAGGGCAGGGGAGTTCATCTTGGTAGACCACTGCTGACTATGAGAAGGGGGTGTGGAGAGTAGGAAGGCAGGTCCTTCCCCTAGGAAATCAGCATTTGCTGCCAGGAAGACATGGCTCTTGAAAGGAAGAACCGGGCTCTATTCCAGCCGGCCAGGATGGGCAGGGATATCACACAGATAGGAGAAACACCATGAACTTGGGGAGTCAGAGCTCCAACATCTGCTAACCGCGTGAGCATCAGCATCAACGTCCCTCTGCCTGAGCCCGAGTCTCCTCCCTTTGTAAAACATGGGTGGCACTTATGCCACCCCACAGGGCTGTTCTAAGGAAAGTTCTTTGCAAACTGCAAAGTGCCGTTAAAAAGTGAGCTGTTATTATTTTATTTCCATCGTGGCCAAGATGCGTACACATTACAGAATCACAGAATTATAGCCGACGGTGACCTCAGAAGCCATCCAGTACAACGTTCCTCATTTTACAGATGAGGAAACTGAGGCCCAGAGAGGTCAGGTGACTTGCTTTTGGTTGCACAGATAGTAAGGGGCAGAGCTGGGATTCGAACTCAGGTCCCATGACTCTAAGGTTGTCTTTCTTTCCACTGCACCACAACTTTAGCAAGAGCCCCAATACCCTTGGGTCTTGAACCCGGTAGTTGGTATTTGAATGGCCCCTTAACAATAAACCAACATTTATATAATTCATTTGCTAAACGCTTTTCATTATCTTATCTGAGCCTTGGGAAATTCCATCAAAATTGGGTTCTATGGGAATTATCCCCATTTTACAGGTGGAGAAACTGAGTCTTGAAGAGGTAAGCGCTTGCCCATGGCAGGATTTGAACTTCAGTTTTCTTGATACTGAATCCTGTGCAAGTCACCACACCAAGGTCTTCTCTCTGTCCACTACTCCCACCCCCCAGTATTATGTCCTCCTCTCTGGGTATCCTTGAGGGACTCTGAAAGGCTTTATCTGCCTGGGTCCTTATTCACTTCTCTGTCACTGCCTGGCAGCCAGGCAGCAACAGCAGAGATCTCTCTTTGCCTCTCACACTTGTCAACAGCACAGGTTCCAATTTTTGTGTAGTGAGTGACGTAATGTGTTGACAAATTCCTCTTTTTCCTGTCAAGAATTTAATGGGACTCTAAGGCAAAGTGACAGGTGGTTAAATAGCAGCATTTATAAGCATGTCAAAAAGATTTTCCTTTTTTCCCCTCCTTTTTGCACCAAAACCTCCAGACCAAAAAGAAAACAACTCCTATCTGCAGCGCAGAGACAGAGGCAAGTCTGCTTTGGATGAAGAGTGACATGAAGCCCCAAACATACATAAGAGATCAGTACCCTTTCTGGCTCCTTCTGACTTTGGACTCTTGCACTCCCCATATTTGGAGGGGGGGCCTTGAAAACGAGCTTCCTGTTTCAAATCTCTCAGGCAAATCCAGCTGTAGTGGAGGTTCAATCTCTGGGACAGACCCTGCACTTTAGAGTTACCAATAGATTATGGTTTCATCCATTTGTTGGGCATTTTGGTAAATATTGACAACCCTGGGGAAAGTTTCTCATAGCATCCAGAAAGGAGACAGGATCGGAAGAGTTGGGGGCACAGGGCACAATGGCCTCAATGATGCTCCTAGGTGAACCTGCCAAGACCACATTTGTGGTAGGACAAGTGGAGGTGTAGAGCAGAAAAATGCATGTTAGTATTAGAAAACAGTCCACATCATCCATGGGAGGCAATCTGATAGAGCAGAAAGTGCGCTAGATGTGAAATCCCAGAACATGGGTTTGAATCCCAGCTCTGTCGCTTACTAGCTTTGTGATCCTAGAAGGAAGGAAGGAAACAAGCATTTATTAAGCAAGGCCCTACTATGTGCCAGGCATAGTGCTGTCACTTTCATCTCAGTTTCCCCATCTGGACTTGACGACCTCTAAGGTCCTTTCAAGCTCTATAATCTATGATCTTCCACCCTATGATTCTGAGCAGCAGAGGAGGTATTGGAGCGAGCTGAGTGAACCCAGGAGAGACAGGAAACTGGGCTCCTTCCCAGGTGCAGAAGTTGCTATAAAGTCTTGTATTGCACTCTTTCCAATTCCCAAGGATACTATGAAAGCACACTTCTATGTAAGTTGCCCATTTCCCATGCCTCAGACATACTTCCTGTCTTCCAAGAATCCTTTCTTTTAGGGCTAGCTCCTCCCGGAAGCCTTTTCGGAGTAGCCCTCCCCACTCCCAGTTGTTATTGGTTTCTTCCTCCTCATAATAAATCTTCAATTTATTTATTTGCACACAAATTATAGCTTCTTTGGGACAGGAACTGGTTGGTTTTTAGTTTTCTATCCCAGGCACTTAGCACGGTGCCTTGCACACAGTAAGCACTTAATAAATACTTGGATGGATGGATAGAACAAATTGATGAGATGCCTGTCTACCCAAAAAAAGTGGTCTGCAAATGTAGGATTTTGTGATTGACTTTTTCTAGGACCAATATATTCCATTAACTATTCTCTGTTTTAAGTTATTTCATTTACACTTGTTTTACTGATGCCCTTTGTTTTTTACAAAAGTTATCCCAACATAGCCACTACCTACCCGCCCACCTTATAACAAAGAAAAACATTTATATAAAAACAAAATGCAACAACCATTTTTGCCCTCACTTCTTCAAACAAAGGCAGAAGGTGTACGCTCTCTTCCCAGGGCCAAGATAGGTCTTTGCAATCAAGAAACCTTTCACTTCCCTTTATTATTCTTTCATTGTTATAATCACCATGAGTAGTGTTTTCCTGGTTCATCTATGTTACTCCACATGTCTTCCATGTTTCTCTGAATTCTTCATCTTCATAATTTTTGCAGGAAAATATTACATTACATCATATACCACAATATGTCTGGCTATTCCCCAATCAATGAGTACTTGCTTTGTTTCCAATTCTTTGCTGACACACACACAAGCGTGCTGTTAGGAGTATCTTGGTGTGTGGGAGCCCTTTCTGTCTTTGACCTCCTTGGGGCATATGGCCAACTAATAACGGGATCTCTAGGTCAAAGATTATAGATCTTGGTTCCTGTTCAAGAGAGCAGCCTATGTGGGCTCCTCTTCTCAAAAGAAAAAAAAAAAGAATTTCTGTGAGAACCTCCTTCAGGGTTTGTTTGGGGTTTTTTTTTGGGGGGGGGAAGCAGGAAGAAGAAAGCAAACCTGTGGTTTCACTAGTAGAGGTAACTATGGAAAAGAAACTTCCTCCATCAATACAGATGCGCATCTGCTCTGCAGTACATGATCCTAGGGAGTCATTTAGGGTGCTGGGACTTAAAGTGACTGGCCCAGGACCACAAGGCATGAAAGGCAGGACTGGATCCCAGGTCTCCCAGCTCTCTAGACATTCTACCACACTGCTTCACTGGCTTTTCAATGCAACCAATTAAAATTTTGTTTTCTAGATTCATTCAATCATCTGTAAGGGGAGTAGAGGGAAATATTCAGTATGTGCTCTGGTTAGTTGGCACTTCCTAATTTCCTATCTTCAAATCAGATCAATGAATATTTATGAAGTGTCTATATGGATCATTATCAGAATCAGCCACAACCATTTGGGGTTTGGCTTAAGGACGAACTCCTGTCTGTGTATTGCTGGTTGAATAGAGGCGCTGAGAGAGGGGAGACCCCTGAGAGAATGGAGAGACTAGGGAAGTGATGATGCCTCTGGTGCAGTAGGGAGAAGTGTAGAGGCCCTAGGGGGAGCAGAGCCTGGGGGAATGGTGATGCCTGGGGGAGTGGGACGAGGACAGACCTATTGGAGATTGTAACCTCAAAGGAGAGTGGTAATGCCTGGGGTGGGGGTGGGGGCCAGCAGTGGAGGATGTAAAGGCCTCTGGGATGATGGAGAGCCTGGGGGAGTGGTGATACATGAGGGAGGGGAGCTGGACCTCTTGGAGATCACAAACTCCGGGGAATATTGTGATGCTTAGAGTTTCTACTGCTCTATGATTGTTTAGGAAACAGAAAGGAGCTTGGGGACCAGTCTGAGTCGGTCTCATTTCTTGAAGATAAATTCTGGCTCCAGATAAACCAGTTAAGATGCTGTCTAAGAGTGAGGCTCTGGGGATTTCTGCCCTCAAGCAGCTCTCTGTCTATCAGAGGGAGATGGGTCATCCAAAGAAAAAGATACATAACCATCTGACAAGGATGCCGCCATTTGATTTTCATCCAGGAAAACCCAGATGAAGCTACACCTTATTCTGACCTGCAAACCCAATTCACTATTTCTTGATGGGGATGTGAGAATCCCTATGTGTAGCTAAGGAAGCTAACATGATCTTACTCTGCATTACTAGACTCATAGCACAAGGAGAGAGTGGACAGTTCGACTACTCTCTGCCCTGGCCAGATCCCATCTGGAGGGACTGGGAGCCTTAGGCAGCCCAGAGGGGACATATACTGAACACTGGAACATTCTGATGATCCTCCAAACCACCCCATATAGGTATTTGCCTCTTCTAATGGGGAGAAATTAGCCTCTGCTCTGATCAAAAATTTAAAGCTGGCAGGGACCTTAAAATTCATCTAAGCAGCTAGGCGATGCAGTACATAAGAGTGCCAGGCCTGGAGTCAGGAAGACTCATCTTCCTGAGTTCAAATCTGGCCTCAGACACTTTCTAGCTGTATGACCCTTGGTGAATCACTTAGACCTGTTTGCCTCAGTTTCCTTATCTGTAAAATGAGCTGGAGAAGAAAATGGCAGATCACTCCAGTATCTTTGCCAAGAAAACCCCAAATGGGGTTACAAAGAGTCAGACATGACTGAAACAACTCAACAAAAACTTCTTCATTTTACAGAAGAGGAACCCAAGACCAGAAAAGTGAAGTGACTTTGCCCAAGATCACACAGGTAGCGAGAAACAGCTTAGGATGGACACCTGGGTCCCTCTGACTCTAACTCTAATGTTCGCTATTTTCAGACCAGGAATGCCTGTGATTTTTAACAACAAAGAGACCATGTCATAAAGTCAGAACCAAAGAACTACATACACTCAAAGCTGGAAAGGACCCTAGAGGTAATCAAACCCAACCATCTCATTTTACTGATGAGGAGGCTATGGTCAGGAGAAAAGTGCTTGGTCTGAGGTCTTACAGTTGCCCATCATTACATGCCTTTTATAGTCACATATTCTCTTTATTGGCTAATCGAGAGCCTGGGAAGCAACAATAGGCCAAGTCAGAGGCTGAAAACCCCACCAGAGAACCATGTAATCGAGAAGTCCCTGAAACTGGAGCTGTGAGAGGATCAAGAATCTCGATATTTGCATATGCAGTTTGGAGATCCCCAGAATGTCCAATTCAAATGTAAAACTCACAGTTCATGAATAAATCATGAGCAGTGACTTGTTCCTCTCCCCCCACCACCCCAATTATAATTTCTCCCCCTCCTTGAGTGAGCACCAGTCTGCCAAGCTCATAATTTGCGTCAGGCAGACGCAGGTAAAGGTGAGTTCTTCCGGAGTTGAACACAGTAGTTCTCTCAGCTGCACTAGCTATGACATCACAGCTGGAAACAATGAGTCGAATGTACAGGTCAGAACTGGTGGGGCTTCTTCTGAGCTCTCCAGAATGGAAACCAAATAGCTGCAACCTTTCTCTGCCTATTAGGATCTGGCTCTCAGGGCAGTGGTAGCTAATCCACTCCCATGGTGCACGCCACCCTGGGCAGGACTTTAGGCTTCCAGAGGGTTTGTATACACTGCTGATGCCAGAGGCTGCTGTTGGTGGTGTTATGGGAGAGATAATCTCTCTCAGTGCATGTGGTAGATAGGTGCTGCCAAAACATGTATTTACCACAATGCAGAAATCATGTAAGGAGAAATCAAGATTTTATTATTATGTTCAAGCAGAGGCCTTGGAGAAAACCTGAAGCCTATTAGGATCCTCCCAAGTCCTCTTATAGGCAAAATATCATCAGAGTGACAGAAAAATAATTCCTTTGCATACTGCAGTCTTGTACATTCCTTTTAGGAAATAACAGTTAAAGAAGAGATAAATTCATAACCCCATACTTCTGTCAATGTTATAAAAGTTGAACACGCTTAGTTAAACAGAGACATAATCTCATATATCCCCTAAGGAAACAAAGCTCATCAAACAAACTCTTTGGTAAACTAAGTCAGGTTACAGATTAAACTACATTTAGAGGGTTCACAAATAGGCTGATTGAGGAGGAAGATTTACACGTCTCCAAGGAGTCAGGGACAGTTAAGATCTTCCCCGACTTCTTCTCTAAGGAATGTTTAAGGCTTAAGGTACATTTTCACATCCTATGGAGCAGGTTTTGGTCAATGCAATAGCTTCTCAACCAGGAGAAATGACTCTGATCATCCCTTAATATTACTATACCATGGATCAGGTTTTGGTTAGTAAGTCAAAAATCAAAAATTCCTGTTACATTGGCTATTTTGACTCTTTGACTGTCTATACCGGGGCTTCTGAGGCCTGCGGTCCCCACCAGAAGTGCCCATCAAAGGCCCTCGTAGGACACAGGTAGAATGAGAAGATAATAAAGGTATAGAGCAGTTACTACATCCTCAGCACTGAGAGACCCAAGCAAAAAATAAAAATTTTTAAAAGCTACATGTTCCTTGTCTTGGAGGAGTTAACGCTCCATCTCTTCCCCCCTCCCACAGCATTCTTCTATCTTTTAATTTAAATTTCATTTATTTTTTTAATTAACAAAAATCTGTTTTCTTTTCCTCCTTTATCTCTCCCTTGGGAAAAAAAAATAAGTCCTTGTAATACATAGGCATAGTCAAGCAAAGCAAATTTCCACATTGGCCATGACCAAAAATATATGTCTCATTCTATACCTTGAGTCCAGAAGATGGGTAGCAGAGATCATCTTTAGTCCTCCGGAATCATGACTGGTCATTGTATTTTATAGAAGGGGGAACTGAGACCTAGAGAAGTTAAATGATTTGCCCAAGGTCACAGAGATAGTAAAAGTCACAGCCAGAATTTGAACCTGGGTTGTCTGAGTAACTAAACATTTATGTGGCACCTACTACATGCAAAGCATTTGTTAGGGAGATGAAATTTGCATGTAGTAAGAGTTTTGTTTTGTTTTGTTTTTTTAAAGCAAGGCATGAGAAAATCACTTGAGAGACTATGATGTACTCACTGAGCAGTTCCAAGTAGACAGCAAGATAGAATGAAAATAGCATTGGATTTGAAATCAGAGGACCTGAGCTCAAATCCAGACTCTGCCAACTTCTCACCTGTGTAACTTTGGGCCAGTGACTCCCTCTCTAGTTAAGTTTCCTTCCAGTTGGTTAAATAGCAGGATTGGAAAAGATAGCTTGAAATAGTCCACCTTCCCACCCCCTTCAGCTATGAGAACATAAGATCATGTAGGACTGGAAGGAAAGCCTAGATACCATCTAGCCCCACACTTTCACGTTAATACCCACAGCTAGTGACTAGCACCGTGGCCCAAATCCAAGTCCCCTTGCGGTCCACTCTTACCACTACCACCTAGATCAGGACTGACCTGAAGTATGGCTGAATTAAAGTCCAAATTGACCTCTCTCACCTCTCTAAGAACAGAAAACTAATGGACCACAACCTCCCACCTTGATTCCCAGAATTTATGGATAGAAGCCATAGGATAGAACGTACTTTAAAGAAGTAGTGTCAAACTCAAACAGAAATGGGGGTCACTAAACCGTAGAGAAGGATCTCTGAGGTGCATATTAACTTAGAAAACCACACATTAACATCATCTATGTTTTATTGTATTTTTTTATTTTGTTAAATATTTCCCAATTAAATTTTAAGCTGGTTCCTTCCACTGGGAAATGCTGCCCACTGCAAGCCTGGAAGTGTGCTTGACACCTCTGCTTGAAGGTGTTCTGAAGCCAGGAGAACTAGGTTTGAGCCCTTCACCAGTGACTGCTCCGCAGCTTGGGGCAAGTCTCTCCAGATTGATCTCTGCAAAATAGCTGCCCTACAAACCTCAGGTGGCTTTTGGGAGGATCTAGTATAATGGGAGTGAAATACCGGTGTCAGCTGTAAAGGCCAAAGAGAAGTGAAGGATTATGATTGTGTGTGTGTGTGTGTGTGTGTGTGTGTGTGTGTGTGTGTGTGTGTGTGTGTGTCTGGATCTAAGAGTGATTTCAAAGGTCCTGTGACTTCCTCTCTGCTACCCCAAATCATTTAACCTGTTTGCAACAAGCTGGGAGCCCACAGTTAAAATGTAAGAGGACTATCATTGGAGCCATCTGTTAGGTGATTATATATTGATTGACTGCCCACCAAAAACAAGGTACTGTGAGACTGCAATAATCTGATCGGTGCAGAAAGTCATGTCGTCCCTCCACTACTACTACTACTGCTGGACCCAGATGGCTCTGGAGGAGAAAGTGATGCCGGTGATTTTGCACGGCCCCTCCCTCACCTAAATCCAATTCACTTGCATGTCATGGCATCACCTACCTGAGGTGACGGTCCTCTACTACCACTACTACTACCACTATTACTACTACTACTGACAATGATAATAACTGATAGTTAAATAGACAAAGCGCTTCACAGATATTCTCTCATTTGCTCCTCACAACTACCGGGTGAGGTAGATACTGCTCATGTTATCATCCCCATTTCAAAGGTGAGGAAACAAATGAAGCTAAGAAAGATTAAGTCATTTACTCGTGATCACACAACTAGTAAGTATCTGAGGAAGAATGAAGTGGTACTAACTCTTTGTGGAATCCTAAAGATTCCTTTAGGACAGGGTCAGTTTCATTTTTGGCCTTGTATCCCCAGCACTTAAGGCAGCTAGGTGGTACCACCGTGCCCAGAGCGCTGGGCCTGGAATCAAGAAGACTCCTCTTCCTGAGTTCAAATCCAGCCTCAGACACTCGCTAGCTGTGTGACCCTGGGCAAGTCGCTTAACCCTGTTTGCCTCAGTTTCCTCATCTGTAAAATGAGCCAGCGAAAGAAATGGCAAACCCCTCCAGTATCTCCGCCAAGAAAACCCCACATGGGGTCACAAAGAGTCAGACACGACTGAACAACATAATGTTCCTAGCACTTAATAAAATACACAGGATAGCCAAAATTATAGTGCAAGTTTAAATTATTAAATCTTAAAACCACACTAAGATTTTGGGAACACCCTGTATTTTTGTAGTATAATCAGACATTGTGCTGGGCCTGAATCTGGAGCCACCAAGACCTGGGTTCAGCTCTTGCCTCTGACACATGCTATGGGTAGTTCACTTATTCTCTCTGAGCCTCAGTGGCTTTCTCTGTAAAACAGGGACAACACCTACCTCACAGGTCTATGGCAAGGATCAGATTGAAAAACTCTGTGAACTTTGAAGTGTTATGTAAACATCACCTACCATTGATATGTGTGGGCCGGAGATGGGCCAGCGGGTGCCCAGTCTTCAGGACATGTGTAGGGGAACCTCTGCCCTTGGGTCTGCTTCCAACCCAAGCAGGTTTAGTGAGCCTGCTTCTGGAAGCATGTGATGAGGTGTGACAGAGGGTCCCTGTGCCCAGGGTGGAGCACGTGCAGGGATTCTGATACTGCCTTCTGTCCAGTTACTGTGTGGAGAAGCCTTTGAATTGGCTGTCATGTAGAAAACAGCATGCATGCAAGAGGCTCCAACCGAAGAACTCAGTCCCTCTCTTTCTTCCTTTGTGGTGGGCAAGAGAGACGCTCCTGTAAGTCTCCAAGCGGGAAAAGACGGAGCATCGGTGGTCTCCCCTCCCCCACCCCACCCCAGGCCCACATGTGGCCTTGAACACACGACACTCATTGGGCTTTCTTCTGACTCGGTTGTATTTATTCTTTCCTGCTTTTAAGGGAATAAGTGTTAAAAGGGAAATCGACCAGGCTGTAACCCTGTGTTCTTGGATAGATCAGAAGTGCCATTAGAGGGCCAGAGGCTGAGCCACCCTAGGGAGCAACTTGCCTGACCCGGCTCAGCAGTGGATCAACCCAGCAGCTGAGATTTCATGTTCTGCCTGCAAGCGAGGAAGTGCCTGTCTGTCAGCCACGGCATACCCAGGAGGGAGCTCGGTGGTGGGAGGAATGTTTATATTGGCCCACTTTAAGCTTAAGCTCTCTCAAGATGGGAGAATAAGCCTCCTGCTTGGGAGGAGAGGAGAATATGTTTGTATTACTGTTCTTGCTAGATCTTCTCAGTAAGTTAATTTATAAAAGCTAATTGACATTAAGGACAGCCGGGTGGCACAGTAGATAGAACACTGGGCCTGGAGTCAGGAAGACCTGAGTTCAAATGCAGCCTCAGATACTTGCTAGCTGTGTGACCCTGGGCAAGTCACTTACCCCTGTTTGCCTCAGTTTCCTCATCTATAAAATAAGCCGGAGAAAGAAATGGCAAATCACTCCAGTATATTTGCCAAAAAAAAAAAAAACAATCCAGATGGGTTGCAGAGTCAGATACAACTGAACGATGACAAGCAACAATTGTTATTAATTGGTTATCAATAATATTGAAGAGATATTTAGGCATTAAATGATATTAGGGTACCAATCACTGGTAATGACATTAAGGGGAATATACCAGATGGGGATTTGAGCCAATAGCATCAGAAGATCCCCAATGTCCCTCAGAGGCACCCCTGGAATCAGGATAGGAAGATGTAGCCACCCTCTGTGGACCCAACCTGCTAGTGAGGGTAGAGGCAGGGTCGGGAGAGTAAGTCCAGAGTCTTGCTACAAATAGAATAATGGTTATTAAGGTGATTATTCGAATCAGTCTAAGCCCCCTGCTCAAACTCAAGGATTTCCTTCTTGCCTCTACAAGCACTGTTTACTAGAGAGCACTAGATTAGCAGTAGAGGGAGCTAGGTTCTAGGTGCCCACATGACCTTTGAAACAGTTGGACTCATTGATTTCTAAGGACCGTTCCAGTGTTAGCATTCTCCTCTGGAAGTAGCTTGGCTTGGCGTAGCGGACAGCTTGAACTTGGAGTAGAGACTGGGGTTCAGATCCTGTTTCTGATAAGCGCTCCCTACATAATAAGCCCAGGCAAATCACTCAACAAACTCCCTTCTACTCTGTTTCCTCATGTTTAAATTAAGGGATTGGACCTTCTGAGTTCTCTCCCAATTCTAAGTATTTGATCTTATGATCAGTCTATAAACATTATTAAGCACCTCCTATGTACCAGGCATACACTAAGCACTGGGGATACAAAAAGAGGCAAAAGACTATCCCTGACCTCAAGGAGCTTACAGTCTAATGGGGAAGACAACAAGCAAACAAATACGTGCAAATAAGCAATATACAGGGATAAATAAGAAATAACTAAAAGATGGAAAACACTAGAATTGACACAACGGTTATTATTCACATTAATAGGATGCTTTAAGGTCGATGGTACATTTTCTTCATAACAGCCCTGGGAGATAGGGAATGCAAATGTTTTCTCTCATTTTACGCTGATTCTGGGTCTGGGAAGTCAGAAACAGTACAGTCCCAGAAGCTCTATGCAGAAGAAGGAAGACAGTGAGTTCTCTTAGTGATAGAAACCAGCTGATCTCATTTTTGGGATGGCTTTGTGACCGTAAGACCTTTCTATGGGATGCCAAGGGGAACTGGACACAAGTGAGCTGACATCATTCCACTTCCCATTCAGGAGTACTGGCATGTTTCAAAAATAATAGGGACCTCAGAGATTATCTATGCTAACCCCTGCCTGAAGCACAGATTCCTTCTACAACCTTCCTGAAAAGTATCTATCCAAACTTGGATGGAATTTTTTCAGTGATGAGGAACCCATTAGCTACCAAGTCAACCCCTGCCACTTTGGGACAGACCTAATTATTAGCAAATATCTTTTTATATAGAACTGAAAGTCTGCCTCTTGGTCCTCAGCCCCAAGTACTGCTCTTTAGGGCTAGCTAGAACCAATTTCATCCTTCTCCTGCTGATGCCAACTACACCTCCCACGTGGCAAAGTTCCAGGCCCCAGGTCATGCTTATTAGTGACAGCCCCCTTCATCTAGTCAGCCCCGGTCACCCGACCTTGCTTCACCACCGTCTTCCTGCCATGCCTCTGGATATCCCTCTGTCACTCCCATCCTTCCACCTCTTGCTGTAGGAAGACTGATCAGGTCAACACTAATACGGTGTTTATGGCTCAATTCACAATCTCTGGGATTTCTTCCCTGGTCACCATTCCCCTGTATGTTGTCTTTCCCTATTAGAATCTAAGATCCTCGAGGGCAGGAACTCTTTTCTATTTATATCCCTAGTACAAAGATGCATCAGCGCAAAACTCTTTTTTAATTCTTTCATTCTTGGTACATAGTAACATTCTTTTTTTTTTAATTCATTCTACATTCTCCTCTAAGTCTTCTTTCCAGGCTAAACATCCCCAGTTCCTTCAACTAATAGTGTATCTTTTAGTTCCCTCATCATCCTGGTTGACCTCCTCTAAATATGCTTACCAATATCTTATTTAAAATGTGAACACCAGAACTGGACACAGGAGAGCAGTTGTAGTCTGACTAGAGTAGAATGTGACTTTCTTAATTCTGGACCACATACTCCTATTCATGCAGCCTAAGGTCACATTTTTTTTTTCATGAAAATCCTCTTCTGAGCCTTTATCATTATATGGAGGGGACTCTACACTCTTGAAAGCTCTGATGGCAGAAGATAAATGCTGGGATATCTTATCAATCTATAAACACTTCAAAGATGGCCCTAGCAAAAGACTGTGTGTCTATCACCCAAAGAAAGATTTGGAGAAGTTAATCAAGAAGTGATGAGGCTTTTTTGGCCACAGCAAATTAGATGTAAAGTCATATAGGTCTTAATCCATGGAAAGAGCACCCGTGCTGATAGAATCATAGATCTTTGGAAGGATTAAAGAAGGATCCTTATTGTTATTTTTAATACCATTATTCTATCAAATCTATAATTTCACTGATGTAGGCACTCCCTTCTAAAATGTAGATCACATCCAATTCATTATCTTGTGTGCCCCTTGACTATACCATTGAGTAAATCAGCCCCCATGCAAAGTGCTGGGGGTGTTCTCATTCTCTGGACAATGGATGCCAGTGGCTGCCAGTACAGCCTGTGAACTGTTCATCTGTCATCCCTCTCTTGCTATGTGACTGATCCACCGTTTTTTCTGTTTATTCGTTTCTCAGGTGAGGTCCTTATATTGACTCTTCCACTCTGTTCCTTGTTCATAGTGTGTTACTGGCTGCTTATGACGAACACGGACTTCTCCATTGCCCTTTGGGTGATACTCAGCCACACCTGCTTTCCAACTGTGCTACTATCCAGTTTAAATCTTTCTGTCTTATCCATAAGGATATCACCAATTAGTCAATTAATCAATAACATTCATTAAGAACCTACTATGTGCCAGATACTCATAAGAGACTTTATCCAATGACTTGCAAAGATTCATGTATATCATGTTTACAGTATTTTTTGATCTACTAGCCTAGAAACTATGTCACAAAAGGAGATGAAGTCAGTCTGCCTTGGCTTGTTCTTAGTGAACCCATGTTGGCTTATAGTGATCGGCATTTCTCTTTCTAAGTGTTCGTAAACCACCCCTTGAAGAATCAATCGATCCTAGAAGTTTGCCAGAAATCTATATCAACCTCATTGGTCTATAGTTTGAATTATCTAACATATAAACTCCTTAGGGGCAGGAACTATCTAATATTTGCCATTATTTCTCTAGTGCCTGACATAGTGCCTTTCACATGATAGGGGCTAGAGTCTATCTCTCCACCACCGCCCACCTTTTTCGGAAATAGAGTTAGTGTCTGTAGTTCTTTGATCAGTTAAGGAACTCTATCATTGATTTCTCCCTCCTCTTCCTAATCTATATAACTTAATGCCATCCCACCCAAAAACCCTAGGTCAGAAACAATTTTGTCTCCTGCTTCAGGGAAGTGGAGACAGAGAAGTGAGGAATGCTAGCCCATCTTTAGAGCTAGGGACAGCATGGAAAGCCTGCTGGGTTTGGAGTCAGAGGACCAGGTTCCAATTCTCACTGCCAATTATTGCCCATGGGATTTAAACGAGTCCCTTAACTTCTGAGGGCTCAGTTTTCCTCCTCTGTAAAATGATGGGGTAAGTTAGACTAGATGATGTGGGAGGCTCCTTCCAGTTCTAAATCTGCAATGCTCCAGTGGCTTGACAGCTGACCAATCGGCCTCACCAATTGTATCATGCCAGGAGCCATTCTCTGATCCGGAGTTGCCCACAGAGTTTCTCAAATCCATAAAGCTTTCAGCAGAAGTCTTCATCTGTGTCCTCCTAATAGAGGGTTAATTTCCTTGTGTATGCAAAATGCCCTCATGAGAATGGAATGTGTAGTGTTGGTAAGTGGTTGCGACCAGAATCCTTTGAGGGGGTACTGACTACTGAATGTTAACGATCAGTATTATTAAAGAACAATTGATGGCCTGTAACTAAACAACAGAAACTAATTACTGGAAAACTTTTATTGTCCTTTAATTACTGGGCCTCTTTGTCAATTAGCAAAAGAGAAAGGGACTCTCTTTTATAGCAACCATAAATTTTCCTGAACTGCTCTGATCAGCAGCTGAAAGAGTCCCGGCTATTTAATGTAGAATATTAAAGCACGATGGTAAATGCCTGCTAAATTAGGGTGATTTAGCAAAGCAGCATTGGAAGAACTCGCTCCCGTTTTGCTCCTGTTAGAGTTCTGGCTTTGAGTGAATTTTCTAAGTTTTTTTCCCCTCCCCGGAGAAGGTAAGATTGAGAGTTGGAAGAGACTTTCTGAGATCATTTAGTTCAACCCCTCATTTTAAAGAGGAAGAAATAGAGACTCAGAAGAGTTACATGATTTGTCCAAAGTCACACAGGGAAACAATAGGTGGGAATTTGAATCCAGATCTTTCTGAACCCCTAATCTGTGCTCTTTAACCATTTTCGGATTGTTGGCATGAACTCCAATTAAGGATTTTTTTTTTTTTAGTAAAGCTATGTAAGTAGGGGGACAGAGGAAGGGAAGGAGGGAGGGCAGTCCAGGCCTTTGCAAAAGTACCGAGATAGAAAATGGAAGGGCAGGTAAGTGGCACAGTGGATAGTCAGGAAGACCTGAGTTCAAGTCTGGCCTCAGAGACTTACTAATCATGTGACCTCAGGCAAGTCACTTAACCCACTTTGCCTCAGTTTCCTCATCTGTAAAATGAGCTGGAGAAGGAAATGGCAAAGCACTCCAGTATCTCTGCCAAGAAAACCCCAAACAGGGAAACGACTAAACGACAAGAGGAGACAGAAAGTCCTATTTTTAAGTGATTGAATTGCAGGATTAAAACAACAACAACAACAGATCAGTCAAGACATCAAATGCTCTAATGTGCAGGAATCAAGGCTTCAGGGCCTAGAGCTCGTTTGTATCAAGGCAGGTTTTGCTGCTGTGGGTCACAGGCATATTTACAATGGCTGGCAAGGGTTGTAAACCAAGAAGAGTTCATTCGCACTCACCCTCCTCTGGAAAATAGAAGATGGCATCATACAGAACCCATCTAGAGTAGTAGATAGTAGATAAAGTGCTGGAAGTGGAGTCAAGAAGGCCAGAGCTGGAATCCTCTCTCAGACACTTCATTTACTAGCTGTGTGACCCTGGGTGAGCTACTTAACCACTCCTAGACTCACTTTCCTCAGCTGTAAAATGGGGATGATAATAGCACCTACCTCACCAGATTGTTCTAAGGATCTAACGAGATGGTGGATAGAAAGATAGATAGATGGCGGATGGATAGATAGATAGATGATGGATGGATGGATGGATAGATAGATAGATAGATAGGTAGATGAATGGATGGATAGATAGGTAGATGGATGGATGGATGGATGAATGGATGGATAGATAGATGGCGGATGGATAGATAGATGGATGGATAGATAGATGATGGATGGATAGATAGGTAGATGGATAGATGGATGGATAGATAGATAGATAGACAGATGATGGATGGATAGATAGGTAGATGAATGGATGGATGGATAGGTAGATGGATGGATGGATGGATGAATGGATGGATAGATAGATGGCGGATGGATAGATAGATGGATGGATAGATAAATAGATGATGGATATGAGATGGATGGATGAATGGATGGATAGATAGATGGATGGATAGATAAATAGATGATGGATGGATAGATAGGTAGATGGATAGATGGATGGATAGATAGATAGATAGATAGATGATGGATGGATAGATAGGTGGATGGATGGATGGATGGATAGATAGATAGATGATGAATGGATGGATAGATAGATAGATATATAGACAGATGATGGATGGATAGATAGGTAGATGGATGGATGGACAGATAGATAGATGATGGATGGATGGATAGGTAGATGGATGGATGGATGGATGGATGGATAGATAGAGTTTTGCAAACCTTAGAATGCTACATAAATGTTAGCTTTTATTGTTATTATTATGTTTAGTTCAGGAAACATTTTAGTGAGCCTGCAATAATCCATCCTTCACTCAGCTATCAAAGTAATTTTCCTAAGATGGCTGTCTGACATATTCCATCCCTGTTCAATAAAGTCCAGAATCTCCTTATTCCCTCCAAGATCTAATATAAAATCTTCTGTTTGGTATTTAAAGACCTTCTCACCTGGCTCTATCCTGTCTCTCCAGTCTTTTTACACTGACCTACTTGCTATTCCTCTCACAAGACTTTCCATTTCCTTTTGTTGTTTAGTTGTTTTTCAATGGTGTCCAACTCTTCCTGACCCAATTTGGGGTTACTGGGAGATACTGGAGTGGTTTGTCATTTCCTTCTCCAGTTCATTTTACAGATGAGGAAACTGAGGCAAAGAGGGTTAAATGATTTGCCTGGAGTCACACAGCTAGTAAGTGTATGAGGCTGGATTTGAACTCAGAAAGATGAGTCTTCTTGACTCCAGGCCTATAACTTGATCACACATACATAAACATCTGCTTTGGCTGGGCAGACAGAGGTTATATGACTTGCCCAGAATCACTCAGCTAGTGAGTGTCTGAGGCCAGATTTGAACTCAGATCTTCCTGACTTTAGGACCAGGGCTCTATCCACTGTGCCACCTGTCTACTGTGCCCTTCTGTTTACTATCTTGGTGCTTTACAAAGGCTGGTCCTCAGGCCTGGACCACCCTCCCTCCCTCTCTCCCTTCCTCTGTCCCCCCTACTTACATATCTTTCTTCAAGATTCAGATCAAATCAACCCTTTGTATAGGAGACCTTCCCCAGCCACTTCCTCTAAGATTACCTTCTATTTGCACTGTACATATCGTGTATGTTCATAGTTATTTGGGGGCTATCTCCCCCATTGGACTATGGGTTCCTTGAGAGCAGGGATCATGCTTTTGTCTTTTTCCAGCACTTAGCAAGGTGCCTAGCACACAGTAAACACTTAATAACATTTGTTGACAATTTTTTTAAATTGGATTTTATTTTATTTTCAAAGATATGCCTTCTCACCCTCCTTCCCATCAAGAAAACAAGAAAAACAAAACCTTTGTTACAAATACATGTAACCAAGCAAAAAAGATTCCCACATTGGTTATGTCCAAAAAAATGTCTCCGTCTGCATTCTGAGTCCATCACCTCTGTATCAGGAAGTGGGAAGCATGTTTCATCATGTGACTAATGGATGGTTGACACTGAGATGCTGAAGAGCAACCAGAGGAGGGTGACCAGGAAAGGTTGGAACTGGAAACCAAGCCATATGAGGGAACTGGGAATGGCTGACCTGGAAAAAGGGAGGCTGAGGTGTAAGGATGGAGAGAAGATCAGGGGTCAGATGGTAAATATTTAACAAACAGCTCTTAAAATATATATACATACATGACATGCTTTTAAGTTTAATCTGCATTAATTAACATTTTCTTAAGTCTAGAAATTTAAAAAAAGAAACAATAAGTCAATCCCTGATTTGTAGCATTTACCATAGGCTCTTGAACCAGTACAAGCTAGCTCCAAGACACTCCTGGGACAAGGAAGGGGACATCAGAGCACTGTCTTCAAGAATTAGAAAGGCTAGAAGAAAAAGGATTAGAAAGATTGTGCTTGGCCCCAGGGGAACAGAACTAATAGGGAAAGACTGAAATTTGACAAATTTTAACTCCACATAGAGTAAAAATTTCCTAACAACTGTTGTTCATCCTTCGTTTCTAAGAGGATCAATGACATCATGGGGTGATGTCTTGACTGGCAAATGAACTGAATTTAAGCGAGGCAGAGTTGCACAAAGTCATCAGCCTCACTCACAAGTCCAGTGGCAAGACAAAAGTCAGGAGGATTGTCAATGACCCTGGATGCACTGGATGACCTTGGCATCTTTGATGTCTGACCAAGCTATAAGCACTTCACAGTGCCTGCTTTAGTCAACTTTGTGGTCATTGGAACAAATTGTTCTTATCCACCCATTCTGCCAGGGGAAGCCTTCACATGCTTGGAGCAGACACCCGCCTAACTCACCTAAGAGTCTGAGACCCCTCGGTTACCCTTGACCTGGTTTAGCCAGTGTTGTGCCAGAAGCGAATGAGACACACCACAGAGTATAAGTTTTAAGTGGAGAATTTATTAGCCGGCAGCCATTGGGGTACTGCACCACAAATCAATGGCCATGTGTTGGGGTGACAGCTTGGCTTATATACGATATGTGGGGGTACAGGGTGGGGGGAACAGGAACAAAGGTCCTGGCTGATCAAAAGATTCAGTCAGGTTATCGTACTAGTGGGATAATCTCATTTACATTCCTTGGTGGAGTCACGGAGTCCCAGGGATATCTGCTAGAAAGGGTCTGCCAGGTTATCCTTCAGTGGGATGATCCTATCTATTGACATTCCTTGGTGGAGTCATGGAGTCCCAGGGGGTTTGCTAAATGCCAAAGATATCTGAGTCCATTCTTTGTGGGGGTGCTTGTCAGTAGCTAGGGGTTTCTCAGGGGTTCCTAATTTTCCTTGTATTACACCAGTCTGCAGAGACAGTTTTACTAGGGCATGGCTTCTTGGAGCCACAAGCGAGAGTTGGGTGAAAGGTGGATACCAAAGGTGGATAAGTAGCCCTGAAAAGCGTTCAGTAAGCCCTCACACTGGAGGTGCTAGTCCTCCCTGAAAACCCCATACACTCCTCCTAACAATAGCAGTGGTCCAGAAGTGGAACAGGCCATCTTGGTAGGTAGTGAGCTCCCCATTATTCAAAGTCTTCATGAATGGGTTGGATGACCCTTTCAATGCCCTTTCAGGCCTTTCAACTCTGAGTACATAGTCCTAGAAGGGTTTATCTAGTCCAGATTCCTCATTTTATGGATGAGGATGCTGAGGTCTGGGAAAATGCAAGGAGCAGAGGCAAGCTTCTCTCTTGGGCCCTTTCACTCCAAATCCAGTGTTCTTTCCATCACCCCACAGTGCTTTGTTTGACTTCTACTCCCCTTCCACCCTTTCTGCCCCAGCCAGCATAGCCCAAGGAGCTCAGCCTCTGCAGTTCTCTGTTTCAAAAAATGTGCTACATCTCCTAATGTGACAATAAATTACAATAGCTTCTTTACTTGTCTTTCAAGTGGTCCCTTCCCCTCCAATTTATCACATGCTGCCAGAGGAACCTTCCTAAGGCACAGTTCTGAATGAATCAATCCTTTGCTCAAAAAATCTTCAATGGCTCCCTAGTGCCCTCAAGAAAAAGTTCAAACTCCTTAGTCTGGCAATCAAAGCTCTCTATTATCCATCCCCAAGCTATCATTCTCACTTCTGCCATAGTATTCCCATTCATGCATTCTATTGCTAAGCCTGAGAATCCTGGGGGGGAGGCAGACAGCTGCACAGGGAAGGCATGGCTTTAGAGCAACTATCTGTAATTGTTAATTATCCTCCCAGGTTATAAAAGAGCTTTAAGATGTTCTCTCTGAGCTGGTGATTGTTGTTGGCTTAACAGTTCACTATTTGGCCCTGGGGTATGTTTGTGACCGAGCTGGAATACTTATTGAGTGAGCCAAGCAGAATGGGGTACTGGAGAAATTGGAATACATCAGATTGAGTGCTGAAAAGTGCCACGTAAATATCTGACTGGCACCATTGGCGTCTCTGAACATACGCCAACAGACCCAAAGTCCAGATAGAACCATAATTAGTGGCAAGTGAGAAGTGTTTGTGAGGGCCTATGTCACTCACCCACGGGCCAAACTGTCCTACTGCCTGCCCCCCAGATTCATCCAGTGCTATCTGGTTTCTGTGTCTTCCTATCACCCGGCTCCCTTCCGCCTCTTACAATCCTACCGTGCTTTCAAGGCCCAGCTCAAATGCCACCTCCTTCATGAAGCCTTTCCTGATCCTGCCAGAGAAAAGGGTTCTCTCCTTCCACTGAACTTTGAGAGACTGTATTGTTACATTGCAGTAATATATTATATTATATTGGACTATAGTGGAAAAGGCTGGGCCATCTCCAGTCATCCTGAGTCAAATTTATAAGAATATGAGCCATTCCCCAATTGATAAATGGTCAAAGAATATGAATAGATAGTTTTAATAGGAAGTAATTAGAGCGATCAATAGTCATAAGAAAAAATGTTCTAAATCATTAATAATTAGAGAAATGCAAATTTAAAACACCTCTGAGGTACCATCTCACATCCATCAGATTGGGAAAGATGATAAAAAAAGAAAATGATAAATGCTGAGTGGGATATGGGAAAGCAGGCACACTAATGTACTGTTGTTGATGGAGCTGTGAACTAGCTCAGCCATTCTGGAAAGCAATTTGGAGCTATGTCCAAAAAGCTATTAAACTGTGCATGCCCTTTGACCCAGAAATATCTCCACTGGGTCTATACCCCAAAGAGATCAAAGAAAGAGAAAAAAGGACTCACCTGTATAAAAAGAAACATATGAACACATAGAAGCTCTTTTTGTGGTGGCTAAGAATTGGAAACTGAGGGAATGTTCATCAGTTGGGGAATGACTGAATAATTTATGTTATACAAGTGTCATAGAATACAAATGTTGTATAAAAATAATGAAGGGGATTGTTTCAGAAAAACCTAGGAAGACTTATACGAGCTGATGCAAAGCCAAATGAACAGAACCAGAACAATCTGCATAGTAACAGCAATTTTGTAAAGATAATCAAGTTTGAAAGCCTTGGTAAGTCTGATCAACACAATGACCCACCACAGTTCCAAAGGACCCTTGATGAAATATGCTATTCACCTCCATGTAGAAAACTGATGGACACAGAACAGATTGAAGAATATTTTTTCTCTTTTTCTTGATTTTTGGAGGGGGAAATGGGTGGGGGGGGAGGCACATGGCAAATGTGAATTTGTTTCGCATGACTATATATGTTTGTAATGAGTTTTATTTTTCTTGCCTTCTTGATGGATGGGGGAGGGGGGATAGGGAAGGAGGAAATGTGGCCCTGCAAAAATTTTTTAAAGTCTCTGTGCTTTAAAAAAAATTTAAAGATTATAATGACCAAGTGTGGCCCTGAAGAGCTGTGAGAAGACAGTCAATAAGTATTTATTAAGTACCTCCTGTGTGCCAGGTTCTGGGTATACAAAGAAAGGAGGAAAAATGCTAAAACAAATAAATGACTAAATAAATAAATGAACAAATAAAAAAATAGATAATTTATGAATTATAAATGAATGAACGAATGAATGAATGAACAAGCAAACAAATAAATAAACAAACAAAAACAAACTAAACCAAACAAACAAAAAATCATTCCCTGCTCTCAAGGACCCCACAGTCCATTGGGGAAGATAACATGCAAATAACTATGTGCAAGCATATATAAACTGGACATAGTGGGAATGTACTGAGACTAAGGAAGGGTAGGAGAGGTTTCTTTCGAAGGTGGGACTTCAGCTGAAGCTCAAAGAAAGCCTGGAAAGCTAGAATGCAAGGATGAGAAGGTAGAGGTTATAGGAAGAAGGGCCCTCTTCCTGATCTTTGTAGAGGTGAGGGACCACGCACATGGAATGATACACAGAATATCACTCTTTCTCTATATATCAATTAACTTTACTGAAATTTTCTTTCTCTTTTTATATTCTTCGCTATAAGGGATGGCTCTCTGGAAAGGGCCTTGGTGGGGAAAGTAGGTGATGTGAAACAATAGCTATTAGTACAATTTTTTTTTTCTAAAAAGAGTTGGGAAAGTCATTTAGATAGCACAATTCCAAAACAGTTTTGCATGAAATATGCAGATAATTCAGCTATATTGTCATAGGCAGGTGTATTCTTTGAAGAAAAAAACTCCAAGGTATTTTGCAATGGGGAAGCAGAGACAAATAGTTCTTGAAAGTAAACTGAGGTAGCTGCCTAAAGGGCAGAATTTCAATGGCACTTATTCCTCCTGTCCCAAACATCCCCCCTCTAGCCCATCACTAGCTTCTAACCTAGCATCTCCATTTGCCAGAGGGACTTCCTCAGCTGTCTTTCCTTTCAGTCTTAAGGAAGTCATTTTCCCCACCCAATCACCTCCTTCTTCCTTGCCCTTGGAAGATCATGGAATCAAAGATCTCATCATGGGAGAGACTTCAGAGATCATCTAGTCCAACCCCCTTCATTTTAAAGGTGAGAAAACTGAGGCCCAGAGAAGTTAATCGATTTGCCCAAAGTTTTGGGTGTATGTGGGAGCCAGCTCAGGTGGCTCTGGAGAGTTAAATGTTAAAATTTCAGCGTGAGCATTTATACTTTGGAAATTGACAACCGCTATAAGTCAAGGTTTGATTTATCATTTTGTTGATTGTCTAGACTTAAGAAAGAGAAGGAGAAAATGTAAATAATCCATGTTAAACCTTAAAATGTGTCATGCCCATTTTTTTTCCTAGAGCACAAGTTGTTAAACATTGAACAGCACACCCTTGCTTTGGGAGTTAAGCAGCAGAACTAAAATTTGAACCCTAGTTCCCTAACTCCATATATAACATTCACTCTTGAACCATGATACCTCCCCTAAATAGAGCTTAAGTTTCATTCAGTGAAGTTCTACTCAGACTCTTGGAGTGCTAACCGTACCTAAGTCAAGCTACCCTCAGGGAGATCACAACTAGCTGGGAAATCACAAAACAAACTGGCCAAGACTGCCTGGCATGCAACGGTGTGCTGGCAAATGTTTAACAACTGGCTCTCTAAAAAAAAAAGTATAATTGGGGAATGGCTGAACAAATTGTGGTATATGAATGTAATGGAATACTATTGTGCTATAAGAAATGAGGAGCAGATGGACTTCATAAGAACCTGGAGAGGCTTATGATGATGACTGAAGGGAGCAGAACCAGGAGAACATTATACACGACCACAGACATATTGCTTCTGTGGTGACTAACTTTGATAGTCTTGGCTCTTCTCAACAATGCAAGGTTCTAGGACAGCTCCAAAAGCCTCATGATGGAAAAGGCTATCCACATCCAGAGAAAGAACTTTGAAAGAGTCTGAATGCAAATGGAAGCAGACTATTTGCTCTCTCTTTTTGTTATTTTATTTTATTTTATTTTTGGTTTTGTTTCATCTTTCTCATGGTTCATTCCATTGGTTATAATTCTTCTTTACAACTTGATTATTGGGAAAATAAGTTTAATGTGAAGACATATGTAGAACCTATATCAGATTACATGCCACCTTGGGGTAGGGAGGGGGAGCAGAGTGAGGAGGGGAAAATTTGGAACTCAAAAACTTGTGGAGCTGAGTGTTGCAAACTAAAATAATTAATTAATTAGTTAGTTAATTAATTGATTTTTTAAAAAAGCATACTCCCCACTTAATCTGCATTACTAAGATTTTCTCCACCATTTTCTTAAATCTGGACAATTGATAGAACAATAAATCAAGCCCTGATTTGTATTGTTTGCAGATTTCCAAAGTTTTAAACGCTGGCACTGAAAATTTAACAATCAGCTCTCTTGAATGGAATCAAGCTGGCTCCAACATACTGTTGTATCACATGCAGTGATCATGAGAGCTAACCACTCTTAACAAGAAGAAAGCATCAGTGTTCCAATTCTCTAGTAGTGACTCAAACAAGCTTCTGATCACTGTTCACTGCAGTCTGCTTCCTGCAGGGATCTGAGGCAGCTCTTGGCTTTTCCCTACTGCCTATGATCCTAAAAGACAAACAGAATCCCTTTTAGCTGCCCGAAGGCAGCTAGATGGCATGGTGAATAGAGTGCCAGACCTAGAATCAGGAAGATGGGTTCAAATCCAGCTTCAGACATTTACCAGTTGTGTGACCCTGGGCAAGTCACTTAACATCTGCCTGCCTCAGTTTTCTCAACTATAAAATGGAGATGGTAGTAGTAACTGCCTCCCAGGATTGTTGAGAGGTTCAAATAAGATAATATTCATCAAACATTTGGCACAATGCCTGGCATTTCATGGATACTTCATAAATGCTTAACTCCTTCCTTCCTTTCTTCCTGGAAGCCCTGCTCCTTCCTAGCCAAGACGAACAGGATAAAGCCCCTAGGTTCTAGAATCAGTGGGTAGATAACCTAGGAAGGTATATAAGCAGGCACATTGGGACAAGCAGTAATGAGACCAATAGTTGAACTAAATGATCTTAGAAGTCTCTTCTCTCTAAAATTCTGTGAGTCTACAGAATGTAATGGAAGGTTAGCATCCTACTATCTCCCCCTCCCCCCCCATATCCCACCCCTGTGCAGCAGGAATCATGGTGAGTGTTGGATAGCTAGGGTTGCTGATTCCTCAATTAGGCTTGGGCATTAGTAGGTGCACCTGGAAGCTCTGTACCTGCCCTCTGGAGGCTTATGAGCCTATATCTCGGAATTTTTTGGCCTCTGGACTCCCCACCCCTCTGCTCAGTATTTCTGGGGATCACTGTTTGACTAGAGAGCAGGAGAGCCCAGGGTCATGGCTGAAACATGGCTGCCCCTGCCACACTGGGCTGAGCACACCCTCCTTTTCCCACCTCTGGTTTTCTCTGTCTAATTTTAGTACTTATTCGTGGAATGACTTGGCATAGATTGTGTGCAGTAAAGTTTGTCATGTTCCTCGGCTGCTCAATGTCCTCTCCATTTAATTTTTCTGAAGCACAAACAAATCAGAAGTGAAGTCTGGCCTGAAATTGCTATTTAGACTTATGTGACATTTTTAGGTATGCAAGAAAAAACAGAGGCTATTGTGTTCAGTGCATCAAGCAGGATAATCTCAGTGCCCAGATTCCCAAATGACATATGCACTTTGCAGAGAAACAGCATTTACTTGGATGGAAAAACACAAGAGATCATCTACAGTATGTAAAGGTCTGACTCCCTGCCTGATGCTGGGGCAGGAACCAGACGAAGCTCCTGGATCCAGTGGTTGCTGCTCCAGGGAACTGAGATTCCCATAACAGCCAAAGGAAAGGTCATCCTGTTGGGTCATATGACTCATTTCATTTTAAGGCCTGAGAGGGGGAGGAATAAGAATAAAAATAATAATAAGTTCAGCTCCCATTTCTATAGTGCTAAGAGGTTTATAAAAGCACTTTCCTTATGTAACCCGAAGCCTAGCACTCCAAGTCTGAACTCATATGGAGTAGGTTCAATATTCAGGAAGCGACTCCTCCTAAAACCTAACTATTTTCTGCACTCAGAGTTTCCTCTGAGAAGTCTCAGAAAGATAAGGCTCAAAAATAGCTCATGTCTAGACCTTTGTAGATGTGATTAAAGAGGTTTCCTGCTCTTGTCCAGGCAAGTCAAGGTGATGATGCCCATTAGCTATAGGATAGCCCTTATTTTGCCATATCCTGGTTACTGGTCACTCTTCTGCATAAAATAATTAGAAGAGAATTAGATTAGGTACCTTCATAGCTAGGACCAGGAGGAGAGTTCTTAAGCAAACAGGAGTAGAGGTAAATATAAAAGACAAAATCTATAATTTGGAACACAAGAAATTGAAAAGCTTTTGCATAAACAAAATCAATGCAACTAAGCTAAGAAAGCCATTGAATGGAGAAAAATATTTGAATCAAATCTAATATTCAAGTAATATTAGAACCAGATAGAATTATATGAGATTGAAACCATTCTCCAATGGAGAGTATGCTCAATGGAGATTGCTTAAAGAGTATAAACAGCTTTTAAAAGGATTGCAAACTATTAATAAGATTGCTCCAAGTCATTAATAATAACAAGAAGTCCAGACTGATACAACTATGAGGTTTCACTTCACACCCAGCAAATTGGCAAAGAAACAATGTTGGGGTGACTGTGGGAAGACAGGCACACTAATACACTGTAGGTGGAGCTGTGAATTGTGGCAACTGTTCCAGGAACAGTTTGGAATTATGCAAAGAGGATGACTAAAATGTCTGTTCGTTTTGACTCAGACATATGAATGAATGAATTTAAAAAAAAGAAATTTATTAAGCACTTACTCTGTACCAGGCACTGTGCTCTGCATTAGTGATACAAATACAATCAGATGAGATCCCCTACTCTTAAGGAGTTTATATTCTAATAGGGGAAAACAACACATACAAGGGAGGTGGAAGTGGGGGAGGGGGACTCACATGAAGTCTAGAAGTGTCCAGGGAGTGATATGGAAGTCTGATTGCGGGAAAAATAAGGCAAAAGTTCATCTGTCAGAGTCCAGGACCCCAGAGGTAGATTCTAGTTGGTTCCAGTGGGAGGTTTGAGGAAGGTAGCTGAGATAGTGGTGAGGTCTGGGAAATGGGCTGGAAAAAACTAGATAGATATATACCCCTAGGAGTGTAAAGACAAAAAGAAAGGGCCCATATATGCCAAAATATTTGTAAGAGTACATTTTATAGCAACAAAGAAATGGAAGCAAAGTACCCCCACTGAGGAATAGATGAACAAATTGTATGTTAGTACAATGGAATATTACTATGTAGCAAGAATGAGATATATGGAAGATTCAGAGAAACACAGGAAGATTTCTATGAACTGAAGCATAGAAAAGTGAGCAGGACCAGGAAATGACTAGGACAGTGACTAGGATAATTTAAATGGAAATATAAATAAGAACACTGTAGGATTATAATGACTTAGCCCAGGAGAAGAGTTGAAAAAATGAATTTCTCTCCATTGATTGAAGGGGGTAGGGGGGAGTAGAGAAGGCTGGAGGGACTATGGATGTGGAATATTGCACATACTGTCAAATGTGAGAAATACACACTCGTTTGCTAAATTGCTTTTTTTTCCTCTTTAAGGGAGGGCTCTTAGGCAGACGTTGGGGAGGGGGTGATAGTCAGAAGTGAGTGTAACACAAAAGCAAAAGGCATCAAGAAAAATGTAAAAGAATGGAAAAAGAAAGACCTGGAGATTTTAGAAGATTGTAAACCCATTATTAGTCAACAACATGATAAAGTAACCATAGAACCTAATGTGTTAAATTATATTAACTAGAGTCTAGTCAGTCAAATAAGCATTTATTAAGCACCTACCATGTGCTAGGATGCTGTGTGAGGTACTGGGTATACAAATAAAAAAAAGAAAGACAATCCCTGCCCTCAAGGAGCCTACATTATAATGGGGGAAGACAACACACAAAAAGGGGCTGAAAGGTGAGTGGGGAGGGAAGGTGGGAGCATGATGGATAAATCCAAAGGATTGTAGCCTGCCAGGAAATGAAGGTCTAGTGCAGAAGAAGAGAAATAATAATCTTACTGTATCTTGATCAGAATATATTTGTTTGGCAGCTTGTGTCCAGATTTGGACATCAGTTTTTAGGAAAGAAATTGACAAGCTAGAGCATATCTAGAGAAGGCAGACCAGGATGGTGAATGGTCTGAAAACCAAGTAATAGAAATATCAGTCGAAGGAACTTGGAATGTTAAGTCTGGAGAAGTTGTTGTTCAGTTGCTTCAGGCATGTCCTGCTCTTCACGACCCCATTTGGGGTTTTCCTGGCAAAGATACCAAAATGTTTTGTCATTTCCTTTTCCAGCTCATTTTTCAAATAAAGAACTAGGCAAACAGTTAAGTGATTTGTCCAGGGTCACACAGCTAATGAATGTCTGAGGCCAGATTTGAACTTAGAAAGATGAGTCTTCCTGACTCTAGGCTACCAATGCTCTGGGGACTATGGTGGCACTTAGGTGGCCCATCTGCAGAAAAGAAGATTTCAAATATTTGAAGGGCTTTTGTTTAAAAGATGGATTAATCTTATTTTGCCTAAAGGACAGAACTATGAGAGTAAGGTTTTTTTCTGGAAGGTAGGGCAATTGGGGTTAAGTGACTTGCCCAAGGTCACACAGCTAGTAAGTGT
The DNA here is from genome assembly GCF_011100635.1 of Trichosurus vulpecula. Taxonomy (NCBI): domain Eukaryota; kingdom Metazoa; phylum Chordata; class Mammalia; order Diprotodontia; family Phalangeridae; genus Trichosurus; species Trichosurus vulpecula. The sequence goes on along the minus strand of NC_050575.1, from coordinate 99,173,911 downwards.
GTCAAGTGTCTGAGGCTGAATTTGAACTGAGATCCTCCTGACTCCAGGGCCCGTGCTCTACTCACTGAGCCACCTAGCTGCCCCTAGCTGTGAGTTTTAAGGAGGCTTACTTCAGTTTTAAGCCATTAAGTTTTAAATCATTGAAGCTTAAAACTATGCTAAGACTTTGGGGACACCCTCTATGGAATTGTCCAAGGATAGGAAGGCTGCCTTCTGAGATTGTGAGCTCTCTGTCAATGAGTCAGTAGTAACCTGTTGGGATATCAAAATTAAATTCAATTAAACAAACACTTTTTCTATTTTATTTCATTTTCGGTTCCAAATTCTCTTCTTCCCTCCAACCCCTTTCTCACTTATTGAGAAGGCAAGAAATACAATACCCTTCACACATATGAAGACATGCAAAACACATTTTCACATTAACCATGTTCCAGAAAGCAAAAAAAAAAAATGTGCTTCAATCTGCACTCTCAGCCCATTAGTTCTATATCTAGTGGTATATTGTAATTATTTTAATCTTGAGTCCTTTGAAATTGTGGTAGATATTGATCAGAGTTGTTGAACCTTTCACACAGTTCATTACTTCCACAATACTGTTCTTGCTGTGTAAATTGTTCTTTTGTTTCTGCTTATTCCACTTTGTATCAGTTCATAGAAGTCTTCCCAGGTTTTTCTGACACCATCCCTTTTATCATTTCTTATAGCACAGTGGTATTGCATCACAATCATATACCACAACTTGTTCAGCCATTCCCTAATTGATGGGCATCTCCTCAACTTCCAATCCTTTCAACAAATATACAAAAAGTAGCTACTCTATGCTCGGTAATGGATTAGGTGCTTGCCCACAAATGACAATAATCTAAATTTAGATGGACTCTGACCCTGCCTTCTTGGAGCTTATTGTCAAGTAGGAGGCTATGACACACAGAAAAATAATATCTGTAGAAAATAACACTTGATAAATACATTAGAGAAGCAAAAATAAATAGCATTTTATGTGCCATCCCAATACAGAAAAGTCACTATTGAGTAGGCATTGAGGGAAGGCTCTTTGGAGGAAGTAGGATTTTAGGTAGGTTTAAAGGGAAGGGTGGAATTCAACATTCTGGGCCCAAGGGCATGATTGATTCTTCCTTATTTTGAGTTGACACTTACCTCCTGCCAGCATCCACTCTTCACTCCTGGTTTTTTCCTCTGGGGCCAAACAGAACAAGTCTAATCTCTCTTTCTCATAATAGTTCTTCAAATCTTTGAAGGCAGCTATGATGATCCTCACCCCGACACATTCCCGTTGGTGTTTTAGCTCTAGCTCCCACAGCTCTGGGAAAGCTGTTGTTCATGGGTCCTTTTAGTAGCATCTGACTCATCATGACCCCATTGGGGGTTTTCTTGGCAAAGTTACTGGAAGTGGTTTGCCATTTCCTTCTCCGGCTCATTTAACAAATGAGAAAACTGAGGCAAACAGGGTTAAGTGACTTGCCTAGGGTCACACAGCTGTAAGTGTCTGAGGCCAGATTTGAATTCAGGAAGATAATTCTTCCTGATTCCAAGCCCAGTGCTCCATCTACTGCTAAGTGAACATTTATACCTCAGAAACCAAACACAACAAATCAGGACTTGAGGAAGTGATGGAGGAAATGCTAATGATGCATCTTAAATGCAAAAATGCATCCTGCACACTCTTTTTTTTTCCTCAGAGAAGCTGCTATTAAATATTTCCTAGCATATTCCTGTCCCCTCTCAGTCCTCTCTTCTCTGGTCTCCCAGACTACAGATTCTCTTTCTATTCTGTTCCAGTGTACCTCATGGAGCCGCAGGTTGCTCAACTCCTGCTTGGCCTGGGCAAAGAAGAGCTTCCCTGCCAGGTTAGGTCCCTTTGAACCAACTGATCACTTTCACTATTGGCATGACAGTAATTCAATTAAATTCAATTCTACAAGCATTTATTAAGTGCCTACTATGTACAGGGTGGTATGTTAGGTACTAGATCCAAGCACAAAAGGTTTTGGCCCAGAAACTTCCCCTCAGTTTGCCAAACCAAGCTAGAATTTGCTGAACAAGGTTTATATTCCAGCACAGATGAGAGGGCTTTGGGCATTCTTCTATTATTGTCCAAATGAATGTATTGTTGAATTGGTTTCCCCGGAAAAAGTAAACACGGATTCAGCCACATTAGCCACCAGGAGCCATTGGCAGAGTTTACAGATGTGCACGATTTCCTTATCAAATCACCGCCTTGTGAACTAGACCAAACCTAGGCTCCCTGTGCGGGTCATGTGAGGCCCTGGAAAGCAGGCCTCCTTCATTTGCCTCCTAACAGGCAGTATCATTAGTGCCTGAGACAAGGAGAGAATAACACTTGCTCCCACATCTGAAGGCTTCTTTGTTTTTATACAAAAGGTGGTGCAGTATAATGAAAAAGAGGCTGGAGTTGGAGTCAGAGGGCCAGGGTTCAAATCTCCATTTGGGTACTTACTCTGTAACAAGTCACTTAACATTCCCAAGCCTTAGTTTCCTCTTCCGTAAAATGAGGGGATTGGACTAGATACAAGGGTGGAGAACTAGATACAGAGGTGGGGAACCTGCAGCCTCGAGGCTGCTCTAAATCTATGCTCCTAAATGATCCATGCCCATTTTCCCACTTGAAAGTGACAGAAAGGAAAATGATATTGACACATAATTCCATGAAAAACTTCCATTTACCTTTAAACACTGGGTTTTTCTGTGTATACCCCATGATTCATCATAATGATTACTAGATCTATACCCCAAGGAGATCCAATAAAAGGGGAAAGGACCCATACATACAAAAATACTCATAGCAGCTCTTTCTGTGGTGGCAAAGAATTGGAAATTGAGGAGATGACCATCAATTAGGGAATGGCTTAACAAGTCGTGGTATAAGATTGCGACGACATGCTATTGTGCTATAAGAAACGATAAAAGGGATGGTTTTAGAAAAACTTGGGAAGACTTATATGAACTGATGCAAAGTGAAGTGATCAGATCCAGGAGAACATTGTACATAGTAACAACAATATTGTAAAGATAATCAACTATGTAAAAGCTTTTTTTCATAAATGCAGTGATCTACCATAATTCCAAAGGACTCAGGATGAAAAAATGCTGTCTCCTTCCAGACAGAGAACTGATAGACTCAGGGTACAGATTGAAGTATATTTTTTTCTTTCTTTCTTTTTCTTGTTTTTGTTTTTTTTTTCAGAACATGGCCAGTATGGAAATATGTTTTAAAAAATTTCATATAGATGATGGATATTGTATTTCTTGCTTTCTCAATGGGTGGGGGAAGGGGTAAAGGAGAAGATAGTATTTGGAATTGAAAATAAAGTAAAATTGAATTAAACACTGGTATGTTGTTGTTATGCTCGTTAATGATCAGAGAAAAATATCTTGGAGGGTTGTTCCCATTAAGCTCTGTTAAATAAGCCTTCAGGCCTGTCTGACAAAAACTACTTCCTCAATATCTAGTTTTCCTTGATGTACACACTCTTATAGAAGTTCACTTTTTAGTCCCCCAATAACTCATCCCCAGCCCAACATACACATACACATGCCTCCTATGCTCCCTTATTCTAATAGGAGGCAATTTGGTATAGTAAAAAAACACAAAACTGGCCTTGTCCCCAATCCAAGCCTGAGCTCCTGCTCTGTTACTGAGAAATAGTATCTTCATCTGTAAAACAGGGATGGCAACACTTACTTTACCAACCTCGTGTACCAATTTCATTGCTTTGTAAACTGGAACCCAGATTATCCCAACCCTGGAGAAGGGTACCACATCTGGGATCGGTCCCAGTGAAAGGTTACATTCCCCAGTGGGCAAACACATTGAGTCACAGACATCCTACCTATATCTTCTCCCACTTAAGCAAATAAGAACCAGGAGAGAGAGAGAGAGACAGAGAGAGAGAGAGAGACAGACAGACAGAGAGAGAGAGAGAGAGAGACAGAGACAGAGAGAGAGAGAGAGAGAGAGAGAGAGAGAGAGAGAGAGAGAGAGAGATGGGGGAATGCCCATCATGGATAAAGCCCAGTATCTGAACCGGATACAAATTAGAAATTTGAAAAGCAACGATCTTTCCCAGTGGCAGTCTCTCTGCCAGCTCTTGACTTTTTGGAAAATGGAACCAGTTTTTCTATATCATGATGAGGGAAAAACAATGTTTTAATGAAGTTATTTGTTGTTTTTACTGGATTTAGTCAGTCTTGTTTGCATGCATAGATATCCTTGGTGGTTCGACCAAAGATACATAGTACACCTACAGTGAGAAGCCAGAATTTCTAATATTTCACATATGTATAGATATACTGCCCACGTATACAAGCATACATGTACCTCATAATCAATCAGTAAGCATTTCTTAAACAAATAATATCCTCCAGGTACTGTGTATGTACATACGCTGTAGATCAAACTATATAATAAAAAGAACACTGAAAAAAGAGGCAGAAAATCTGGATTCTAGTCCAAGTTCAGGCACTAACTCACCATCTGACTTTAGGCAAGTCACCACCCCTCTCTGGGTCTCAGTTTCCCCATCTGTAAAATGAAGGAGCTGTACTAGATAGCCCCCAATTTCCCCTCCAGTTCCGATAACTGGTCTCTGAACCTCTATACACAACACACACGTAAACACACACACAGACATACAAAATGCATCACATCACACTACCTCTTGAGTGTAGTAATTCTCCGAATGACATCACTAAATGACAAATATTGTTTTCCACTAATGTACTCTAACGTAGTCAATCGATTAATAACCATCAACTCTGTCCACCGTTGGCAGTCACAGGAACATTCTGCCATCTACTTCTTTCCCATTACCCTAGCACTCTAAGGAAGTGTATTTTTAATGGCTTACAGACTCATAACAAGATGCATTTGGTTGAGATATGGGTAGAGAAGCCAGTGAAAATGCATTTCAAACGAATGGATGGAGAGATCAGAACGGTATTCTGTAGTATCTGGGATGCTCTGCCCAGGCTGATGCAATCTGATTTCATAGTTCAAATTGCTTGAGTAATTGAGGAAAATACTTTCTTCTCAATGAAACACCCTAAGCCGACAGATCAAATTCATGCCCTAAATCATTGCATTTTATCAGTACACACATATAACAGGCAAGAGCTGGAAAAATGCTCAATTAGAGGCCAAAGTATATACAGGATTTTTTTTTATTTTTTATTTTTTTTTTATTTTTAGTTTACCACAAACGGTTCTACATAATTTTGAGATCCAAATTTTCTCCCCTCCCTCCCCCTCCCTCCCCAAGATGGCATGGAATCTCTTATAACTACCATGTATAACTTCACATTGAATTAATTTATACACTAGTCAAGTTGTGGAGAAGAATTATGACCAATGGAGTGAATCATGAGAAAGAAGAGACAGAACCAAAAAAAAAAAACCCTCCCAAAAAAAAAGAGAAGAAAAAAGGCGAGCATGAAGTGCGCCTCAATCTGCATTCAAACTTCACAGTTCTTTCTCTGGATGAAGATAGCATTCTCCATCTTGACTCCCCTGGAGTTGTCCTTGCACCTTACATTGCTGAGAAGAGCGAAGTATGTCAGGGTTGGTCCTCACAGAATCCATATATCTGTGGTTGTGTACAATGTTCTCCTGGCTCTGCTCCGCTCACTCAGCATTATATCGTGTAGGTTTTTCCAGATTGTTACGAAGTCCGTATCATCCCCATTTCTTATGGCACAATAGTATTCCATCACCTTCATATACCACAGCTTGTTCAGCCATTCCCCAATTGATGGGCATCCCTTTGATTTCCAATTCTTGGCTACCACAAAGAGAGCTGCTATAAATATCCTTGTACATATGGGTCCTTTTCCCGCTTGTGTGATTTCTTTGGGATACAACCCTAGAAGTGGTATTGCTGGGTCAAAGGGTATGAACATTTTTATAGTCCTTTGGGCATAGTTCCAAATTGCTCTCCAAAATGGCTGGATCAGCTCACAACTCCACCAGCAATGTAACAATGTTCCAATTTTCCCACATCCTCTCCAGCATTTGTCATCCTCCTGTTTTGTTATTTTAGCCAATCTGACAGGAGAGATGTGGTATCTGAGAGTTGTTTTGATTTGCATTTCTCTAATCAGTAGTGATCCAGAGCATTTTTTCATATGCCTATAGATAGCTTTAATTTCTTCCTCTGAAAACTGCCTGTTCATATCCTTTGACCATTTCTCAATTGGGGAATGGCTTGCATTCCTATATATTTGGCTCAGTTCCCTGTATATTTTAGAAATGAGGCCTTTATCAGAGAAACTAGTTGCAAAGATTTTCTCCCAATTTTCTGCTTCCCTCCTAATTCTTGTTGCATTGGCTTTTTTTGTACAAAAACCTTTCAATTTAACATAATCAAAATTATCTATTTTGCATTTTGTAATGCTCTCTATCTCTTGTTGGGTCATGAATTCTTTACTTTTCCATAAATCTGATAAGTAAACTATTCCTTGCTTTCCCAAATTACTTATAGTATCAGATTTTACTCCTAAATCATGAACCCATTTTGACTTTATTTTGGTGTATGGTGTGAGATATTGGTCTATGCCCAGTTTCTGCCCTACCATTTTCCAATTTTCCCAACAGTTTTTGTGAAATAGTGAATTATTAGCCCAGAAGCTGGCCTTTTTGGGTTTATCAAAGAGTAGATTGCTAAACTTGTTGATTTCTCCTACTTGTGTACCTATCCTATTCCACTGATCCACACTCCTATTTCTTAACCAGTACCAGGCAGTTTTGATGACTGCTGCTCTGTAGTACAGTTTAATATCTGGTATGGCAAGGCCACCTTCTCTAGCATTTCTTTTCATTAATACCCTAGATATTCTAGACCTCTTGTTTTTCCAGATGAATTTTGTTATTATTTTGTCCAGCTCAGTAAAATAATTTTTTGGTAGTTCGATTGGTATGGCACTGAATAGATAGATTAATTTAGGTAAAATTGTCATTTTTATTATATTAGCTTGGCCTAACCATGAGCAACTGATATTTTTCCATTTATTTAGATCTGATTTTATTCGCCTGAAAAGTGTGTCATAGTTATGTTCACATAGGCCCTGGGTTTGTCTTGGCAAATAGACTCCCAAATATTTTATAGTGCCTTCAGTAACTTTGAAGGGAATTTCTCTTTCTATCTCTTGCTGTTGGGCTTTGTCAGTAATGTATAGGAATGCTGAGGATTTATGTGGGTTTATTTTATATCCTGCAACTTTGCTAAAGTTGTTTATTATTTCAAGTAGTTTTTTACTTGATTCTCTAGGGTTCTCTAAATAAATCATCATATCATCTGCAAAAAGTGATAACTTAGTTTCTTCTTTTCCTATTCTAATTCCTTCAATTTCTTTTTCTCCTCTTATTGCTACAGCTAAAGTTTCTAGTACCAAATTGAATAATAGGGGTGATAATGGACATCCTTGTTTCACCCCTGATCTTATTGGGAATGCATCTAGCTTATCTCCGTTACAGATAATGCTTGTCGATGGTTTTAGGTAGATACTATTTATAATTTTAAGGAAGGTTCCACTTATTCCTATGCTTTCTAGTGTTTTTAATAGGAATGGGTGTTGTACTTTGTCAAAGGCTTTTTCTGCGTCTATTGAGATGATCATATGGTTTCTGCTAGTTTTGTTGTTGATATGGTCAATTATGCTAATAGTTTTCCTAATATTGAACCAGCCTTGCATTCCTGGAATAAATCCTACCTGGTCATAGTGTATTATTCTCGTGATGATTTGCTGCAATCTTTTTGCTAATATTTTATTTAAAATTTTTGCATCAATATTCATTAGAGAAATTGGTCTATAATTTTCTTTCTCTGTTTTGACTCTACCTGGTTTGGGTATTAGTACCATATTTGTGTCATAAAAAGAATTTGGTAGGACTCCTTCTTCACCTATTTTCCCAAATAGTCTACAAAGTATAGGAATTAGTTGTTCTTTAAATGTTTGATAGAATTCACCTGTAAAACCATCTGGCCCTGGAGATTTTTTCCTAGGGAGTTCATTGATGGCATGCTCAATTTCTTTTTCTGAGATGGGGTTATTAAGAAATTTTACTTCCTTTTCTGTTAACCTGGGCAGTTTATGTTTTTGTAGATATTCATCCATATCTCTAAGGTTGTCAAATTTATGGGCATACAGTTGGGCAAAATAATTCCTAATTGTTGTTTTGATTTCCTCTTCATTAGAGGTGATCTCACCCTTTTCATTTTTGATACTGGTAATTTGATTTTCTTCTTTCTTTTTTTTAATCAAATTGGCCAAAGGTTTATCAGTTTTATTGGTTTTTTCATAAAACCAGCTCTTTGTTTTATTTATTAATTCAATAGTTTTCTTGGTTTCAATTTTATTAATCTCTCCTTTGATTTTCAGTATTTCTAATTTGGTATTTAATTGGGGGTTTTCAATATGCTCTTTTTCTAGCTTTTTCAGCTGTATGCACAGATCCTTTTTCCCTATTTTATTCATGTAGGCATTTAGGGATATAAAACTTCCCCTAAGAACTGCTTTTGCTGCATCCCATAAGTTTTGGTATGTTGTTTCATTATTGTCATTCTCTTGAATGAAGTTATTAATTGTTTCTCTGATTTGTTCTTTGGCCCACTCATTCTTTAGAATTAAATTATTTAGTTTCCAATTAGTTTTTAGCTTATTTTTCCATGGTTCTTTATTAAAAATGATTCTGATTGCATCATGATCTGAAAAGGATGCTTCAACTACTTCTGCTTTTCTGCACTGGATTGTGAGGTTTTTATGCCCTAGTACATGGTCAATTTTTGAGTATGTGCCATGTACTTTTGAGAAGAAAGTATATTCCTTTTTATCCCCATTCAGTTTTCTCCAGAGGTCTATCATATGTGCCTTTTCTAAAATTCTGTTTACCTCCTTAACTTTTTTCTTATTTATTTTGAGGTTAGATTTATCAAGTTCAGAAAGGGGGAGGTTGAGGTCTCCCAATATTATAGTTTTGCTGTCTATTTCTTCCTGTAACTCCCTTAACCTCTCCTCTAAGAATTTGTATGCCTTACCACTTGGTGCATATATGTTAAGCAATGATATTGCTTCATTGTTTATGGTGCCTTTTAGCAGGATATAGTGTCCTTCCTTATCTCTTTTAATTAAATCTATCTTTACTTTTGCTTTGTCCGAGATTAGGATTGCTACACCTGCTTTTTTTACTTTAGCTGAGGCACAATATATTTTACTCCAGCCTTTTACCTTTACCCTATGTGTATCTCCCCATTTCAAATGTGTTTCTTGTAAACAGCATATTGTAGGATTATGGTTTTTAATCGATTCTGCTATCTGCTTCTGTTTTATGAGAATGTTCATCCCTTGCATGTTCAGAGTTATGATTTCTATCTGTGTCTTTTTCCCCATCCTATTTCCCCCTGTTTATGCTTTTATTTCTCCCTTTCCCCTTCTCCTCAACAAAGTTTTGCTTTTGACCGCCGCCTTCCTCAGTTTACCCTCCCTCTTTATTCCCCTCCCTTATCTTACCGTTTCCCACTTGCTACTTCTCCTCTCCCTTCTGACCACCCCCCTCCCTTTTTCCCCCTTCCCCTCCTACTTTCCGTAGGACAAGTTAGATTTCTAAACTTATCAGGGTATGTTATTCCCTTCTCGAACTAGATCAGATGACAGTAAAGCACAAATACTGCTCTTCTCCCTCCCTTCTTTCCCTCTACTATAATGTTTTTGTGCCACTTCATTTGGTGTAATTTACCCTTTTCTACTACCTCCTTACCGCTCCTCTCATAGCCCTCCCTTTATATCTCTTACTTATATTTTATATCTTTACATCAGTTAATTTATACAGGCATTCACAACCTATGTATATCCCTTTCAATTGTCATAATAGCTGTACCATTCTCAAGACTGACTTATATATGTATGTGTATATATATATACACATATATATACATATATATATATATATATATATATATATATATATATAACATACATAAGATGATATAATCCCACATAAAGATGTAAACAACCTGCCCTTATTGGTTAATAAGGTTTGTGGGGTTTTTCCCCTAGGTTACCTTTTTATGTCTCACTTGAGTTTTGTATTTGGAGATCAAATTTTCCATTGAGTTCTGGCCTTTTCATCAGGAAGGTCTGGAATTCCCTTATTTCATTGAATGTCCATCGCCTTGCCTGAAAAATTATGCTTAGTTTTGCTGGGTAGTTGATCCTTGGTTGTAGTCCCAGTTCCTTTGCCCTTCGGAATATCATATTCCAATTTCTCCTGTCTTTTAATGTGGAAGCTGAGAGATCCTGCGTGATCCTGACTGTAGTTCCACGATATTTGAATTGCTTCTTTTTGGCTGCTTGCAGTATTTTCTCCTTGAGTTTATAGATCTGAAATTTGGCTATAATACTTCTTGGTGTTTTCAGTTTGGGATCTCTTTCAGGGGGTGATCGGTGAATTCTTTCAATGACTATTTTGCCCTCTGGTTCTAGGACCTCTGGGCAGTTGTCTTTGATAATTTCTTCGAAGATACTGTCAAGGCTCCTTTTTTCATCGTGGATTTCCGGTAGACCAATAACTCTTAAACTGTCTCTCCTGGATCTATTTTCCAGGTCAGTTGTTTTCCCAATCAGGTATTTCACATTTTTTTCTATTTTTTCATTCTTAACGTTTTGCTTTACTACTTCCTGGTGCTTCATAGTTTCATTAGCTTCCACTTGCTCAACTCTAATTTTTAATGAGTTAGTGTTTTCATTTTGCTTTTGAGTCTCCTTTTCCATTTGGTTGATTTTACCTCTCAGGGTGTCATTTTCTCTCTTTAGATTCTGTATCTCCGTAGCCATTTCACCAATCTTATTCTTTAGGGACTTGATTTCATCTTCTTTTAGCTCCCTAATTTGGTTTTTAAAATCCTCCTTTAGCTCTTCCAGCCATGCTTTTTGGGCTGGAGACCAGTTCATATTACCTTTTGAGGTATCAGACACGTCTATAGTGTCATTGCCGTCCTCTTCCATATTCATATTTTGATCCTGCCTGTCTCCATAAAAAGAATCTATTGTCCTCGGTTTTTTTGTGTTCTTCTTCATGTTTGTTGTTTTGCCTTTTCCTGGCTTTACAATGAATTTCTATCTTTGGGCCTCAGGACTCTCTGTCCCAGCTTTCTTATTCTGGGGGTTGTGAGTCTAGAATTACAGCCTTCAGTTTTCTGAAGTGCGGGGAGGGGTCTGGCTCCCTGGCATCTCACTCCCTATGGGTGCTCTCCAGCACTTGCTTTTCAGCAATTGTCCCAGCTGTTTGTTGTTTGAGCTGATGACTGGCACTTCCCCTGGGGGAGCAAGATTACGTCTGGGCTCCTGGTGTTGACCCCTGCCGACTCTGCTCCTCTGGGACTAATGAGCTTCTACTATTTGTCCTGTGAGGCCCCACTACTTTCTCCTCTGTTTCAGTTCTCTTTTTTTTTTCCCGAGGAATTCTCTGGGTGAGGAGGGGAGGGATTAGAGCCGTTTACCTGGCCATTGAGCCTTCCGGAAGTTCAAGAAGCCGAGTTCCTGGGCTGGAAGCGTCAGGAGTTGATGTTTCACAGCCGGTGGTGTTGAGCTGCCTCTCGTCGCTCCCACATTCTGCCGTTCTGTGTTGGGAGGCCTGGGGATCTCCGCCGGTTTTGGGCGCCCAGCTTTCTCCCAGCCCGTCTCCCACGTGGATTTCCCGGCCAGCCGCTTCCGCTTTGGTCTGGAGCAGCTCCGCAGCCGAGCACTCTCTGAGCCTACAGGTTCGTGTCTTCAGCCTTTCAGACTCTCCCAGCTCGGAAATTTGCCCCACACAGACTCCTCACAGTTTCTGACTCTCTTAAATCTGTTCAAATTCACTTTTTTATGGGAATCTGACAGACCTTGTGAGAGAGCTCTGGTAAGACGCTGCCTTCATGCGGCCATCTTGGCTCCGCCCCCCTATATACAGGATTTTGAGAAGAAGGTGCTATGTTGGTGAAGTTGAAGACTTCTTTAAGTGCATTGGTTCCAAAAATTTTTCCTTGGCTTATATCTTCTCAATATTTGGAATATCTCTTCTCAATATTAAAATAGAAGCCCTGACCTCTCAACCTTTATTACTACCCACTTTCTTCTTTTCCTGGAGAGGCATTGCGCTGGAGTGGATAGAAAGAGCCTGGAAGACCTGGGTTTAATTCTTTTTTTTAATATTTTTTTTTATTTTTAGTTTATCACACATGGTTCTACATAATTTTGAGTTCCAGATTTTCTCCCTTCCCTCCCCCCTCCCTCCCCAAGATGGCATGGAATCTCATATAACTACCATGTATAATTTCGCATTGAATTAATTTATACACTAGTCAAGTTGTGGAGAAAAATTATGACCAATGGAATGAATCATGAGAACGAAGAGACAGAACCAAAAAAAAAAAACCTGGGTTTAATTCTAACCCCTGACACATACAAGACAAGTCACTCAACCTCTCAAGGTTCAAGACAGCTCTCTAAGATTATAAGTTGCTATAGAGGTGCCAACCTGAATTTTTAGAAGTAGTTTTCTCATATGGGAGTTCCATATGCCAATGAAATCAGAGCTCTAATCTTTACATCTATCCTTCTTTCTTTCCCTGATACTGGGTGCATATCTGGTGAAGTCTGGGATGCAATGGAAGTAAGATCTTTGGAAAAGAGGAAGATAGAGAAGCTTGGATGCAATGAGAGGCACAGATAGGTGATGGCCAAGAAAGCAATAAAAAAAATATCAAGAAATAAATAGCATGGACACAAAAAAGATCAATGAATAAATGAATGAAAAGCATATAGTAAGTGCTACCTGTCAAGCACTGTGATAAGTGCTGGGGATATAAAGAAAAAAGGGACTGGGATTCCTGCCCTCAAGAAACTTACATATGATTGTGATAGAATACTATTGTGCTATAAGAAATGATGAGCAGGATGCGCTCAGAAAAACCCGACAAAACTTATATGAACTGATGCAGAGTGAAGTGAGCAGAATCAGAATATTGAGCACAGTAACAGCCACATTGTGTGATGATCAACTATGAATGACTTAGTTGTTCTCTGCAATACAATGATCCAAGATAATGCCAAAGGACTTATGATGAAAATGCTATAGTCCTCCAGAAAAAGAACTGATGGAATCTGAATGCATATTGAAGTATACTTTTTATACTTTATTTTTTTTAGCATTTTTGTCTGTATTTTCTTTCAAAACATGACTAATATTAAAATGTGCTTTGCATGACTGCACATATATAATCTATATCAAATTGCTTGCCTTCTCAATGAGGGGTGGGGAGAGAAGGGAATGAGAGAATTCAGAACTCAAAAATTTTTTAAATGCACGTTAAAAATTGTTTTTATACATGATTGGAAAAAATAAAATAAAAAAGAAACTTACAATTGAAGGAGATAGCGTAGACACACACATAAGCATACATACACCTCACAATCAATCAACAAGCATTTCTTGAACAAATAACATGGACTAACTACATGCCGTGCACATGCATATACTATAGACCAAACTGATTGTGAGGCATGCTTGTATGTGCGTGTATGAGATATATGTACACATGTGTGAAATATTGGAATTCTAGCTTCTTAGTATAGGTGTATTATGTATCTTTGGTGAAACCACCAAGGAAATCTATGGATCAATGGAGGAGAATGGTACTAAGGTTTGAAAAGTTACAGAGATGGTGAGTGGAACCACAGGGAATAGAGTGACACATACTTTTCGATAGCAATGATAATATTGATTTTTATTATTAATCTAGAAGTGGAAAGTGGTGGAGAATGAAAGGTTGGGGTACCCAAGAAAATAGATGGAGCTGACCTTAACATCATAGGCCACATGAGAGACTCACTAATCAGGTCATTGGGGGAACAAAGGCAGGAGTTCCAGGGCTAAAAGAGTTCCTAGTGCAGACCCAAGCATGATGAAGGAGCTGCTGGGGATGCATCTTGGAAGATGGTGAGCCCACCTTCCTGTGTAGATTTGTGCTGAATGAAATCACTCAGTCAATTGGCAACATTTATCAAATCCCTGCTGAACACTTTGGGACTCCAGACACACAGCACTTTGAGACTCCAGATACTCAGTACTGAGGGAAAGGTGTCAAGAAAGGAGCAAGTGGTCTGGAGCTCCACTCAGCCAAGGGAGAAAAAAAAGTACATACTGAGGGGGAGGGGGTGGACATGTGTTTCTCCCCCTAGAACCAGAGTGCATATGCCTCCAATCCAGCCCCCTGCTTCTAATACCAGTATTGGTAAGAAAGGAAAAATAGCCTTTTATCATTCCTTTCCTGCAGAATCATTCATTACAAAGAGCAGAAGAGGAAGAGGCAGTTGAGATCAGTCAGCCATCACCATTTCATGTCCCCAGTTGTCTGCGCCCTTTTCTGTGTGTCAATATGCTCTGCTCATTTGTTGACCATGGGGTAGAGAAGATTGAGACAAAGGTGACCAGAAGGGTTTCCTCACATCCTCCCTCCCTCCAGTTATTCACTCATTCATATTTCACTCATTCAACAAGCATTTATTTAGCTACTTTTACGCACCAGGTACTGTGATAAATACAAAGACAAAAATGAAAACAGTCCCAACCCTCAAGGAATAGAGTCTAGTGAAGGAAACAACATGAACATAGATAAATGCTTTTTTAAAATGTTTTTGGTCTAAGCCTGGAATTTTATTGGTAAAAGAAACTCTAAGTGAGAAAACTGTACCAATGCAAATCTGTAATTATTTGATGAAACACTAAGAAGTTCAGTAACATGCTTGGTCATATAGACGATATGTTTCAAAGGTGATGCTTGAATCCAGGTGTATTAGGTCTTCTTGACTCTGAAGTTGGCTCTTTATATTCTATGCTGTGGTACATCTACATACTCATAAAAGAATGACCCTGAGAAATTCACTCATATGGGACATAGGTCTGCTCAAAGTTCTAAGAAAAGAGACTGAGAGTTCTGGGGAAGCAGTTGCATTTTTTCAATGTGACAGATTGTCCAATGTTGGAGAGGAGGAGTAACATAGAATGCTTCAGTGTTTTGAAAAGGAAGAATTGAAGAATTTTTTAAAATCAATAACCAGAGAATTATGGGCACCAGAATTCTTCTGTGATTTTGGCATAAGATGTGGTTTATTCGACCATAGAAAGAAGTTAGGAATTTGATTACTAACCTTAATTTAAAGTAGGCCATTCACAGAGAATAACTCAGTCTGAACCCAGAAAGATAAGGAAGGTGTGAAATGATACATTCCAGAACTGTGTTAAAGAGAAAGGATCTCTCTCTCTCTCTCTCTCTCTCTCTCTCTGTCTCTCTCTCTCTCTCTCTCTCTCTCTCTCTCTCTCTCTCTCCCTCCCCCCTCTCCCCCTTTTTCTCCCCCCTCTCTCTCCTATAACTTGTTTTTGTTGAGATGAGTAAATTTGACTGAGAAGAATATGCCCATTAAATTGTTGGTCAAACAGAATGGATCAACTCAGCTTAGCAGTGGAAGCTTCTATTTAACACAGAATCTACATTCATCAAGGAACTTTTATAGACAATTAATCAGACATAAAGAGGAAAATATGGTTCCAGAACTGTGAGTTAGCCTGAGCACATGGCCTTTCTTCACTAATGTACTTCCCTTTAAGTGTGTGCCCACTCTCCCCACATTGAAATCATTGGTGGGTGATTAGGACCCAAGTTTATATGTGGATTGTAATATATTTTATTATTCCTTATTTTATTTTATGTGTATTGGCACTATCATTGTTTCTTTTGCTTTACTGTTAAATAAATGGTTATTTTTAAATTTAAATGTGTCATTGTGAGTGGCTAGTTTTGTGTAAATAGAAGCAGATGGGTGGAGGCTTTAGAGCTAAAGTGTAGAGTAAGGAGAGTTTATTTTCCCTACAACACTTCTAGACCCTGAGTGAATTTGAGTACTTCCATGTGGTGGTGCTCTAGGAACTGCCATTGTAAAGGCAGGTTGGAGTGAGTGAGCCAATCCAGAGAACGAAGTGTCCACACGTCCTGTATGAGAGGTGTGAAAGACTGCATAGTTAGTAGAGATATTCTATGCACATATTACATCGTAGAGACATGTTCGGTGCCCTTTGTGTTGGCAGAGATCCACTGGAGAAATTATCCATTCAAGATTTATTGGATACCCTAGCAGGTGTAAGGAACCTGTGGCCTTGAGGCCACATGTGGCCCTCTAGGTCCTCAAGTGTGGTCCTTTGACTGAATCCAAACTTTACAGAACAAATCCTTTTGTTAAGTGGATTTGTTCTATGAAGTTTGCATTCAGTCAAAGGGTCACATGTGAGGATCCAGAGGGCCACATGTGGCCTTGAGGCTGCAGGTGCCCCACTCCTGCCAGACCTAGTGTGGTTGAAATTAAGATAGGGAATGGATCTGTGATTTCATTGATATAGAGAACTCCTAAATGAAGAAACTCCCTTTGCCAATGCAGGTCTACACCTTCTGTACTACTTACAATCTTAGAAAGTTGCCTAGAACATTGAGAGGTTAAACGACTTGCTCACGGTCATACAACCAGTATGAGTTTTGAAGACCTGAACCCAGATTTTCCTGGCTCAGAAGCTAGACCTCTATCCACTTTGCCATGGCTGGTTATATCCATACTTATACATGGTATGTATACAAAACACATTAAAAGCAAATACAGTTGGAGGAGAGAATGCCTGGGGGGAGGGGGAAGAGTGAGGGTGGGGAACATGATAACTATCTTCAAGTATTTGGGGAGTTGTCACGTGGAAGGGAGAATCAGATTTATTCTGCTTGCCCCAAGAGAGCAGAACCAGAAGTAATGGGTAGAAGGTGCAGAGAGGCACATTTAGGTATGATGTCAAGAAAAACTTACTGATAAGTAGAGCTGTCCAAAAATGAGCTACCTTGGCAGGTAATGAGCTCCCCATTATTGGAGGCTTTCAAGCAAAGGCTGTGTGCTCATTTGTTGGGTTACTATAGTGAGAATTCTTTGGGAGGTGTTGGTTGGAATAGATGGCCACTGAGCTCCTTTCTCAATCCTCAGGTATTGACATTCTGTGATAGATGAAAAAAGCCAAACATACAAGGCAATATGTAATTGAGTGACAAGCTATACAGTTCACTTATGTGACATAAAATTTCAGATGACATGATCAATGATGGCTGTGATAGTCAAAAAAGATTCCATGGAGAAGGACTGGGGACTTAGGCTGAGTCTTGTGACTCAGGGAATAGAACTTCCGGTAGAGAACTGTTATTCAAAAAGTAATCAGCACCATGGCTAGGGATAGCGACTGAGAGTAGGAAATGGGGCAAAGATAGCAGAATGGGCCATTTTGGTTGTATTACTCCACTTTTCTCATGGCTTGCTGGAGTGGGGTTACCTGGGCTATTTAAGGAGGGACTGGGGCTGTTACCTGATTTCACTAAGGTCAGTCAACTTTTGTGCTTTTAAAAGTGGATTGGATTGTTCACAGAATAAGATTAAGCTCTCCCCCCTCCCCACCCTCACACCAACTAAGAGCCCCCAGATCATAGGAAGGATGTTGTGCCATTGCCCTTATTCTTCGAGGAGACATTTGTCTCATAGGGGTATGTCTTTCCTGGTCCATTGACCAACAAGGAGGCAGAACAGAAGAGAGGATATGTTTATGTGTCCCTTCCCCTGAAGAAAAGAGTCCTGTGGGAAACTTGGTAGCATCTCCTTCACACTCTGTTCCAACGGAACCAGCCTACTCACTTTTTGACAGACATTAACATTTCATTCCAGGTCTGTGTGCCTTAGCAGAACCTATCCCCCACATTTGGAATGTACTCTCTTCTTCTCTAGAACTCTTTGAATCCATAGTTTCGAAGTACAACTCAAGGGGCAGCTAGGTGGTGCAGTGAGTAGAGCACCAGCCCTGGAGTCAGGAGGACCTGAGTTCAAATTTGACCTCAGACACTTGACATACTTACTAGCTGTGTGACCTTGAGTAAGTCACTTAACCCCAATTGCCCTGCCATCCCCCACCTCTGAAAAAAAAATCAAAGTACAACTCAAAATACCATGTCTCCTTTTGTGCTCCTTCTAGTTCTTAGAGCAGAATTAATTTTGAGGATAGCTAGGTGGAGCAGTGGATAGAGCACATGACTTGGAATCAGTAAGACTTGAGTTAGAATCCTGCTTCAAACATTTTTTTAGTTGTGTGATTTTAGGCAAATCACTTGGCCTCTCTATGTCTTAGTTTCATCATCTGTAAAGTGGGGATAGTAAAAGCACCTACCTCACAGGGGTTGTTTTGAGAATCAGATGAGTTAATATATATGTAAAGTGCTTTGCAAACCTTAAAGTACTATATAGGTGCTTCCTATTATTAGTAGTGGTAATTCCAGTACAACTTATCTTGCATTTACTTGTCTGTGTACCTGTTAGATCCTCCAGTGGAATGTAAACTTCCTGAGGGTTTTCAAAGTCTGTTTTGTTTTAGCTATGTCTACTGAGGACCTAGCACAGTGCCTCGCGCATAGTAGGAGGTTTTTTGGCAGTGGCTGAGGCTGTGACAAAAAGGCCATTCAGACACAACCCCAGCTACATTTCTGTCATAGTGCTTTTTCACAGACAACATGTCTCCTCAGCCTCATTATGTATCACTCCCTTTCCCACTCTACAATTTGGCCTAATTGCCTTTCTCTCTATTCCTCACACAGAACACTCCATTCTACCTCCTCCCCCAATCCCAAACCACACCCCCACCCCTCACCCCCGCCTCACAGAATCCCTTTCTTCTGTCAAGCATCAACTCAAATACCGCCTTCTACGTAAAGCCTTTCCAGTTTTCCTCAATTGCTAGTGTCCTCTCCTGAAATTATTTGCATTTATTCTCTTTATATTTATTCTGTCCATATTTCTCTGTGTTCTTGTCTCTCCCATTAAAACATAAACTCCTTGAGGGGCTGTTTGAGTTTATATCCCCAGTATCTAGCACAGTGCCTGGCATTTAGTAGGAGTTTGACAAATGCTTGTTGATTGATTAAATGATTGGTATCTGAGAGAATGTGAACAGATGACAAAGAAAACCATGAAGCTCCCATCCTGCTTTGAGTCTTCACCACCAAACTGGGAGGGATAGAAGGAGCTATGTAAAATGAAATAAAGAGAGATTAAAAAATAGTAAGGGATTTCAGGTTTGCTGGCCTAGATGAGTTACGCCAATAAACGCTTGCTGATAGATTGGTTAATTGGGTGACATCCCAATTTTTTAAAAGACAAAAACGATGAATTCTGGGAACTGCAAATGGGTAAACTTAAATTTGTACTCGCGTAAAGAAGAATGCAACCATCATTAGGAGCCAAAATGAAGCAAATTAGAATGTATCAAGATAAACTCTCCTCATCTCCTTTGTTGTTGTTCGGTTTTTTTCAGGATTAATTAAGTTGGTAGATCAAAGGAATACTGTGTGTCTTAATTTCAGGAAAGCATTTGACAACACTTCCTGTGATATCCTTGTGATAATAACATCAAATGAATTCCTAGACAAATGAATCCCTATATACAAAGAATATTGATTATTGGCTCTGGGTCAACCTGAAGAGACATCTCTGGTAGAGTGATTCAGGACTCTGTTCTTAGCCCTGTACTGTTGAACAGTCTTAGATGAAGACACACACACAAAAATTTTCATATGAGACAAAGATTGAAAGAATAGTATAACAAAGCTAGATTCAACACCAAAAAATCTCAACAGATTTGAATAATGGCCCAAATCCAAGAAGAGAATATTTAGTAGATATGCATAAAGTCTTGGGACCAGGACTGAGTAGGAGAAGCATATCTGTTTGGATCACATTTGGATAACTACAGTACTTGATCAGTCAAACAAACAGGAAGAATATATTAAGCACCTTCTATATACTAGGACTTGAGATCACTGCTGTGAATACAAAGACAAAGATGCCCCCCAGGAACCTTATATTCTACTAGATGGAATCAATATGTACACAACACAAGTAAATTGGAAATGTATGCAAAGTAAATGAAAACTAATTTGGGCAGACACTAGCAATGGGGGTAGGGCCATGTGTAGGAGGTAGCACTTGAGTTGGTCTTTGAAGGGAGCTGGGGATTCTAGGAGGAAGAGGTGAGGAGGGGATGGATTCCAGGCAAGGGGGGTAGGCTGTGAAAAGACTTGCAGATGGGAGATAGAATATTGTGTATGAGGAGGAGCAAATACACCAGATTTACTGATTCCCAAATTCTCATTGTTGCAAAAGCCCATCTTGTTAATATTTTTCTAAGATTTTTTAATATTCTTCCTACAAATGAAACCAAAGGACACAAAAATTCTACTCCTGGAGCATTCTGGTGCCTCATTGTGGCAAGGAGATAAGAAGGATTAGCCACTTACTAAGCTTCACTACTGAACCTCCAGTGGCTCTCCAACCTTTCAGGATCTCACAAGGTTCTGTACCAAAGGAAATACAAAATAACAAGAGGTAAGAGAGAAAACCCAGAAGCAGGTTTGCCTAAGAGGCCGTGTATTCACAGGCTGGCCCAATGGTGCAGGGAAGGTACTCTCCCACACACAGACACTCACACAGGCCCTCTGGAGCTCCTCAGAGTGTTGTCCTTACATCTTATGCACAACAGAAAAATGAATTCTCAGTTTTGGCTTAGCAACCAATCAGAAAGCCTCACAGTAAGCAACCAGAAAATAGTCACAGATACCTGCAGGTTCTCTAAATGGAAGGACAGGACCGTCCATTATCTTTTCTTAGAAACAGGATTCTCAAGCATCCATATGAGTTGGCAGCAGGCAGAGACTATTGGACATGTTTCTAGGACTGGGCCCTCATTGGCCAGTCTCCCAGTACACTTATACTTTAAATAATCAGTGATTTCAATACAAAGGTAGATATAGGAGAGGATAGTGGAAATTGTGTCGGAAAATGTGGCTTATGAATAATAAATGAAAGAGACCAAAGATGTGTAGATTATACAAAAACTTCATGCTTAAATATCACTAATATTTTCTTTAAGAGTCTGGGAAGTGCTACATATTGCACATGCTGAATAACATTGCAAAAAAAAGGAGAAACCAACTATATCTTAACAAATAGGCAGTAACTGGTTAGTGATATGGGAGTCATTTAAAAATCTGTCCCAAACAATGCAAAATTAGAAGAATAAAAATTAAAAGATATGGCATGAGATGAAAACAACTCCAACCTGATCTATCTTTAGACGGATGATTACTGGAAAATGGATAAAGGAACGGATAGCAACAGAGACTTTAACAGTTTTCTAAGAAAGTTTAATCAATGTTAGTCAATTGCCACAACTCTAAGGCTAAAAGAACCTAGCATCTACCTCAGCCAGCAAATGTGATCTCTTTGGCAAGCAGAGACATAGAAGCCAAGGTCAATACTAGTTTAGAATATAAACTAATATATGAAGTCTTACAGAATGGGATGGTAGAAAATCATGAGTAGTACTGCTTCATTAAACAGCAAGAACTGGTTTAGGGAAAAACAAGTTTATAGAAAGTTTGATGAGAGTCCTGCACCATTCCAAGAGCATTTAAGTATGAAACTGGAAGGAAGAAAGTGATTATACAAAAAATAGAAAAGATCTGGTAAGATTCCTATAATAAACTCACTTCTCTATCAACGACAGTGGAGCCACTACATTTGGACTCTAACATCACAGTCCCCGAAACACGAGGAAGTAGAAATAGCATTTTTAAAAAACAAACATGGGGAGAGCAGCTGGACTGTACTAAATATATACAGATGAGGCCTGTGCTGGCAATCTCCTTTAAAGACAATGAAGGATCAATTTTCAAGATATCTGAAAGAGGAGAGGATACCAAATGCCTGGAAAAAAACGATGAATGCTATTACACCAGCACCAAAGAAAGTGATTGAGAAAGTATCAATGACAGCTAACCAATATAATAATCATAAAAAATACAATAAAAACCAACATTCAGGTAACAGGAATTTAACATTTATAATGCCTTTTATACACATTATTATTCAATCCTTACAAAACCCCTATGAGTTTAATGTGCCTATTTTAAACATGTGGAAAATGAGATTCAGAAAAATTAAGTTGCTTGCCCAGGGTCACCCAGCTAGAAAGCAGCATAAGCTAGGTTCATACCAGGGTCTTCTTGACTCCACGTACAATTGGAGTTGCTGTCTCTCTACATCTACATTCTCATTTCTAACAAATCTTTAGTAGAATAATCTGTGTACTTATCAAATACATCCTTGATAAAGGTATGAGAAGAGAACAGGAAGGTTTTTGAAAACAGTTTACAAATTTGAATAGAAAAGGATTCCTATCTGTATCGCATTGACTTAGAAAACCACATATTAACAGTTTGTTGCTTTGTTTTTATTTATTTTGTTAAGTGTTTCCCAATTACATTTTAATATGGCTCAGCCCACTCAGGAACTTTGTGTGTATCTTGGGCTGGGGCAGTGAGTTTGGCGCTTCTGGTGTACCATACACCACAGCTTTATAATCTCAAAACTGCCTGACTTTTCAGAGAAGGTGCCTCTAGAGAGATTTGGTTTTACATAGACTAAAATGTCTTTTTAAAGGTTCTGTGACAATATAGTAGTTCCTGTACATGCTTTAAAACATACAAGATTCTTTAAAAGATTCGGCAACAGTGATAATTCTCTTTGATGACATTCCGATTATTAATATCAAGCAGGCATAAAACAAGGAGATGTATGTTCACAGAGGCATTTACCGTTGTCATGGAGGTTGGCCCAAGGAGAGTACAAATGGAAGAGAGATTCTATATCTGGAAGTAAAGTCTTCAAGACATCCCTCTTTGCAGATGACATTGTGATGAATTGCATCAAGCCCTGAAACACTGAGGTGCCTCCTGAATGAGATTCAGGATCAGTTTTAAAAGTTTGGCCTAACTGTGTATACAAGAAAAACCAAATGGATAAAGAATACCCCACCAATGGAATGTAAACTCCTTGAGGACAGAAACAGTTTTGTTTTTCTTTTTATATTGTCCACCCCAGCACAACGTCTTGGATATTAAGTGAATGAATGAATTGTCCACATGTAAATAGCTGGAGAGTCCCACTGAGGTGGTCCACCAGTACATAGGTCTTAGACAGATACTCCAAACGGGATGACGTGAGCCTAGAATTCAAAAGGAGGAAGAGAATGAACTGGATTGCATTTGGGACATTGTATGGTACTTTTAATAACTACACACACCTCCGTGAAATGAAGTTCCATCTTTTTAATGTCAATATTATGCCAATAATGCTCTACGTCTATGACTCATGGAGTACCATGATTTCTGAGGAATCAAAATTACAGGTCACCCAAAGGGCAATGGAAATATATATGATGGACATAGGCAGACAAGAATATAGGACCAATGAAGAATTGCACACAAGAAGCAGTGTGGAAGAGACATCAGCAAAGAGATGCCCAATGAGAAAAAGGTAGACAAGTAGAGAGCACAATGGGTAAGAGACGGAAGGCCTGTGTGACTCAAAGGACATCAAAAGGAAAGGCTTTAATGCGTTGGATGGATCCCCTATAGAGGATCTGTGGAAAAACACAGATGAGAAACTTGGCGAGTTGCAATCTGCACCAGCCGGGAAAATAGTGACATGGATAAAATCAGAGATATATTGGATAATAGAAGGCTAAGGATATGATCTTAAACTTGAGCAGTTCTTTTGTAAAAGTAGAAGATGAAGGAGATGGGGCTTAATAGTAGTTCGTGGATATTTTATAAATAAGCCAACAGTGTGATGTAGTGACTAAAAAATATTAGGCTACATTCAAAGACATCTGGTGTCCTGAATGAGAGAAGTAATCATGTCCCCATAATCTGCTCTGGACAGATCACCTCTATAATACTATGCTTTGTTCTCAGTGTCAGTGTAAGGGAAATGTCAACAAGCTTAAGATTCCGGGAGAAGAGCCTCCTCACAATTACAGCTGTCCACCAATGGAAAGGACTGGGCTGCCTCATGAAGCAGCGCATTCCCCGTCTTTGATTAGAAGCTGGATAACCACTTATTATGGGCATTACAAAGCATAACTACATTTTTTAGATGAAAGCTAAACAAAAAACCCTTCCAGGGGCGCATTTAAAGCTCCGTTGAATTGTTGAATTACTGAAATCCCCATATAGTAGAATGGAAAAGGGACTGGTTTTGGAATCAGAAGACATGACATCAAATCCTGCCTCCACCCCTTTACTACCCGTATGACCATGGATAAATCATATAACTTCCCTTGGCCTCAGTTTCATTATCTATAAAATCAGGAGGCTAGGTGAGATGATCCTTTCAGCTTCAAGTCTATGACCTCTGAACCTTTCATCCCCTTCAGCCAGTGGCTCTAATCACTATTAGGTCAGAGAACAGAGGTTAGACTTCCCAGAAAGGAAAGACCTGGGAACACAGAGGACAGATCCCTCGCTTCCTCACGCTGTTAACTTCTTCCCGGTGATGCCTTCCGAGGCTGCCCTGTGATGGCTTTCCTGAGATAGTGACGCTATGTTTTCTTGCCTGAAGCAGAGGACTGAGGTTGCAAAGTGCCTGTTCACAGTATTTGTTTTCCCTTCTTCCCACTGGTGCTCCATCCCCACTGATTGGCATCTGGAGTGGCTAAAAGCCTCTTCCAGATGAAGAGTACCTGTGTTTACTTTTTAAATGTCAATCATCCCCACATTCTCCACAATAGATTAGCAAACCTCTTGGCTGCATGGCTAGCATGTTCTGAAATAACATGGGAAGGACAGTTTCAATATTTGACAGCAAAGCTAGCTTCTCAAATTAGAAACGTAAGGGGTCTGTGAGACCTGGCAGGCGTACGGTGCCGTCTGAGGAGTCCTGAGCCACAGAATAAGTTGGCAAGAGGACAAGGTAGATTTTCTCAGCTTTGGGAAGTAAGACTTTACAGGGCTGGGAGAGCTGATCTCCAGTATCTGACTGGCTGTCATGAGGAAGAAGTAGAATTAGTGTCCTCAGAGGGACAGAACTACAATCGATGAGTAGAAATTTCAGGGAGGAAGGTTTCAGCTTAATATAGGGGAAAACATCCTAATAATCCGAGAAACTTAGAACTTTCTGAGAAAGGAATAAATTACCTTGTGAGGTAGTGAGCCCCCTATGAATGAATGAATGAATGGGCATTTATTAAGTACTTCCTACATGCAAAGATGTCACTGGAAGTACTCAAGCATAGGTCATATGACTTCTTTGTAAGGAAACTATAGAAGGAATGATAACAGTAATGGTAAGAAGAGGTGGCATTTATGTAGTGCTGAAAGGTTTGCAAAGTGCTTTACACATGTTATCTCATTTGATGCTTACAGCAACCTTTGGAGACAGGGGCTATTATTATCCTCATCCTACAGATGGGGAAACTGAGCTCAGGAGAAATGTAATAAATTGTCCTGGATCATCCAACTACTAAGGGTCTGGGGCCAGTATTTGAATTCAGGTGTTTTTGACTCCAAGTCCAGCATTCCATCTTCTACCCCACATTGGGAGATGTATTTTTGGGGGGGAGAAGGGAAGGGGCAGGGGCAGGGGAATCTGTGACTCCTTCTAATCCTTTTGTGGAAACTAAGAAGATGCTTCCTCCTCAGAAAATCAAGATTCATCCTCTGTGGGTCCTCTCCACCGTCAATGTATGAGACATATTCTTTGCCTTTTTCCTCTTAGATCTACTAACAAGGGCTTCCCACTGACCCCGATGATCAGTTCTTCTGCTCTGGGTCGTCAGGGCCATGAGAGACCAAATGCTTTTAACTTGCTTCATCCTAACCTGAGCTCCCGAGAGTGACTGGCAGAATTCCAATCAGACCTAACAGCTTGGCTTTTCCGCCCAGCTCGTTCTGCTCTGTGTAATTAGCATGTCTTGTTTTCGTCGTTAATGTTTTATTGCTATGCTTTTATGGGTTATGAACTGCTCGGAGAGGATGATATCCATGAATTATGCTTTGACAAGCAACAACCCTGATGGTAGAATCCTAAGATGTCGGGGGGAAGGAATCTTAGAGGGCCTTTTACTTAGTGAAAAGCAGATTTAGCACTGGAATGGACATTTAATCCGGCCTCTTAACTTTACAGATTAGGAAACTGAGGCACTGTCAGAGGCAGGATTTGAATTCAGGCCTTTCTGATTGCATGTCTAACTTTTCCATCTACCACACCATCCTGCCCCTTTGACATTTTAATTTCCCATCAGCTGCACTCTTATGGACTGGTATCCATCATGGCCCCAGGATACTTCATCATTAGAAAACTTATCATCTTGTACAATTTCATTAGACATTCTTCTCATCCTTATCGATACCTTCCGTATTCTCTGTATTAGAGAACTAGAAGCAAGAGCTAAGAAATCCTCCCAATGCTTCCATTTAAAGAAGGCTCCCTGGCTAGCTATCTCTTCTTTTCCCATCAGCTGCACTCTTTTGGACTGGACTCCATCATGGCCCCAGGATACCTCATCATCAGCAAACTCATCATGCTGTGAGATTACATCTCCCTTGGTGCTCCTCAGTACCCTCTGCTGGCTTTGACTTGAGGTCTGGAGGGAAGAGCGAAGGACTCCTCTCAAAACTTCCATTTAAAGAGGGTGCATGGCCTTCTATCATTTATTTTGCACCAGCTGTATTCCTTTGGTTTGAACTCCATCATGCCCCGGTGTCCTCTTTGAGGTGAAATCTCAGAGTTGTTTTAATTTGACTTTTCCCCAGTGACCTAGAACAATTTTATATAGTCTATAGTTTGTAATTCTTCTGATAACAATTTACATCTTTTGACAATTTTCTATTGGGAAATGGGTCTTTATTATATATTTGGGTTAATTCTGGATACATCTTGTGTATTACATTTCTAATTGTAAGAGTTGTTGCTTCAGTTCCATTTGAAAAAGTTGATTCCAAGACTTTTCCCCAGTCGACAGTTTCCCTACTTAACCTGGTGACATATAATTTTGTGTAAAAGTTTTTCTTTTAATTTTATATAATAAAAATTGTCTATTTTCTCTCGTGTAATCACCTCTATACCTTATTTGGTTAAGAACTCCCCTCTTAATGATATTTTTTTAAAAAGTCTTTCTTCTGTCCTCCTCCTATTTTATAAATGATATGACTTTCTTATATTTAGCTGATGTATCCAATTATAATTCATTGGGGTATTTGGTATAATATGTTGTTCAAAAATTATTTTCTACCAGACTATTTCCCAGTTTTCCTAGTAATTATTGTAAAACAGGGACTCCTTCTGACAACAGTTTATGTTGTTGGGTTTATCAAATACTGGGCTACTGAACTTAATAGTTTGTGATTTTCTGATCTGTCTTATTCCACTAATCCACTCTTCCATTTTAAGCAGTACCAAATAGTTTGATGACTATTACTTGGTAACATAGTGTAATGCTATCTTTATTCCTAGTTTTTTATTTATTTCCCTCAAGATTTTAGATCTTTTGTTCCTCCAAATGAGATTTATTATTATTTCCCTAGTTCTAAAATACAACTCTTTGTACTTTGATTAGTATAGTATTAAATCTGAAAATCAATTTAGATAATATCATCATTTTTATTATACTAGTGTGTTCCAGTCATGAGCAATGAATGTTTCTCTGATGGTTTCAGTATTCTTTTATTTCTGTAAAAAATATTTAATAGTTGTATTTATGTTAGTCTTGAGTGTGTCTTAGTGAGCAAATATATACTTACTTGTATATGATTTTGTTCAATTTAAGGAAAGAAGGAAGGAAATAAGCATTTATTAAGAACCTACTATGTGCCAGGAACTGTATTAAGTACTTTACAGAGGTTATCTCTTTTGATCTCACAAAAACCTTTTGAGGTAGTTGCTATTTATGGCTTCTGGACTGAAGTTAACGGATTTGCCCAGGGTCTTACAGCTACTAAGTGTAGGAAGCAGGATTGAAACCCAGATCTTCCTGATTCCAGAACAGTCCTTTCCTGCAACGAGCTACCATTCTATTGAAATACATCATGTGAGCAAACAAAATTCATACAAAGTAAAGAGTACGTAATTTTGAGGTGAACAGCGCTAGTACCTGGGGAGATCAGGAAATGTCTTGTGTAGGAGGTGGTCTTGATGCTAAAGTTGGGAGGAAGCTAGGGAGTATAAGAAGAGGAGGAGGAAGTGAGGAGGGAGAGAATTGAAGGGATGAGGGACAGCCTGGGCAAAGACACAGAGATAGGGGATGGAATGCTTGTTCTAGGAACAGTAATTAGACCAGTTTGGATGAAAATGTTGGTACATGAAAGGAAATAATGTGTAGCAGGTCTAGAAAGGTACACTGGAGCCAGCTAGTAAAGGATTTTAAATACCAAAGTGAAATAATCCCTGCCCTCAAGGTGCTTACTTTCTAACAAGATAACTGAAATGATTTAACAACAGCAACAATATAGGAATATACAAAAGAGACACAAGATGATTGGGGGAGGGGCGGGTATGGTCCTAGCAGCTGGGACAATCAGGCAAGGTTCATGTAGAAGGTTACGCTTGAACTGAGTCTTGAAAAAAAATGTACTTCTAAGGGACAGAGGTAAAGGAGGAATGCATTCTAAATATGGAGGACAGCCAATACATGGAGATGGGAAATCAGATGTCCTGTTTGAAGAACAGTAAAAAGGCCAGATTGACTGGACCATAGATTTCAAGAAAAAAAAAAAGAATAATGAGAAATAAGACTGGAAAGGTAATCGGGGCCACATTGCGATCTCAAGAAAGCTGGTGAACATGGACAAGGTAAGGGCCAGGTTGCCAAGGCTGTCTATTAAGGATGAACCTGTGGGTATTGGCTGTGATATCCCCTGTCCCATTTCTAAAACCATCCCTCCTAGAGCTAAGGACCACCCTGTGAAGCTGGCAGCAGGGTCCTCCCTCCTCTCTCGACCCACTTGCCCATGGCCTTGCTCTTCTCTACCTCACCTGGCTTAAAAGGAATGTGCAATTTTTAGGGACTCCATCATGTAGGAAGTTCAAATCCTTAAAAAATAAATAATATGAATGGAGAGTGCCAGAGGAAAAGAACAGCCATAACCAAGTATGTGAGCTTCATTCAGGTTGGCCCAGAGTGTTTCTTTGACCCGAGCTTTCCTAGGAAGAGAGCTCCTGCTTCTGGCTCCTGCTGAGCCCCTTGGCTCTAGTCCCCCATGCTGCTGGTGTGCAGGGCATCTTTATATGTGCTGTTAAGTTTGGGCCTAAATAGCAATCATGGATATAGACACAATAGAAGCGGATTTTGGTTGCTATGGAAACCATAGCTGTGAATTCCCAGCCCCTGGACTGACATTTCAACCCACCACTATACTGAACTCGTTTTCGAAACATTAAATTTTCTCAGTTTCTTTTTTTGGGGGGGAAGAAAAGCAATCATGAAAACCTTTTTTCCCTTTGAAACAGCAAAGATAAAGCAATTGAACATAAGCCAACTTCCCTTAACCCTTTTCTTTTGGAGTTTCCTCCTAAAGAGAAGAGGAATTAGAATCATCAGCCCGAGTTATAATCACAGAATCCTAGAATATCAGAGCTAGAAAAAAATCTTAGGGCTCACCTAGGTCCACCCTCTCACTTTATAGATGAGGAGACCGAGGTCCAGAGAGGAGAAGGGATTTGCCTAAGGGCAGATAGAGTTATGAGCAGAATGAGACTAGAATCTGGGTCTTGTTGCCCCAAGTTGAGTCCATTTTCCACACTTCTCACTGCCTCTTACAGCTAAATATAAATATGTGGTAGATAAATTATAATGACAATGATAGAGAAATAGATGGATGGATAGGTTGGTGATAGACAAATAGATAAATAGATGAATAGAAAAATAGATGGATAAATATATTGGTGATAGGCAGATAGAGGAATAGATGGATAGATAAATGATAGAAATAGATGGATAAATACATTGGTGATAGAGAAATAGATGGATAGATACATTGATGATAGGCAAATAGAGAAATAGATGGATAGATTGATGATAGATAAATAGATCGATAGATTCATTGGTGATAGGCAGGTAGATAGAGAAATGATGGATACATACATGAGTGTAGGCAGATAAAGAAATAGATGGATAGAGAGATTAATGATAGAAATAGATGGATCAATACATTGGTGATAGAGAGATAGATGGATAGACACATTGATAATAGGCAGGTAGAGGAATAGATGGACAGATAGATTAATGATAGAGAAGTAGACAGATTGATGATAGAGAAGTAGATGGATAGATAGATTAGTGATAGGCAGAAAGAGAAATAGACTGGATGTAGAGAAATAGATAGATTGATGATAGAGAAGTAGATGGGTAGATAGATTGTGATAGGCAGATAGAAATAGATTAGAGACAGAGAAATAGATGGATAGACGATAGAGAAATAGATGGATAAATACATTGATGATAGAGAAATAGATCGATAGATACACTGGTGATAGGCAGGTAGATAGAGAAATGATGGATACATACATTAGTGTAGGCAGATAGAGAAATAGATGGATAGAGAGATTAATGATAGAAATAGATGGATAAATACATTGGTGATAGAGAAATAGATGGATAGATACATTGATGATGGGCAGGTAAAGGGATAGATGGACAGATAGATTAATGATAGAGAAGTAGACAGATTGATGATAGAGAAATAGATGGATAGATTGGTGATAGGCAGATAGAAATAGATTAGAGATAGAGAAATAGATGGATAGATATATGATAGAGAAATAGATTGATAAATAAATAGACTGGTGATAAGCAGATAGAGAGATAGATGGATAGATTGGTGGTGGATATATAGAAAGATAGAGTGAGCAAGCATTTATTAAGTGTTTCATATGTGCCAGACACTATGCTAGAAGTGCTTGGAAAGACTTGAAAAAAGAAGCAGTTGACTGAGGACCATATCGCAACACCGCCCACATCCAGTCCTACCCAGCCCTTTCCTAGGAGTATTCTACTGAGATGTGTAAAATAAGGTTACAGCCCTCCTAGATCTCCCTCTAGTAGTAAGGGTAAGACTCAAGAGCTAATCATTGCAATGTGTGTGTGATACTTGTGACATGACTGATAAAGAAAATGCGTTAAGGAATTTTGAGGTGACAGGGAATACTTTGGGGCTGGGGTCATCAAGAAATAAATACTTCATGGAGCAAATAACATTAGAGCTGGCCCAACTTGCCCTTCTAGCTATTCCTCACACATGACTTTCTATCTCCTCCTCTACTTTTGCAAAAGTTGTGCCCCATACCTGGATGGAATTCTCTTTTTACTTCTACCTCTTAGAATCCCTAATTTCCTATAAAGCTCAGCTTAAATGCTATCTCTGAATGAACCTCCCTTCCCCCACTACTACTGTTTACCCCCTCCCCAAATTACCTTGGATTTATTGCATTAAATGTTGTACCAGAAGCGAGCGAGACACACCACAGAGTATAAGTTTTAAGTGGAGAATTTATTAGCCGGTGGCCATCGGGGTCCGGCACCACAAATCAATGGCAAATGTGTTGGGGTGATGGCTTGGCTTATATAGGATGTGGGGGTACAGAGTGGGGGGAAAAACAGGGACAAAGGTCCTGGCTGATCAAAAGATTCAATCAGGTTATCGTACTAGTGGAATAATCTCATTTACATTCCTTGATGGAGTCATGGAGTCCCAGGGATATCTCCCAGGAAGGGTCTGTCAAGTTATCTCTCAGTGGGATGGTCCTATCTATTGAGATTCCTTGGTGGAGTCATGGAGTCCCAGGGGGTTTGCTAAATGCCAAAGATATCTGAGTCCATTCTTTCTGGGGGGGGCTTGTCAGTAGCTAGGGGTTACTCAGGGGTTCCTAATTTTCCTTGTATTACATTTTACATATTACATTTATTATATATTATAACACATTTATTACATAAGTACATTACTTATATTCTATACACTTATATGTATACATGTTGTCTTCCACCATAGAATATAAGCTCTCTGAAGGCAGGAACTGTTTCATTTTTGTATCCTCAGCAATTAGCATAGTGGCTGGCATACAGTAGGGGATTAATAAATTCTTGGTGATTGATTGAAGAATGGGAAGGATAACGTAATAGACAGTTTGGGTGAAAGGAATTCCAGATGGAGGGAACAGTGAGCAAAGGCATCTGTAAATTCTTTCCCTTCTCTTGGGCTCAGTTTCCTTTGAAAAAGAAGGAGGTTGAAGACATTGACCTGGAAGGCCTTTCCCACTCTAACACTCTCTGAATTCTATGAGCACCATTATGCAGTGTGGTTAATCCATTTGGGGATTATCCAAGTGCTTTGCTTTCTCCTTTTCCTTGTTCCTGCTGATCCTTATTAGTTCCTTCCAGAGAGGGTGGGCTGGGAAGGTGTAGGATGTGATTCTTCAATTAACCCTTCACATTCCTTGGAATTTTTAAACCATGAAGATAATTTACTGATTTTATTTACACCTTTCTCTTAAATTCACTTTTCTATTAAAAAAATCAAACAAACGTTTTTTAAAACATCAGTGTTAATTCCCAATAATTCCTCCCTCCAAAAAATAGAATTTGCCCTTGTAACAAAGTACAGATAAGCAAAGCAAATCAGCACGTTGGCCGTGTCTCTTTCTACACAAATAGTCTCCCAGCTCCCTGCCAAAAAGAGGGTTGCCTACTTCTCTATCAATCCCCTGAAGAAATGGTCAGTCACTGTATTGGTCAGAACTCTGACCTCTCAGTTTTGTTCCCTTTTATAGTGTTATGGTGATTACAAATCAATTGATGTGCTCTCTTCCCGCAACATCAGTTCACATGAATCTTCCCATTTCCCAGAATTCTCCAAATTCATTGTTTATTGCAGCACAATAATATACCATTACATTCCCATAAAAGCAGCAGGCTACTGTGAAAAGAGTACTGGATTTGGAGTCAGAAGATGTGGTTCTAATCTTGGCTCTAATACGTGATATTTTTGTGACCTTGGCCAAGTCTCTTGACTTCTCTGGGCCTCCTCAGTTCCTCTTCTGAATAGGTGGAATCAGATACCTTCAAAGGTCTTTTTAAGAACTCAATGTATGATCCCCTGTTACCACAATTTGTCCAGACATTTTGCTTTTAACTAGCAAGCTCAGCTGGCGGCTTAGCTGCCTGTGCAGGCCAATAAAGGAAAAGGTGTGGTAGAGAAGAAAGGGCACTGGCTCTGGAGGGAGATGACCTGGATTCAAGCCCTGCCTCTTGAGCTTGTTACCTATGCGGCCTTTAGCAAGTTAATTAATGTCCCTGGACCTTGGTTTCCTCATCTGTAAAATGGCAAGATGAGACTAAATGGTCTCTGAAGGCCCTCCAAGCTCTTGATCCTATAAATCTGGTCTCTTATGGGTAAGATGTTGGTAGAGTTAATAAGATCTCAACCCTATCTTCAGAGAAAACCTTATGGTATAACGATAATTGAATATTCAGGGCCACAGAAGCCTGGGACACGTGGGACCCACTTTTAGGGGGTCAGCCTTGGGTGTGACTGATACACACATACAATTCCACCTATGGTGGCTATGCTTCTTCCATCCATGTCTGCACTCATGACTTCTGTACCATTGGCAAAATCTTAGCTAAGGGCTCAAGGCTGGGGAGTGATGACGGATACTTAAGTCCCAGAACTCTTGAAACATTTCACTAAAGGATTTCTACTCCAAAGCAGCCCACTCTAACAAGCAAACTGTAATGAATTGTATATAATTTACCTGTAAACACATACCATAACACATTATAACATATAACACAACATAACAATGGATTATAACAACACAATATAACAGTATAACAATAAAATATAATATAATACAATAAAATATAAATATGATATATGGCATAGCATAGCCTAACAGACAGATGGTGTGTCATGTGTGATGAACATATATGATGAGTAGTATCGCGTGATATGACATGGCATGATATCATTTAGGGCAGTATAATGTAGTAGTTTGAGAGTTGGTCTCAAAGCCAGGAAGACCTAAGCTCTGATTCATACAGGCTATGTGACCTTGGGCGAGTCACTTGACTTTTCAATGCCCTCAGTAATTCTTTATAAGTTGAAGAGAAAGTGTTGGCCTGCATTGGTGGAGGTTATTTCCTTATTTGGGAATTCCATATACCAATGAAATCACAGGGCCAGTGTTTATCCCTATCTATGCTATAATATGTAATCTGTACATATACATGTATATTATACATAGTATTTTAAAATATAATTATTATATATTATTATAATATTATATATAATTTTAATGACTTTTGTTTTTATACTACTATCATCTCCTGAAATATACCTCCCATGGAATCTTCCCATTTAATAAAGAAAAAGTTAATTAAAACTGACTGACAAGAACATCTTAAAGTATATGCAATATTTCACTCCCATCATCTCTCACCTTTCTACTGAGAGGAAGCAAGTCTGAGTTTTCAGCTCCCTCTAGGACCAAGATTGGTCATTGAAATAATCACAGTTCAGTTGCCTTTTAGGATTGGTTTTATTCACATTATTATAGTCATTATGTTCCATCCTTTCCTGTATACCCAGCGTATTCTCTCCACCATCATCTTGACTCTCTTTTCAATCTCTTTTCAATCTCTCCTTATCTTCCTACCCCTTCTCTGCTGCCTACAAATACAGGAAGACACAGTACAATAATGGGCCTTATATTGGATCCTGAAGGTAAAAGGGGCCACTGGAGTTTATTGATTGGGGAGTGGGAGGGACATGATAAGAGCTACACTTTAGGAAAATCACTTTGATGGCTGTATGAAGGACGGATTAGAGTAAGGTGAAACTTGAGACACGGACACCAGTTAGAAGACTATTAGAAGAGTCCCGGTGAGAGACGATGAGGATCTGAACTCAAGTGGTGATTGTGGTATTGTGGTGAAGAGAAGGGGACATATACAAAGAATACTGTGAAGGTAGAAATGACAAGGTCTGGTAACAGATTGTATATGTGGAATGAGTGAGAGTGAGCAACTGAGGATGAATCAGGTTTCAAATGTGAATGACTGGAAGGATGGAGGTGCTCTTGACAAAAAAGTAGGAAGTTTGGAAGATAGGAGGGTTGAGGGGGAGAAGATGATGAGCTCTGTTTTGGACATATTGAGTTTGAGATGCCTATGGGACGTCATGTTTGAAATATCCAGTAGGGAACCATTGATGTATATGCTAGACCTCCGGGGAAAGAATAGGACTAGATAGATAGATAGATAGATAGATAGATAGATAGATAGATAGATAAATAGATAGATGGATAGATAGACAGATAGACAGATAGATAGATAGATAGATAGATAGATAGATAGATGGATGGATAGATAGACATACGGATAGATAGATAGATGGATGGATGGATAGATAGATGATAGATAGATAGAAAGAAAGGTAGAAAGATAAATAGATAGATAGGAGAATCATCTACCTAGAAATGGTAATTGACCCCTAGGAACTGATGAGATCACAAAGTGAGATAGTGTTGAGAAAATCAAATTATTGACTGAGTATTTTATATTTGATTCCATTCTGTAATGGATTCTATTCCAAAACTTTCTGAGCCATGTTTGCCTCTGAGTTCAGAAGTTCATGAGTCTAGAAGTTCAGTTTTCTTCTCCAAATTAAGTTTAAAAGTTGTTTCCTGTAACAACAATGAGGCTAGCAGCTGCTGTGGTTGTGTAAGACCAACAACAACCAGCACACAGAAGGCCACTAGCACAGGTTCTTTTGATCTGCTTTACTAAGGAAAGTAACTTTAAGAGGTTAACAATCTCACCTTGATCAAACATACATATATAACTCACTTAGTTCAGGAGGAAAAAGCCAGCACCCTGAACTTCAGAATAAATACAAACAAATTACAAACAGAGACAATATAAACGGACCAAATCACAATGCATAGTAACCAAAGAACCAATAGGTCTAGGTTAGCAAAGCCGGGGGGCAGTTACAACGGCCTGCCCAGAGTCTCAACACTCCTTCCATGAGTGAGCCCCAAAGGAAAAAGGCCAACCTCTGAAGGGTCAGGGTGTCACAAACATGCGACTCAGGGTCAAAGGGTGTCACAAACATGCAATTCAAACCCATGTAAACTAGGTTTTCCCTTGAGGTAAGGATGTCATCAAAGACTCCTGATTTAATCAAAGAAACAAAGGCCAGACTCATCAAGGGCACTTGATTAAATAAGCGCTCCAAAAGAGAAAACAGTAAAAAAAAAAAAAAAAAAAAGTCCCACCTTAATTACTGATACATTTCCCTATAAATCACTTTAATTGAAAGAAAACTATTGAATCTGTGCCACTAGCTGCCCTTGTATAATTCAAAGAAATCTGTTCTTGAAGGATGCAGGTGGATGCACCTGGGAGTCTGGTCTGTTATCCCTATAACACTGGATATCCTTCAAGAAAGTCTGGTCTGTTATCGCTGTGACACTAACTGGCCATGCAGGTGGACACCACCAATGAGCTTTCCATAGCAACAACATGGAAGGAGGGGTTGTTGCCAGCCCTGCATTCCAGGCTTCATCTATGATAGAAACAGATTTTGAAATCAATCGTATTGTTTACCATCTATGATGTTTCTGCTTCTTTCGTTCTCTTGTACTTCCCAAAACTATATGAAGGCTAGTAAGCCTCACCTTGCGGTCTTTTGGCCTACCGAGAAGCTGGGAGACCCCCTTTATTCATAATTGCTAGCCTTACCCACAAATTGCTCATGCTCAGAACTTTGTGCCTCAATCTATTTTAATTTCAATCTCAGCAGAATAGAAGGAAAAGACAAGGGGGACCCAGACAGAGGGTTGGAGGATACTCAGTTAGTGGTGATAGTGTGCTCTGTGACACAAGATAACAATAATTAACATTATTAATAAAGATTTATATAGCACTTACTGTGTGCCAGGCCTTGGGCTAAGCGCTTTACAGATATTATCTCACTTGATTCTCACAATAGCCCTTTGAGGTAGGTGTTACTCTCATCCCCATTTTATGGTTGAGGAAACTGAGGCAAATAAAGATTAAATGAGTTGTCCAGGATCACACAGTAAGTGTCTGAGGTCAGATTTGAACTCAGTTCTATAATAATAATAATAATAATAATAATAATAAATAACATTTGTATACTGCTTACTATGTGCCAGGCACCATGCTAAATGCTTTACAAATGTTTTTTATTTCATTTAATCCTCACAACAACTTTGGGAGGTAGATCATATTATCAGTCCCATTTTACAGGTGAGGAAACTGAGACAAACAAGTCAAGTGACTTGCCCAGGGTCACATGGCTAGTAAGTGTCTGAGGCCAGATTTGAACTCAGGTCTTCCTGACTCCAGGTCCAATGTTCTATCCGTGTGCCACCTAGCAGTCTCTAAGGCACTCATGGTGGTAAGAAGAAGAAAGATGTTTAACCCAGAGAGTCTGGCAACCAATTCAAGGATGCAGGAGGTGGTGGTGAGAGATTGGCCAGAGCAAAAGTTGGAGCTGGCCCAGAGTCACAGATTCCCTGCCTATCAGAATGAGGATAATGGTCTCTCCCAGGTCCAGGTGGGTTAACTATGATGGGGTCACAGAATTCGAAATTTAAAGGGGACCTCATCTCATCCAATCTGCGTCCGTAAAGGAATCCCCTGGTAGCAGACCTTACGAGCGGTGATCCAGTCATCTGCTTGAAAGCCTAGAAGGCTTTATTTGGGGTACCTCTAACTGTTAGGAGGTTTCTCCCCACCTCTGGCCTAAATTTTTCTCTTTGCAACTTCTACCCGTAGCTCTTCGTTTTAACTCCTGGTACCAGACAAAACAAGTCAATTCCTCTTCAACATACTAGCTATTCAGATATTTGAATCAGATATCACGGTCCTACCAACAGCATGCCTTCTCTTCTCCAGATTTAACACCCCAGGTCCTTCCCATCCCATCCATATATGATGTGGACTCAAAGCTCTTTACCCTTCTAGTCGCCCTCCAGTTTACTAATGTGTAATTAATTTTATTATGTGTTTAATTTTATGTTTTTTAATATTTTTATTTTTTATATTATGTTTTTAATATTGTGTGTATTAATTTAATGTGTAATTAATCAACTGGCTTAAAGGTTAAACTCTGTGCATTTGTATGTAGACATTTGAAGCCATGGATTATACTACTGGCTCCTTTCTTGGATTTTGTCCTGCTCCTATTTATTCTTCTTCCCTCATAGAACTGCCCTCTAAAGGCATCTAGCCTGGCAGATAAACACAGACATTTTTCTCTTTCCTCTGTCCTATTTATTTTAAAGTCCCTTTGATTAGATTTACAAGACACGGACAATTTTTTTTTACCAGACCTTGGCCAGGAGTCTGTCATTCCCAATTTTTTAAGCCATGGTCCAGAAATCCAAATTCCAACCTCAGATACCATCCTCTTAGTCAGCTAGAACATTACTACTGTTCACTTTGACTATTCCTTCTATAGGCAACCCTTTCACTCAACCCCTCCCTCTCTGCTACTCTCTCCCTCCCTGAAATAATCCTTCCTTTTCTCCTTCTAAACAATCAGCTTTTTCTAGGCCTCCTCCCATGAGCCAGGCTATGAAGAATGCATTATAAAACTCAAAACCACTATATTTTGTTTCATCCTGGAGCTTGTTCAAATAGTTAAAACAAATATTAGAACAAAAAAAATTTAAATGTTAGAAAGTCAGGATTAATGTGCCCCAATAACATTTTTTCCTAGACTCATTGCCTCTTTATTTATCCTTCAAGATATTTACTTCTAATTTATAGCACAACATGTATTGAAAGGAGACATAAACTGAGCAGGCAAATGCCAATGGAATGAAGAAATGGAAAGTTAATGGTGAAACGAGAGTAGGCTAAATTAATTTACTGATTATATGACCGTATCACATCAGGAAGACATGAATTATTTTGTTTACAATCTTCAGGTTGTTGCCTGGCCTGTGACTCTTCACTGTTTTCAATTTGAGAAGCAGTGATTGGAAAGAGAAGGGAAAATAAACCAAGGGTTCCCATTCCACTTATAAATTTTAGGTTTATAATCTCATAGTCATCCATGGAAACTGGCCTGTTAGGCAAGTATCACAGCTCCCCAAGCGAAGGGCCATTACTCCTGCCGGATACAGCTGCATGCTTAACTTCTTAAGAGATGCCTTTGAATTGTATTCTGTTTCAGACACCCATCAGGGTAAGAAAGGAGGGGCTATAAATTGCAAGTGGGGACAGAAGGACCCCGGATCCGTTGGGTGTCAGATCAGGCCCTGTCAGTGGCCTTTGATATTTCACGTAAATGCTAAAAGAAAGGTTAAGGAGCAGCTAGGTGGCAAAGTGAATAGAGCACCAGCCTGAGTTCAAATCCAGCCTCATCCTTGACACACTTACTAGCTGTGTGACCTCGGGCAAGTCACTTAACCTCAATTACCCTGCCTCCCCCCCTCCAAAAAAAAAGAGAGAAATGTTAATCCTAGGGTATGATTATTGGCAACCAAAGTGAACTAGATTATAGAAACTATGATTCTCAAATATATTGTTATGCTTGGTTTTTGTATGTGACCTCTACTGAGGATTTTGGAAAAATATGGACAGGAATTGCACAGGATGAGGTAGCAGAAAGGGGCATTGTTCTATACCTCCGAAGTGTGCAGAGGAAATCATGATCCCAATAAAGTATCAAAGAATATGCAAGATGGGACCTGTGAATGACCCTACAAAAAGCTACTGTCCCTGACTAGGGCTTCCCTCTCTCTCCTTGGCCAGAGTTGCTTATGAGGAGAGGTGCTGGCAATGACCCCCTCCCTTCCTGGGGTAATGGAAGGGTGTTCTGGTGAGAAGCAGCTGGGGGAGATGAGAGAACTGGGTGAAAATAGGGGAGCAAGCTACTGGAGAGACCAATCAAAAATCTGGGTGTGGAATGATGAGGCCAGGAGTCAGTGGGAGAAAGGCCACTTGGTATAGGAGAAATTCTGTGCACACATAGGGACAATCAAACCCCAAGCCCTCCCACCCTTTTGCCAGAGCCAGATTCAAGGGGCTGAATGACTATAATGGTATGATAGAGCAGAGACTTTGGTTCAGTTTTAGGTAAAATAACAGGCCTCTGAGACTCAGTCCACCTAGGAGATCCTGGGGAGAAAGAAAGACTGTCAAGAAATGAGAATGACACTGGCCCTGGAGTCAGGAGAACCTGAGTTCAAATCTGGCCTCAAACACTTGACACACTAGCTGTGTGACCTTGGGCAAGTCAACCCCAATTGCCCTGCTTTCCCGCTTCCAAAAAAAAAGAAGAAAGAAAGAAAAGAAATGAGAATGACTTCTCAGTGTGGCTAGGAAACTGGTTTTGAAAACAGTGCCCAAAGTGGAGATCCATAGTAATGGCAGCAGCATAACTACACATATTGCTGTAGTCCTTGGTAGACTGAAGAACTAAAAGGGAAAAGAGGTTCAAAATTGTCTGTGGGCTCAGCGACTGGTCCTTTCTGTGTCCTTTCCTGTGTATTCTAGTCTAGGCCTGGACTCAGGCCAGTCTCTTGGTAACTGAGGTTTGATATTGGAATAATAGGCCATTCAACAGTTAACAAAAGGAGATTTACTTAGCCATGGCAGGAGAAGGATATTCACCAAATTTAGGAATTGAGAACCCCGAAAGATGATTGAACTGAGGGAAGCTCCCATATCAATCCACCAACCAAGCCTCTGAGAGCCTCTCAGCTCCACATGAATGCTTTATACTCAGGCAATGAGGAAATGACTCTAAGGTCAATGGGCCAACCATCTTGGTCTCAATCCCTTTTAAGGAAAAACTAGCCTAATCTGCTGGGGAAGGGTTTAGGACTCTTCCCTACCACACTGGGTAAAAAACCTGTTTATGTTTTAGGTATTGTCAGCCTGATTGTTTGTAAGGGTTCTGGTACTAGCATGGGGTGGGGGTTGGTAATCAAATACTGACATTCCCTTTTGGAATAGAAGCAGTAAGTCAGAGAAGTGAGAGGTTACTGAAATCATCCTGGAGCTTTCCTATCAGAAGGGAGCCACTGACCTAAGGGTTACTTACAAAGAAACAAGCCTGGTGTTTTAACACGTGCGCACATCAGAATTCATTCGTCTAAATGGGTGCTTTCCTTCAGGGAGTTCCCTTGGGACCCTCCGCATGTGTCCAGTTATGTTGTCATCATCTCTCAGAGCCCTTCTGGGTCCCCACTTGGGGTGCCGTTTTCAAAGCTAGTCTCTTAGTCACACAAAGAAATCAGTCTGATTTCTTGATAGCTGCACCTTCTTCACAGAACCTCAGAGGGGGCTGGAGATTCAGGGGCCTTCAGTCTCACTTGAAACTGAATCAAAGTCCCTGCTCTGGTTCACCTGCTAAGAGTCATTCATCCTTCTTGACCCAGCATGGAGTGAGCAGCCATTTTAGTCACCCAGCTTCACTCCCACTGACTTCTAGCAATTTCCCCAAGTCATGAAATAAAAATAAACCTCTCATAGACTTTTTTTGCTGGTTAACTGTTCTAACAACAGCTGGTATCCACTGTAATTTTACTTTCAGACTTGCAAGAAAGCTTTTTTCCCCTCTTCTTGTAAAGATAACAATGATCTTTCCTCTACTTGGCTGTATCTTGACAAATCTCTCTGGTAGCTTCGCATCCAGCTCAAAGTCCTTTTTCACAGGATTGCAGAATCTGTAGGCTGGAAGAATCGTAGAATCACAGAACCACTAAGGGACCTTGGAGGCTGTCTGGTCCAATTCATCTATGCCAGACCAAGAAGCCTTCTACAACTCTTTCCCCACCCCCTCGAGCAAAGAGTCATCCTCCATCTGCTTGAAGACCTCCAGTGAAGAGGAACCCATTACCACCCAGGGCAATCCATTCCACTTTTACTGAGTTCTAATTATTAGGAAGGATTCAAACTCATGTCATCCTGATCTCAAGTCTAATCCTCTATCCGCTGTGCCACCTAGTAGCCTGGAGAATACATTAAGATAAGTCTAAGACAGACCTTCAAATATCTGGAGACAGAGATCATGCCCATTCCTCAACACTCTCCCTACCAAGTATTATCTGCTTTAGGCTAAAGATCAGTGTGAGGGAGTACTCTTCTTGAATTAACCTAACAGGCCTTGAGAGGCAAGCTTTCCTTTTGAGTAAGATTCCTGCCTTTCTCCAGAGTTTTTCTAGATCTGCCTTATCTTTATCTCTCTGAAACACCCAGAAAGCATAGATATATCTTTAATTAATATGGGGAGAGGGGCTTAAGAGGGAAGCACTGAGAACTCCATGTCTAGATTCCTTGAAGTTCAAAGGGGTCTTTTCCATGAACATTCTTAAAAGTTTTCTTCCCTTAGAAGTCATGTCCACTAAAGTTTGGGACCATAGGGGTCATAGATTTAGAGCCAAGTTGATCTTTGGAGGTCATTTATCCAAGTCCTTTATTTTATAGAGAAAAGAAACCCACAGAAATAGACATCATACAGGTAATAGCAGCTGAGCTGGGATTTGCATTTAGGGCCTCTGACTCCAAATCCAGCACTTTCCCCCTCGCTGCCATTTCTGGATTATATGAAACTAGAAAGGTTTTAAATATGGGTTTGACAAAAGTCTCAGACCAGCTTAACTAGGTTCAGAGAGAGTCATCTCCAGGCTGGCTGCAGGGCAATGATGGGGCTCTTCCCCTTATAGAAACTCTCGAAGATTTCAAAGTCTACCAAGTCTTTCAAGAGTTGTGATCTACCTTTTCAGAGGGAGTATCCCCATCTGCAGAATAAGGAATCCTTATCCTTGAAGTATAATAAGTAGCAGCTTGGCCCTCTTTCTGAAATTCTCACATTTCTCACCATCACTAGTCCATTGGCAACACCCAAATAGGAGGCTGCTGGAATGCCTACTTTCTCCTGCCATCAGCCTAGAATGGAGACATAAGACATGCACACCAATAAATGGGATAGAAATTAGACCTATAGTGAACGTAGAAGATGAGTTCAAAGGTTTATCTACCAATGTTACAGGATCTATTGTGGGAAAGGT
The DNA here is from genome assembly GCF_011100635.1 of Trichosurus vulpecula. Lineage (NCBI taxonomy): Eukaryota > Metazoa > Chordata > Mammalia > Diprotodontia > Phalangeridae > Trichosurus > Trichosurus vulpecula. Next base: position 99,130,834 of record NC_050575.1, on the reverse strand, counting down.
CAGTTCTGGGTGCCTAAGTCAGGGAAAGCCAGGTTCCCTGTCTCAAGTCTCTCCTCTCTCCATTCTTCACACAGTTGCCAAGGTGAACAGCCTAAAGTAGAGGAATGATCATACACTACTCACCCCTCCCCCAATGAAGACATTTCAGCGATTCCCAATTGCCTCTAGGACCAAATATAAATGCATTTCTTTGGTATCTAAAATGTTTCATGGCTTAGACTCTCCCTATCTTTCCATTTCGCGTTGTTGTTGTTAAGTTTTTCAGTCATATCCAACTCTTTGAGAACTTATTTTGGGTTTTCTTGGCAAAGACACTGAAGTGGTTTGCCATTTCCTTCTCCAGCTCATCTTACAGATGAGGCAAGCAGGGTTAAGTGACTTGCCCAGGGTCACACAGCTAGTAAGTGTCTGAAAGCCAGATTTGAACTCAGGAACATGAGCCTTCCTGGCGCCAGGTCCGATGCTCTATTCACTTCACCACCTAGATACTCCATATCACATATTACTCAGATACTCTATGGTCCAGCCATATTGACCTACTTGCTGTTCCTCACACACCATGCTCCATGTCCGGTCTCCAAGTTTTTGCACTAAATATCCACTATGCCTACAATGTTCTCCCTCCTCACTTCTGCTTCCTAGATTCCTTGCGTTCCTTTAGTCCTCAGCTTGGTTGCCACATTCTGCAGGATCTTGGTTCCTCCAGCTGCCAGCACCTTCTCCTCTAAAGTGGCCTTTCATCTACTCTGCTAGTATGGTTATCTCTAATTATATGCATGCTGTCTCAATCATTAGAATGTAAACTCCCTGAGGGAAGGGGCTGCTTTCACTTTTTCTTTCTATCCCTAAAGATTAGCTCAGTTTCTGGCACTCAGTATGCCCTTATAAATGATTGTTGATTGAGTGGCAAAAGTTGACCTGGTCTAGCAGAAAGCACTGGTTTGGGAACTTGCATTCAAATCCCACCTGTACTATACTTACCTGTATGACTTTGGGCAAGAGGCAACCTCTCTGACTCTCAATTTTCTCATCTATAAAACAAGTGGGTTAGACAAGGTGACCTCTGAGGTCCCTCCATCTTTAGATCTATGACTCCGCCACCTAGGCACCCTCACTGAGGCATTCATTGGGTGCTGCTTCTCTAATCTTCCTCCACCCAATGTACCGCATTCTTTTTTCCTGTTCCTCTCTCTTTTTCCCTCTCCTTCCTTTTCTCTCTCTCTTCTCCCATTTTTTGTGTGTGTTTTCTCCCACCCAAATACCCTGTCCCACTGTATTCTATGGTTCTACTGTAGAAGTAAAGAATTAACGGCACAACTAGAGACCAAGAGATAGGATTAAGATTCCCTGCCTTGATGTGTAGGGGAAACACTGTTTGATATGAGCCTTGAGGAAGGGGTAAAGTTTGGGGGGGTGAAGAATGAGCATTGGTCATACAGAAAAGTCAGAGCAGAGCACTGTAGGCATGAGGATGAAAATCTGTTCCAAGTGATACAGTTTCATGGTGTGTTGTGGGGTTCAGAGTCAGACCACCTCTAATCCAAGTGTAGGCATTTACTGAGGATTGATGCCCTCAGAAGTGGGCTCGGTTCAAAGAGGAACCAGCAACTTAGTAAGGCAACACAGGCAAATTTATAGTGTAATGATGCTGATTACACGACAGAAATTATGAATATTGAAAAGGCAGAAGAGGTTTGATAAGGGATTAGGTAATAGGGAAGAAGTCCCTTCTACGGTTCAGTGGTCAAACATCCTGTTCGCGCTGCCCTCCAATTGGCTAACTATTTGGTTAGTTATTTATGGTCCTGTCTGGTCAAGATGGATGGTTAGGTATTGTGGTCCTGTCTTGGACTAAATTGATGGTGGTTGAGTGCAAGAACACACCTGTTCAAATATGTGAATTGGATCTGGGGGCAGTGGCCTGCTAAGGGCAATGGGCATGCTGTTCAGTGTGGCCCAAAAAGATTTTATAATATTGGGGTTGGGGGCAGCTTTATTAGGATTCCATCATAAGGTCATGGAATAGTGTCAGAAACTGGCTTATTCAGCAGGGCACCATGATGAAGGAGTATGTGGCATCCTTTCTGACATTCCCAAGTCTCTTTCACTGGGTATGTTTGTACCTACTTCATCTGCTTCCCCAGTCCCCTAATTTTCACTATGTTCCTAGTTCCTGCTTTCCCTTTGTTCATTTATATCCTTGGCTTCTCCCTGGACCCTCAGATCCACTCCTGTCCATCCTGAAATGGCAGCTCTGGTCCTTCCTATCAGCTCCTGGCTTTGACTATAGCCCCCAGCATTCCAACCTGAGGCAGAGAGTCCATGAATCAGGGCTCCAGTTTGGGTTGAGAGACAGAATAGGTCTGCTCATAGAATCCTGTCTTGCCTCCTGATAAACCCACAGCTTGGGCTCTCCCCAAGGTCCTACTTAATGAGCCTTAGCTTCGGGCTGCCATTTGTTCTGAGTTCTGAGGAATGGCCTCCAGTGGTGCCAGTGGTCACTGAAGTCTAAAGAGTTTGAGGATCCCTAGTTTAAAATGTGGCCTTACTTGGAGGCAGGGGAATGGACTAAGTGATCTCTCAATTGTCTTCCGTCCCCAGGTTTCTGTGAACGTACAATGGGATCAGATCACAATCCCTGCTAAGCCTTTTTCTTACAGTCAGAAGTGGCTTCATTAGTTGCCAAATGATTGATAAAGAAGTATTTATTGAAAGGTCTAATAGGCATAGCCCAAATCAGCTTGCCATGTAATTAATTAAGAACGGCTTCCACCATGAATGCATAATCATTATCTGAGGAGAGGTAACTTGTAGGAAATTTTCAAGCATTTAATTGGCCTTTGAAAGAATAGCTATAGCAAGCTAATTAGGTATCAAATTAGGGAATGTACTAATTGATATTTAATAAGTATGTCAATTGCTATCTAGCTAGTCAATATGTTATAGTGATCTTGGAGTATAGCAATTAAGTGCCTAAAAAGCCCACTTAAGTAGATTAGAAAATTCAATATGATAAGAATGGAATCTTGTAATTTTTTTTAAATGACAAATTGTGACTTTCCCCTATCTATTGTCTCTTTAGACCAATCCCTATTTAGACATTATAAGGACAAAATGACACGTGCGTTTTCTCAGGTACAAGCCATATACGGGGAGCTCCTTCACAGATGAGCAACCTTATTCTGTTAACTAGCTTGACAGAAATGAATTCATTAATTGGACTTTCACAGTCTGCTTGTCACTCAGGGTTCCACTCCTGTAACCCTGATCCTCGAGTTACTCTATCCATGCTGAGCTACAAATCTAGCTCATGGTTCCAGGTTGCACCTGCTCTCTCTAGGGGCATCACAATCATGATTCAGTGAGTGATTCTATTTTCTCCTGGATTTCTCTTTCCCTCTCTGCACCCCTTTTAGGGATTCCTCAGACCCATTTTCTCTTTCCAGACAGTCTCCTAAGCAGTTTCTCCTGTTTTTCCTAACTGACTTGCCTCTGATCAATCAGTATATTCCTTCCCTGACTACTCCCTGTGACCTGCACCCCTATGTTCCTAATTCCCCATTTCCCTTTGTTCATTTACATTCTTGGCTTCTCCCTGGGCCAGGAGTAAGGAACCTGTGGCATCGAGGCCACATGTGGCCCTCTAGTTCCTCAAGTGCAGCCCTTTTACTGAATCCAAACTTCACAGAACAAATCCCCTTAATAAAAGGATCTATTCTCTAAAACTCGGACTCAGTCAAAAAGCCTCACCCAAGGACCTAGAAGGCCACTTGTGGACCGGAGGCTGCAGGTTCCCCACCCTTGCCCAGGACGCTCAGATCCAGTCCTATCCATCCTGAAAGGGCAGCCCTGGTCCTTCCCATCAGCATTCTGAATCAAGACTCCAGTTTGTAAAATTGTAGAGGGAGACAATGGCCCTACACTGTAGACTCCTCTCCTGCCTCCTGATAATCCCACAGCTTGGACTCTCCCCAAGCTCCTACTTAATGAGCCTTAGCTTTGGGCCGCCATTTGTTCTGAGATCTGAGGAATGGCCCCCAGTGGTACCAGTGGTCACTGAGATCCAAAGAGTTTGAGGATCCCTAGTTTCCCCTCTGGTTCTCATGCTAAGGCCCCTCTGAAATTATTTTTATTGCTTTATTGACTTTTTTAATAATTAATTTTTCAATCACTATCATTTCCCAATAGTGCCCTTTCTCATAAGAACCTTTCCTTTTAAGAACGTAGAGTTTTGCAAAATAAATAAACATATTGACTGTGTGACAACATATGCCTCACTTCTCACATCCTGTCTCTGTGCTTTTCTACTGTCTCCCACACCTGGCATGCACTCTCCTCACCTCTGACTTTTAGAACCTCTTGTCTTCTTCCAAACTCTGCTCAAATACCACTTTCTTTTACATAAAGTCTTTCCTGACTCCCCCAACCCTCAAATTTTATCTTATCTTTATTTTTATACATTTTACTTGTATTTACTTCTTCTGTACATGTTGTCTCCCCTGCAGAATGTAAGCTTCTTAAGGACGTGTACTGTTTCATATCTGTCGTGACACACATCATCTACATGAGCACATATGCACACACACATACACACACACACACATACACACACACACCACACACACTTTGTATCCTTGGCACTTAGCACAGTTGCTGGCACATAATAGGCATTTAAAAAATGCTTTTGTTGACCATGTCTTTCTCCACCAGAATGTTAGTTCCTTGAGGGCAAAGACTATTTTGTTTCACTATTTGTATGACACAACCAAGCACAATAAGTGGCATACGGCAAGTGCCTAATAAATTCCTGTTGGTTGGTTGATTAATTGATTATGGAAAGTTTCCAGTTACAAAGAGCATGGTATTCATTGTTGTGAGTCCAAGAACCCAAGGTCTTCCTAAGGCTCTCCCTTGGTTTCCATGACCCTGAACTGTCCAGATCCTCCTCCAGCTTTCTCTGTCACTGGCTGTTCTTTCTCTTCCTGACTCCTTAATGAAGGTATCTCAACCTTCCTTTGTCTGTCCACCATCTCGCTTAATGATCTCATTGACTCCCAGAGTTTCAATTATCACAGCTTTGTAGCGACCTCCCAAATTTCTGTCTCTAACCCTGCAATCTCTCCTGAAATTCATACCCACACTTTCATTTGTCTGCCTGTGGGTTATCTCCACCAGGATGAACTGCTGGCCTCAAACTGAGCTAAGCATCTTTCCCCCAAAACCTTGGATTGTAGATCACTCTCCCCTCCCCCTCATACCCCATAGCCAATCAATGACTCAGTCCAAATGATTGTTTCTCCGCTTGTATCCATCTGCTCATTTTCAACTCCCATTGTCACAACCTTGTTCAGGCCCTCATCACCTCTTGCTTGTACTGCAAGAACCTCCTGACCAGTTGGTCTGCCCTGTTCTCTTTAGTCCCAGTCCATCCTGTATATGCCTCCATTTCAATCTTCCTTACATTAATATCTGACTTTACTACTCCGTTGTTCAAAATCCTTCAGTGGGTCCTTACTGCCTGCTTAGTAAAATCTAAATCCCTTAGCCTGGAATTCAAGGCTCTCTACAGTCTGTTACCACCCTGCCTCTCCAGCCTGATCGCTCATTGCTGCATCTCAAGTACCCTAGAGTTCACTGACAGTGGACTATTTGCTGTTCCTCTTACATGTCCCACACCTGTGCTCATGCTGTTAACCTCCATTAAAATGCCCTCCCATGTAAATTTTGCCTGAGAGAACTGTGAGTTCTAGGGACTGTACAGGTCTTGAGCCAGTCTAGAGCAAGGGTGGGGAACCTGAGGCCTCAAGCCCACATGTGGCCGTCTAGGTCCTCAAGTGTGGCCCTTTGACCGAATCCAAATTCAATTCAGTCAAAGGGCTGCACTTGAGGACCTAGTGAGGCATGTGTGGCCTCGAGACCATGGCCCCACCCCTGCTCTCTTAGAGGCTGATGGGGTTGGGGAGGAGAATTAAAAAGGGAAAAAATGGTTCTTGACTCTGAGTTCAGAGGCAAATTTTTTTCTGAGTTCTTTAATGTATAAATAAAACCCATGTTTGAAGCCTTGTAGGTTTGTGCTAAAATCTTCTCCATCCTTCAAAGCCACTCCAAATGCTATCTTCTCTAAGGAGACTTTTCTGGTTCCCTGCAGTCAGAGATGATCTATCCTTACCTTAACCTTACAAAGAGATTTCTCTTGTACTTACAGTTATATGTGTTTTCTGCCTCCTCTACTAAACAGCAAAGGGGCAGAAGGTGGCTGTATCATATAGGTCTGATCACTAAACCAGGAGGGGTTCTGCCCTCTGGGTCCAAACTGAGTAAGTCTAATGTCTCTTCCATATGACAATCCTGGAAATACTTGAAGACAGTTGTCATGTCTCCCCTGAGGCTTCTCTTCTTCAGGACTCTCAGGTCCTTAAACCAGTCCTCCCATACACGGACTCCAGGCATTTTACCATCTTGCTTACTCCTATGGATGCTCTACAGCTTATGAATGCCCTTCTTAAACTATGCCGCTCAGAACTGAACGTGATGGTCCAGACAAGGCCTAACAAGGGAACAGTGCAATGGGCCCCCCATCCTTATTCCTGCAGGCTATGTCTTTCTTAGTTGACTCAAGATGGAATTAGGGCTTTTTTGGCTGCCATATCACACCACTGACTCATGTTGAGCTCATAATTCCCTAAAAACCACAATCCTTTTTCAGAAAAACTGTTATCTAGCCATGCCTCTACCATCTTGTATGTGTAAAATTGAAATTTTTTTGCTCCCATGTAAGACTTTTCATTTATCCCTACTGAATTTCATTTAATTAGACTCAACCCTGTGTTCTAGCCGGTTCAGATTTTTTTGGATACTGGCTCTGTCATTTACTCTGTTAGCTATCCCTCCCAGCTTTGTTTCATCTATGGATTTCATGAACAAGCCATCTTTATCTAAGTCATTGATAAGAATGCTAACCAGCACAGGTCCAAGCAGGGAGCTTAGGGACTCCACTAGAGACCCCTCATGACTGCTAACTTTGGATCATTAACAACTCTTCTTTGAGTCTGACCATCCTATCAATTCTAAATCCATCTGATTTTTATCATCTAATCTGTATCACTCCATCTTTCCCACAGGAAAAGTAGGTGACTCTATCAAAAGCTTTGCAAAAATCTAGATAATCTGTATTTACAAGATTCCCCTCCTCTACAAGCTTAAAAATGAAATAGAGTTAGTCTGGTACGTCCTGCTCTTGATGAGAACTCTCTGTGATCACCACCTCTTTTTCTAAATGTTCATCAACTACCTTTTTAGTTGGTCTATTCTAGAATTTTCCCAGGAATCAAAATCAAGCTCACAGTCCTATAGTTCACAGGCTCCATTCTCTTCCCTTTCCGGAAAGTTAGGACATTTGCCCTTCTCCGATCTTGTGCGGCCTCTGCCATTTTCCATGCTCTCTCAAATCTCTCTGACAGTGGGTCAGCCATCACACCAACTGGTTCTTTCAGTACCAGAGGATGTAGTTCATCTTGATTGGGTGACTGGAATTCATCAAGGGCAAGGAGATGTTCTTTTACTCTTTCCTAACTTATCTTGAGCATCAGCTCCCCCTTAGCACTTTCTGATATATCATTTCCAAGACAAAGGTCATTCTCTTTGACAGAGAAAGAAAACGTGAAATAAGACTTGGCCGGTGCTGCCTTCTCTCTGTTGCCAGGTATCATTATCCCATCCACCCCAAACAAAGGTTTTATTCTTCTTCTTATCTTCTTTCTTTCTCCCATTGTAGCTAAAAACAGTCCCTTTTTGTTGGTAGTTTCCTTTACCAACCTTTCCTCATGCTGAAGTTTAGTACTCCGGGCATTATTTTTACAGGACTGTGCCATGGTCTATTATTCATCCTCTGTTACCTGGCCTTGCTTCCATCTTCTGTACATTTTTTAAAATTCTAAACTGGTTAACGAATTCTCTGTACGGTCCCATCATTCTCTGCAGACAACTCTCATTTTTCCTCTCCTTTGAAACTGTTCAGATTTTCATCCATCAGCATCTGCCCTCCCTCCTGGGCTGACTTCTCCTAGAATTTTACTCCATGGGATCCTACCTGCCTTTATTTGAACCCTTTTAAATGTGCTTCCCTGAAATCTAGTGGGCTTGCCAGATGGTACACAGAGCTCCTTCCTTCTATATCAAACTCTAGAGAGGGGTGGTCACTTCCCTCAAAGTTACAGCATTCCTTTTCCTTCCCTAACAAAACTGGTCCCTCCAGAGTTACATCATTCCTTTTCTTCCCCCAACATAACTGGTTCCTTCCTGCCAGTAAGAATAAATGCAAGAATAAAATTTCCTCTTGTTGGTTCCGCCATCTTTACAAGGGTGAAATTATCACTGAGATAAGACAAATTGGTTAGCCAGTAAACAAGCATTTCTTAAATGCTTATTACGTGCCAGGCACTGTGCTAAGTGCTGGGAATACAAAGAAAGGCAAAAGTCAGTCCCTGCCCCTCAAAGAGCTCTCCTTCTAATGAGGGTGGCAACATATAAATAACTTGATACATATAAGATATATAGAAGGGAAATGGAAAGTTTTAGCTGTTCTGCTCACAGGAAGACAGAGGGAGAGTCAGAGATAGACAGAGGCAGAAAGAGACAGAGAGAAACAGAAAGACAGAGACACAGTGAAACAGACACCGAGACAAGAGAAAAAGACAGAGACAGAGAGAGCTCCAGCAGATATATCCAAGAAAACAGGATCCTGATGCTTTGTTCCGAATAAGCATGCATTCACTGATAGCCCTAGGAGAGGGACCTCTTCACTCTGTGACCTTCCTGGTGCTTGAAGCTCACCAGTCCTCTGGGCCAACACAGCCACGGAGGATTCTGGTCCCACAAAACACAAGGCAGAATCAGCAGAACTTCTGAAATCTCAGAGTTGAAAGGAACCTCAGAGACCATCTGATTTATAACTGAACACCTCCAGGGTTCTTCGCTAAGTAATACGGTGGCCCGTTCCCTGGTTGGACAGTGTTACTTCAGCTCTTCCTTTACACTGAGCTAAAATCTGCCTTTCTCTAACTTCCTCCCAATGCTTCCAGTCCTGCCTTCCAAGAATATGCAGGCCCTCAGATATTTGAATACAATGACCGTGCCCTAAGTCTTCTCCAAGCTGAACATTTCCAGTTACTCCAACCAATCCTCACATGGCATGGTTTTGAGTACTATCATGGTAGGGTTTTAGATTTAGAGCTCTAAGTGACTTTGGAAACCATTGAGCCCAATCCCCTCATTTTACTGGTGAGAAAACTGAGCACAGAGAGGTTAAGTGACTTGCCCAAGATCACACAGCTACTAAGTGTCTGAGCCAAGATTTGAACCCCAGTCTTCTTGACCCCAAGTCCAACACTTTACTTACTGAACTACCTAGCTGGCCACAAAAATACATTGCATTTCAGGTTCATGCAGGTTCAATACCTTGCACTACATCAAGATTGAACTTGGCCCCCGGACCCTCCAAACACTGATAAAAAATGGCTCTGAACAAACTCTAGAACTGCAGAACCCACAAAATAGCAGAGGGAAGCAGGGCCCCAGCCCAGGACAGCCTGGATGGTCGCTGGCACACAGAGCTGGGAGCAGAGCGGAGCAGAGCCCAGTGTGGTCTGCATCCAGACCAACCAGACCAGGAGCTGGGCGGAACAGGCCCTAGCACCCTGAATCAGTGAGCTGTGGCAGTTACCAGACTTCTTAACCCACAAACACCAAAGACAACAGAGAAGGTTAGTGGGAAAAGCTGCAGGGTGTTCGGCCACCGCCCCGGGGACAGCAGAGGTGGTGCAGCTACAGAACTACAGTTGCAGTTGCTTCCGGCCCCAGGCCCACCTGGTTAGAGGAATTAAGTGGTGGATCAGAGCAGGAGTGCAGAGCCTGCTTAAGATATGAGTCAGGTCCGGGTTGGTGGTTCTTGGGGGAGGAGAAGCACTGGGGTGGCAGAGCTGGCTGTGAGAAATAGCTCTGAAAACAACAGCGCATCCCCTCAAGCTTGGAACAAAGTACTCTCTACTCTACAAGCAGTTGTACCCTGACAAAAAACTCAAGGGTCAAGTACTTGGCTAGGAACATGGCCGGGCAGCGAAAACGCACTCAGATTCAGACTCAGACTTGGGAATCTTTCTTTGGTGACAAAGAAGACCAAAACATACAGCCAGAAGAAGTCAACAAAGTCAAAGAGCCTACATCAAAAGCCTCCAAGAAAAACATGAACTGGTCTCAGGCCATGGAAGAGCTCAAAAAGGATTTGGAAAGGCAAATTAGAGAAGTAGAGGAAAAATTGGGAAGAAAAATGAGAATGATGCAAGAAAACCATGAAAAACAAGTCAAGGACTGGCTAAAGGAGACCCAAAAAAATATTGAAGAAAAAAACACCTTAAAAATAGGCTAACTCAAATAGTAAAAGAACTCCAAAAAGCCAATGAGGAGAAGAATGCCTTGAAAGGCAGAATTAGCCAAATGGAAAAGGAGATCCATATGACCACTGAAGAAAATACTACCTTAAAAATTAGATTGGAGCAAGTGGAAGCTAGTGACTTTATGAGAAATCAAGATATTATAAAACAGAACCAAAGGAATGAAAAAATGGAAGATAATGTCAAATATCTCCTTGGAAAAACCACTGACCTGGAAAATAGATCCAGAAGAGAAAATTTAAAAATTATTGGACTACCTGAAAGCCATGATCAAAAAAAGAGCCTAGATATCATCTTTCAAGAAATTATCAAGGAGAATTGTCCTGATATTCTAGAGCCAGAGGGTAAAATAGAAATTGAAAGAATCCACTGATCACCTCCTCAAAAATATCCCAAAAAGAAAACTCCTAGGAATATTGTCACCAAATTCCAAGCTCCCAGATCAAGGAGAAATACTGCAAGCAGCCAGAAAGAAACAATTTGAGTATTGTGGAAACATAGTCAGAATAACACAAGATCTAGCAGCTTCTACATTAAGGGATCGAAGGGCTTGGAATATGATATTCTGGAGGTCAATGGAGCTAGGATTAAAACGAAGAATCACCTACCCAGCAAAACTGAGTATCATGCTCCAAGGCAAAATATGGATTTTCAATAAAATAGAGGACTTTCGAGCTTTCTCAGTAAAAAGACCAGAGCTGAATAGAAAATTTGACTTTCAAACACAAGAATCAAGAGAAGCATGAAAAGGTAAACAAGAAAGAGAAATCACAAGGGACTTACTAAAGTTGAACTGTTTTGTTTACATTCCTACATGGAAAGATGATGTGTATAATTCATGAGACCTCGGTATTAGGGTAGCTGAAGGGAATATGTGTGTGTGTGTGTGTGTGTGTGTACATACATATATATGTACATATATATGCATATATATATACACATATATATATAGACAGAGGGCACAGGGTGAGTTGAATATGAAGGGATGATATCTAAAAAAATAAAATCAAATTAAGGGATGAGAGAGTAATATATTGAGAGAGGGAGAAAGGGAGAGATAGGATGGAGTAAATTATCTTGCATAAAAGTGGCAAGAAAAAGCAGTTCTGTAGGAAGGGAAGAGGAGGCAGGTGAGGGGGAATGAGTGAATCTTGCTCTCATCGGATTTGACCTGAGCAGGGAATAACATACACACTCATTTGGGTATCTTACCCCACAGGAAAGAAGCAGGAAAGAGATAAAAAAGGGGGGATGATAGAAGGGAGGGCAGATAGGGGGAGGAGATAATCAAAAGCCAACACTTTTGGAAAGGGACAGGGTCAAGGGAGAAAACTGGATAAAGAGGGATAGGATAGGAAGGAGCAAAATATAGTTAGTCTTTTACAACATGAGTATCATAGAAGGGTTTTGCATAATGATACACATGTGGCCTATGTTGAATTGCTTGCCTTCTTAGGGAGGGTGGGTGGGGAGGGCAAAGGGGAGAGAATTTGGAACTCAAAGTTTTAAAAGAAGATGGTCAAAAAAAAGTTTTTGCATGCAACTAGGAAATAAGATATACAGGCAATGGGGCATAGAAATTCATCTTACCCTACAAGAAAGTAAGGGAAAAAGGGATAGGGGGAGTGGGGTGACAGAAGGGAGGGCTGACTGGGGGATGGGGCAATCAGAATATATGCCATCTTGGAGTGGGGGGGAGGGTAGAAATGGGGAGAAAATTTGTGATCCAAACTCTTGTGAAAATTAATGCTGAAAATGAAAAATATTAAATAAATAAATAATGATTTAAACTCAAAAAAAAAAAAGATTGAACTTGAATAACTGAATTTAGAATCGAGTGCTAACCATCTTGGTCACCCTTCTCTAGAAGTGCTCCTACTTGTTAGCATCTGTCTTAAAATGTGGTACCCACCGGACACAGTTCTGCTAATGGAGTCTGAGGACTTTGGTACCCTCCATTACATAGCACCCAATGCTATGTAATACATTACTGTTCCAACAAAAACCAAATTAAGTTTTCCTTTCAACTTCATTCAAACCTAGGAAATAATGGGAAGAACCAAGTTTGCATCCAGTTGTCATAAACCACAATTCACCTTCAGAAATGCTAAGAATAAAGGTTGGGGGTATGGGGTGCAGGGCAGATGTGAGAAACCAGGATCTTAGAAAGGAAAACAGGCTTCTAACTCTCTTGCTTAGGGATGAGGTTTGGAAAGGCTGCTGATGCCAACTAATACAGCACTGACCTGAAAGCAAATCTGCACATTCATGCTGGACCGCTTGTTTCCATAGCAATGGTTGTTATTAGTAACAGAAAATGTATTGCTGGGAACAGTGGAAGAAATGGGTTGGCCCCCCTTCCTCCCCTCTCCTTACAGTTGCATTTGAGAGCAGCTGGGTACTTTACTGATGAAGACAAGGTGCTCAGCTCTTCGCTACACAAACATCATAAGACCACCTATCCTAATACACACAGAGCACCCCTAATACGTGGGTAGGAAGGGAACGGGCCACAAGCGGGGTTTCACTAAAAAGGAGCTATCAAGCTGCTGTGTGGCTTTTGGGAAGGCATTTCTGTTCTCTCTGAACCTCATTCTCCTCCTCTCACATCTTTCCTCTCTTTCATAGCCAAGCTCCTAGAAAAAGCTGCCTCCCTTCCTCTCAGTCACTTAACTCTACCTGGCTTCTGACTACACCACCCCTTCCCTACCACTCGGGTGAGACCTCTCTTTCCCACATTGCCACTAATCTTTTAACTGCTAAATTCAATAACATATTTTCTGCCCTCATCTTCCTTGGCCTCTGTACTTTTTGATACTGTTGACAACACCTCCTTCGGAATTCACAACATGACTTTTGCCTATTTTCTCTTTCTCCTTGTCTGAGCACCCTTTCCCAGTCTCCTCTGCTAGATTTTCATTCATGTACCAACTGGTAATGATGGACGTAGCCCAAGGGGCTCCCCTAGGCCCTCCTCCTTCTTCATACTGCTCTCTCAGTGATGGAATCAGTTTCCCTCAGCTCATGCTCATCTCTATATAGGCATTAAGCTTCCAAATGATGTGCAGATCAATCAATCAATGAACAAGCATTTGTCTGTTTATTAAGTGTCATTTATGTGCCAACTTTGTGCTAAGATAACATGTACATATATAAATATATTCAGAATGCACATACACATACATGTATTTAATAATTACAAGGTAGTTTGGGGAAGGAAGGGTCTAGAAGCAAGGGTGAGGAACCTGTGGCCTTGAGGCCACATGTGACCTTCTAGGTCCTTGGGTGCGGCCTTTTGACTGAGTCCAAGTTTTACAGAACAAATCCTTTTATTGAGGGGATTTGTTCTGTGAAGTTTGGATTTAATCAAAGGGCCCTTGAGGACTCAGAGGGCCACATGTGGCCTCGAGGCCACAGGTTCCCCACCCCTGGTCTAGAGGCTGGGGTAGGGTAGTAGAGATCAGGAAAGGCTTTATTTAGAAGGTAGTACTTGAGCTTATTCTTGAAGGAAACTAGTGTTTCCAAGATCCCATACTCAGCCTTAATTTCTCTCCTGAGGTCAAGTACCACATCACCCGCTATCCACTAAGCATCTCTACATGGATGCTCCAAAAAAATTCCCAAACTGAAGTCATTATCTGTCCCCACAACTTTCCTTGTTCTGGCGTGGCCACCATCATCCTTTTAGACACCCAGGTTCACAATCTCAGAGTCATCCTCCATTCTTCCTTCTATCCAGTAAATCGCCGAGTCTTATCAATTCTACCTCTACAAGTCTCTCAAATCCATCCCTTTCTCTCTGTTCTCATGACCATTACCCTAGTTCTGGGGTTCATCACCTCCTGCCTACTACAACAGTCTTTTAATTGTTTCCAGTCTCTCTTCTCTCCAAATCATCTCCACATAGACATCTTCCTAAAAGATGGGTCTAATCATTTCACTCCCCTGTTCACAACAATCTTCAGTGGCTCCTTTTTGTCTCTAAGATAAAATATAAATTCATTAGTTTGTCACTTAAATCCATTCATAATTTGACCCCAGTCTACCATGCCAGACTTATTTCACATAACTGCCCTTTCTTCAATCTATGGTCTAGATAGATAGACAGATAGATAGATAGACAGACAGACAGACAGACAGACAGACAGACAGACAGACAGATAGATAGATAGATAGATAGATAGATAGATAGATAGATAGATAGATAGATGGATGGATGGACAGACGGACGGACGGACAGATGGACAGACAGACAGATAGATGAGAGAAAGAGAGATGATAGAAAGAGATAGATGATTGAGAAATAGATGATTGAGAGATAGATGAGAGATCGATGTTGATATAGAAATAGCATTTACTAGGCACTATATGTCAGGCATTGTGCTAGGTACTGAGAACACAAGTAGGTGAAGGTAAAACAGTCCCTGCTCTCAAGGAACTTACCTTCTAATGGAGGAAAACAACACATAAAGAGGAGCTAGGAAGGGTATGGTGTGAAGGTGGCCATGAAAGGTAGTGGAGACTCATTCAGGGCAAGATAAAGCAAAAATTCACTTATTAGAGCAAAAGGACATGGGGGCAGAATACAAGGTTGCAAGGTCAAGGAGATGAGGATGGCAACTAAACTCATATTCCATTTCTTACCTCCATGCTTTTACACACATTCCTCTTCTCCTGTCATGCCTGGAATGTAATTTCCTGGAATTCCCTCCTCATCATGACCTCTTGGGATCCTTTGCTTTCTTACAGGTTCCATTCAGGTGCCTACAGGAAGCCTTCTCTGCTTCCTCTGGATGTTTATTTTCTCTCCCTCCTCAAATGATCTTGTATTTACTTGCCTGGGTATATATTGTTTTCTTCCAATGGAATGTGAACTCCCTATTTCATTTTTGTCTTTGTATTCCTAGAACCCAGCGCTTAAATGTTTGTTAAATTGAATTGACTAGATGGGGCCTATGTCTCTTCTAGCTCCAACTGTGTTATATAACATGGATGAGCAGATGGACAAATGGACAGGCATAAGATCCATAAGATTAATCACTTCTGAAATACCCCCCCTCCAACTCCCCAACCTGTCCTGATGTCCTCAGCCTTCTTTCCTGGTTCAGCCTGCCCAGGCTCCTTGGAAGAGGCTTGTCTTTTTTGGCCAGACTAAATGACATGCCAAAAGGGCAAAGGGAAAAGCTAGGTGGAGCAGCGGATAAAGTACTAGCCCTGGAGTCCGGAGGACCCTGGGCGACTCACTTAACCCTGTTTGTCTCAGTTTCCATTTCCGTAAAATTAGCTGGAGAAGGAAATGGAAAACCACTCTAGTATCTTTGCCAAAAAAAATTCCAAATGGGCCCATGACGAGTTGGACACAACTGAAAACAAATGAACACAAAAGGGTAAAGATTCCAGATATTACACTAACATTCTTTAAGCTGCCATTTGTTTTGAAATCTCCTTTCTTTCCTGAAGAAAGCACCCATGAAATCAACCTCATTCCTGAATTTGGTGCCATAGCTTTTATGGTTCAGATCTGAACAATGCAATGATTCCAATTATGGCAATTCATTCATTGACCAAAGAAACTTTGATTATGCATCTCCAACAATGATGATGATGAGTATTGATGAAAAGTGCCATTTATACAGAACTTCATCATTTACAAAAATTTCCATATGTTATCTCATTTAATGTTTATAACGACCCTGTGCCGTGCATGGTGTCAACTGAAAGACGATGTTGCATGCCATATGAAAGAATGCTCCAAATAAGTGATAACAAGGGGAGTGCACATCAAAATAACCCTGAAGTTTCACCTCACACCCTGCAAATTGGCAAAGATGACAACGGTCAATGTTGGAGGGGTTGTAGGATGATAGACATTGTTGGTGGAGTTGTGAATCAGTATAACCGTTTGGGAAAGCAATTTGGAATTATGCCAATAATGTGACTAAAATGTCCCTGCCCTTTGAACCAGAGATTCCATTACTGTCTATACCTCAAAGAGGACATTGATGAGAAGAAAATCTCCATATACACAAACGTTATGGCAGCACTAACTGGAAACAGTGTAGACGCTCAGGAACGGCTAAGCGAATTGTGGTGTTTGAATGTAATGGAATATTACAATGCCGTAAGAAATGATGAATGCGATGAATTTAGAGAAGCTTGGAAAGGCCTATATGAACTGATGTAGGGTGAAGTAAACAGAGCCAACAAGACAATCTACATAAAGATGACAACAGTATAGACAGAAAGGACAATCACACAAAAAATAAAAGTAAATTTTGTGAAATTATAAAGAACTGCCTCCACAATACAATGACACTCCCACCCATCCCGTAGCAGAGGTGGGAGGCCCACAAGTATTGCACATTGCATACATTTTCAGACTTTCTCGGTGTAGTAATCAATGGTGCTGATTTTTTCTTCTTCCTCTTTTTTTTATTTGGAATGGCTCTCAAGTGGGGGAGGTACTGGGGGTGTTATGGTGATGTAAAAAATAAAAGACATTAATAAAAACTTGGTTTTTAGGTATTTTAAAAGAGAGACAATGTGGTGTAGTGCATAGAGCATGGACTTGGAGATGGAAAAATCTAGGTTCAAATCCTACCGTGGACACCAGCTGTGGACCCCACACAAGACATTTAACCTCTATGGATCTGTTTCCTCATCTGTAAAATGAAAGGGTTGGATTCAGTAGCTTGTAAGAGTCCTTCTGAGCCCTAAATCTAAGTTCTATACTCTAGGTTCTAAGGATGCAAAGAAAAAGGAGCCCTAGTCACATGGACCTATAACTAGAACCCAGGTCTTCTGACTCAGTCCACTTTCTTTGCATTGCATCTCCTTGTCTCTCTAGTCAATATGCATGGTCCCTTCTAGCTAAAAATCTATGATTCTACTTTTCTGTGATTCAACTCAACAAACAAAGTGCTATGACAGGGAAGGGTGACATCAAGACAAAACAAAATAATGCCTCTCCCTCTCTCGTTCTTTCTCTCTCTCTCTCTCTTTCTCCCTCTCTCGTTCTCTCTCTTCCTCTCTCTTTTTCTCTCTTTCTCTCTCAGCTTCTCAATACTTTTCCCCAACACAGCGTTCTCTGCATACAATGTTCAACCCCTCTCATTTTACAAATGAGGAAACTGAGGAACAGAGAGGTGACCTGACTTGCTGGTCACTGAAGTAGTAAACAGCAAAACTGGGATTTGAACCCAGGTCCTGACTCCAATTCCAGCAGTGTTTGCACTGTATCGCAATGCTTCCCAGGCTGACTGCCTGAGTTCTGCAAACCTATGACCTCATTATTCAGTGATTCTCATGTGTCACTCCCATCCCTAGCCCAGAACACTGGGTGTAGGTACACACCCTTCTCCATGGAGCTAGTCCTCCTTCATGCTGTCTACCTGGCTTAGTGGCCACAGGCAGAATTAAAAGGTAACAAGCTAGGGTTTGATTGTTCCCCCTAGGAATAATAATAATGGCTAACATTCGTATCATGTCTACTTTGTGCCCAACTGGGCAGCTAGTGGTGCAATATATAGAGAGCCCAGCCTGGAGTCAGGAAGACTCATTTTCCTGAGTTCAGATCCAACCTCACTCACTTACTAGCTGTGTGATCCTGGGCAAGTGACTTAACCCCATTTGCCTCAGTTTCCTTGTCTGTAAAAATAAGTTGAAGTAGGAAATGATGAATCACTCCAGTATCTTTGCCAAGAAAACCACAAATGGGGTCACAAAGAGTCAGATGATGATTGAAACGTGACTGAACAGCAGCCCAGCTACTATGTGCCTGGCGCTGTGCTAAACACTTTACCATTATAATCTCATTTTACCCTCACGACAACCCTAGGAGGTGATGCTATTATTATCATCAGTTTTTTACAGGTGAGGAAACTGAGCAAGCAGAGATTAAGTGATTTGCTCAGTCCCAGGGCCACAGCACCAGTAAGTGTCTCAGGCTAGATTTGCTGTGCTGGGGCAGCTACCCTCATGGGTCCCGGGTGAAGTTCTTCCTCCTTATCCAAAGGTTAAAAACAGAGTAGGTTCCAGGTAAGGCTGGCCTGTCAGTGTGGTAGTCCCCCATTGCACTTTATTTGGCCCTCTCTCCCTCTCCCTCTCTCATGGCTCCCAGAGGTCCCCAGAGATAATACCGAGTGCTTGGGATTCCCCATCCCTCCTTCCTTACTCATTTCACCTAACTGCTTGTGCTAGGCTGAAAAATGAATTGGAACAGGTATTAATGGCTACTAATGGCTAAATGTGTTTCCCCTCCCAGAGAACCTTTGAATTTTAACAAGGACCTACCCTGCCATAAGCCGAAGGAGCAGAAATTGGAAATGTCAAGCCCTACATCAGTCCAGAGGAAGAGGTTTTTGAACCAAGGCTCCTTTAAACATACCTAAAAATAAGCACCTTATATGTGCACAGTCTTTTATAGGAGAACACTTACAAAACACTTTCACATCCATTACCTCATTTGAACTTCTGGCTAAATTCCTGTGAAATAGGCAAGGCAGGGATAATGACCCTTTTTAAGATATGAAGAAACTATGGCTAAGAGGGAGAGAAGTGAATTGTCCAAAGTCTCCTGGTCAGCCTAGGTCTCTTTGTCTACTGAAACACGCTGTCTCCCACGGTCACCACCTACTTCAATTCTGGCCACAGTCTATTTAACCTAGAAAGAGAAGTCCCCTTGCCACAACCCGAGATCAAGGAGCTGCTTCCACGGGGGAAGAGGGTCACACTGTCATGGTAGCACATGATTCAATTCAGTTCGATAAACCAATTCAACAACTCAATTCAACTCATTTTTAGATAGAGAGCTAGGCTGATAGATCAATGGATCAATAGATGGATGGATAGAAAGATAAGTCAATGGGTAGGCGGGTGTATGAATGGATGGATAGATAGATCAATGGATGGCTAGGTGGGTGCATAGATAGACCGACAGATACAGACAACAGACAGACAGACAGCTAGATAGATAGATAGATAGATAGATAGATAGATAGATAGATAGATAGATAGAGAGATAGATAGATAGATAGATAGATAGATAGATAGATAGATAGATGGGTATATGGATGGATAGACAAAAAGATAGACTGATAGACACAGACAGATAGATAGGTAAATAGATGGGTGTATAGATGGATGGATAGACAGAAAGATAGACAAAGCATTTATTAAGTGCTTACTATATGCCACATGTAAGTATATATTTATATATACATATATGTATATATAAATAAACATATGTACACATGTATGAATATACAAAATCTACAAGACCACTTGTAAATATACATCTACATACATGGATATGTATTTATTAACTTTATGTTTATGCCATATATTTTTTAATATATGCTTGTTGTCTCCTCCATTAAAATGTAAGCTCTTTACAAGTAGGGCTTAATTCCTTACACTTGGACCCCCATCACCTGGCACACCACCTGGCACAGTGCCTGGCACAATGTAAGTGTGGAGCAAAAATATCTGGTGACTGAGTCTTGGGTAAGAAATGTAGTGGAAGCAAGAGGGGAGGGAGGACAAGGCCAAGAAAGCAGAGGGAGAGGCAGGCCAAAGAAGAGGCCAGAGGCCCTACTTGTAATAGGGAATTCCTTTAAGTTTGGAGGTGAATGATGTTACTCCTCAAAGGAGTGGAATATCCTGGTCACCCCAGAACAGGACTGAGGGGTCAGCTTTGGTCAGAATCTTCTTCAGGTAAACATCAGGGCACCAGTCTGAAAGTGAGGCACTGGTTGCATACTGCGGAGGGTGGGGGACAATAAGAATTCTCTGGCCCTAAAATGCTTCTCTCTGTCAGGGCACTCCCTGGGCAGGCTGGTTCACTTCTCTTGGGATTCTGAAAAGCTTGAGTAGAGCATATTCAATCCCAAGTGCTGTGTAGGCAGGGCTGTGCTGGTGAATATTTAACAACCAGCTCTCTGAAAAACAAACACATACCCCCAACACACTTTTAGGTTTAATCTGTATTATCAATATTTTCTCCATCATTTTCTTAAGTCTAGGCAATCAACAAAACAATAGATCAAGCTGGAATTTGTAGTGTTTGCCTGTTTGACGCTCACACAGACCATTTAACAATCGGCTTTCTTGAGCTTGTATGAGCTGGCTTGGGCACACCCCCGGACAGGGGAAGGATCCTTCACCTGGGAGCACAGGAAGTCTGAGCTCCAGACCTTGGACATTTCACTCTGTTATGCTGAGAAAGTCCCCTCCCTTCATGAGACTCAGTTTCTTTCTCTGATAAATGAGGGGGCTTGATCAGGGCATGATGTGGTAGAAAGGGCCCTCCTGGGTGTGCAGTCAGAGAATCTGATTCCTTGGTGTCCTTGAACAATTAATTTTATCTGTCTGGGCCTCATCCCTTATCCATTAAATAAGTGGATTTGACTAGAGGATCTCTAATCCTCCTTCAAGTTAGAATGATCTACACGGGTTAACTAGGATGACTCCCTCAGCCCACAAGACAGTTGCCCATAATATAGTGATCCTGGTTAGAGGTTCTGGCCCAGCTTCCCTTCCTTCCATATCCTTGCTGACACAGTGGAGAGAGCTCCAGGCCTGGAGTCAGGAAGACTTGAGTTCAAATCCAGCCTCAGACACTTACTAGCAGTGTGACCCTGGGCAAGTCATTTAACCTTTGCCTCAGTTTCCTCAACTGTAAAATGAGAATAATAGATTCCTGAGAAGGCTAAATGAGATGATATTTAAAGAGGTTAAGCTATTTAGACACTTAGTGGTTACTATATAAATGCTAATTTCCTGTGCTCTCTCTTTTTTTTTCCTCCTTTTTTGGTTTTGTTTCTTTTTTCTCATGATTCATTCCATTGGTTATAATTGTTCTTTACAACCGGACTATTATGTAAATAAGTTCAATGTGAAGGTATATGTAGAACCCACACTGGATTATACACCATTTGGGGGAGAAGGAGGAGGAGAGGGAGGGAGAAAAAATTTGGAACCCCAAAACTTGTGGAACTGAATGTTGTAAAGTAAAAATAAAAAAATAAATTTATTTTTAAAAAATAAAATAAAAACATAAATAAAAAAAGAATTTAAAAAATCCCCAAGACTAGACTTCCCCAAAGCCAGAAGAACAAAGTTGCACCCCCCAGTCCTGTTTTGGGAGAGAACAGGGTATTCCACTCCTTTGAGGAGTAGCAACATTCACCTCCAAATTTAAAGGAATTTTCTATTTATTTTTTAGATTCTGTACTTTTCCCTTAATGAATTTTGCTGTGTGAGAAAAAGGTTATTTCTGGAACATGAAATAGTGTGTAAACTGCAAACAAAATGAGGTTAAAGTTCCCTGGAAACTCCAAATTGAAATAAAACAATTAAGAAACACCACCCTTAGCACCAGCCTGGAAGAAATGCAGACTTGGGCACTGAAGTGGATTACAGAAGTCAGGCCTGCCTGGCCAAGAGCTTTCCTTATGTCCCCCACCTTGGCAAAAGAAGCCATCTCCCCACCTAAAAAAAAACAGCCTCTGGAAAAAAGAAAGCTGATAATAGCGCTACTAGGGTTACAATCTTGAAGGATGTAAAATGTCTTTTTAAAAAAAATGTTGGGGATCTCAGACTGAGGACTGGCAGGGACTTTCGAGATCACTTTAGTTAAACACCATCATTTTACAGAGAAGGCCCAGAGAGATGAAATGAGGCTCAATGTCACACAATTAATAAGATACTGAAGTCGGGACTAGAACCCAGGTCCTCTGACTCACTACTTACTGTACTAGGGAATACTCTTTCAAAAGTCCACTTGAAAGTTTGATCCCTCTATATTGGCAAAGAGGTTCTGGCTATAAGCTGGAAAGGAGGGCAAACATCAGGAAGAATCCATTTACGATTTCCAACAGCAGCACTCTTTGGAGCCAGCTGGGCAGGGCCTCCCCAGGCTTGTTTCATAGACAGAATGGATAGCTTTGTTAGCTATTTAATAACAGCGGTGATTGGCTGAGTTCCTACAAACCTTATCTTTGCCTATTTAATCTACAGAAGCTTTGTGTTTTCTTTTGGTTTTTTGTTTTAAATAAAGTAATTCTTTGGTTAAAACAGTAGTGCGCAGAATCCTGCTCCTCTCTGTCCAGACAATTGCTCTCACTTTTCCTCCCAGTCATTCCAGTAGTGTCTGACTCTCCATGACTCCATTTTGACAGAGACACAGGAGTGGTTCGCCATTCCCTTCTCCAGCTCACTTGACAGATGAGAAAACACGAACAGGGTTAAGTGACTTGCACAGGGTCACACAGCTAGGAAGTGTCTGAAGTCCTATTTGAGCTCAGACCCAACACTGTACCCACTGCACCCCTGGGCTGCCTGCCCCCTTTCGCTCTGAAGCGCTGGATAGAGCGGCGCTAGGAAAACTTGCCCCGAAAGGTTCTGCGTTTCTACTGGGGCGCTAAAATCTAGAATCACAAGTTTAAAGCTAGAGGGGAACCTCAAAGATCATTTAGTCTAGTCCAATCCCTCGAGTGAGGAAATTAAGGCTCAGAGCTGGGAAGAGACTCATCCAAAGTGACACAGCGGTCTTGAGTCAAGGAGCCCGAATTTGAAGGCGGGTCCTCGTGCTCCAGATCCAGTGTTCTGTCTCTTGGGCCTCCCCTTCTTTTGTGGGATTGGGGGTGGGGATGGGAAGGAAGACAGACAGACACACACACACACACACACACACACACACACACACACAAATTCTTGCTAAGCAGTGGCTGATTATCTGAGAACCCCAATACAGATGTGTGGTGTGGGGCTGGGAGAGCGGGAGGGAAAAGGGTGGGCATGAGACTCCCGTCTGCAATGTCTCACCAACGTCCTAGTGCTGCGATTTATAACGGCATCCACTGCATCTTGTTTCATTAAACAGCCCTCCCCCCTCCCCCAATTGAATTACCACGATAATGTCTTCCCTTTTGGGGAAGGTTGCGATGCTGGGCGGGAGGATATAAAATAGATCATTAGGTGTCTTTAAGCTTGTCTCTAATGATGAAAAAAAAATAATCGGGCATGAAGCGGAGACTTAACAAAACACAAATACGGGAGCCGAATTTTAGAGGCTTGCAGCAAACATAATGTGACAATGCAGTTTCTATCTTTCTCTGCGCTGACAGTTAATTCCAGACCAGGAAGACTGTCAAAAATGTTTAGTTCTGCTCGGCTTGAGTTAATTACAGGCCCTGCGGCGGTCCTCCCTCCTCCGCACTGCTAATGGCGCTGTGCTACAGGTAAAA
This sequence comes from Trichosurus vulpecula, assembly GCF_011100635.1. Taxonomy (NCBI): domain Eukaryota; kingdom Metazoa; phylum Chordata; class Mammalia; order Diprotodontia; family Phalangeridae; genus Trichosurus; species Trichosurus vulpecula. Next base: position 99,107,139 of record NC_050575.1, on the reverse strand, counting down.
ATCCATTTGCAAGACTGTTTCCCTTGCTACAGATCTAATTTACCGACGATCAAATATTTATGCCGTTGCAATTAAAGTGACAACATCCTCCCCTCCCCCAGCTCCAAGCCCCTAAACACACCCCGGTCCTTGCTGGTCCATGCAAGCTTAGGCTTTTCGAATAGAGGCGATGATCAGGTACACCTTTGGTAAGAAGTTTTGCTGGAGTTTGTAGCCTGGGAAGCTCCGAATGGTGTATCGATCTTTCTACTTCTGACGTTCAACTTCTGGAAATACCTAAAATGTTATGAAGTTCTCCATGCTATAAAATTACCCCCTCCCCCACCCTTTCCCTTGTTTCTTTTGGGCTCCAGGAAGAAATGAAATGCTAGCTTCAACTTGGGTGGAGCAGTATCACAGGAAACTGGAAGCCAGGCAGATAAGGATAAGAAGCCAAGGGGTCTCCTTTCCCCTCCCCCACCCCCAGGTTTCTCTGAACTGGTTAGCCATTATTTCATATTTCACATTTAAAGCACCTCATTGGAGGCTTTTAACAACTCTGTAGGGCAGGGGCTACAGGTGTTATGGTCTCCATTCTGCAGATAAAGAAACTGAGCCTTAGAAGTAGAGGGTGCTTCTCATCCACTGCCAGTGAGTCATTCTCCAAAGACAGATTTCAGAGAAAGACTGCCTCCTATTACTGAGAATAAAATTCATTTGCCTGAGTGTCCTCCCCTTGGGACTTTGCCGCTGTCTACTGGTGTCTCTCCCCTCCCTCCCTCCCTTTCCTGGAAGTATACCTTCAGGTTTCATGGTTGGGTTGTTTTGTTTTTGTTTTTCTCTGGACTGGGTATGGAATTTTATTGGTATTGGGAACTGCCAATGAGAAAACACTCTCTACCATTGCAAATAAGTGCAATTTAGTCCCTTTTTTTTGTAATTTAATTTTTGTTTTTATTCTTACCAAACACCAAACAAAATGGACATTTGCATATAAATAGTAGACTAGAAAAAGAGGATTGTGAGTGAAACTGCAGGTCTCTATTACGTATGGATTGCTTTTCTTTTTTAAGCTTAAGAACTACTGACTTTGAAAACTGTCCCATAGGTCTGGCCTTCCATCTTACAACTTATAAAAGAGCCTCCTGAGTCACTAAGAGGTTAAATGACTTACCTAGGGTCACACAGTCAGCATGTGTCAGAGGTGCAACTTGACCCAGAAGCCAACTCTCTCCATCATACCATACTCTTTGCCCTTGGACAGTTAGAGGAAGAGGAAGAAGGAAGGGCCAAGTTACTTCTGGCAAAAGCAGCTAAATATAATGCTCTCTCCTGAATTTACCACTATAGAATAAGAAATTTAGAGCTGGAAGGGACCTTAGAGGTCATCTAGTTCCCTCTCTTCTCCATCCCCACCCTCATCCCTTTAAGCAAACTAAAGCCCAGAGAAGTAAAGGTATATAGCTAGAAAGTAGCAGATCCAGACTTTAAACCCAGGTCCTCTGACTCAAAAGGCAGTCCTCTCTCAGATGTACCCCCCCACTGATGTCTAGAGGCCATCCCGCACCCAAAAGTCAGAGAAGCACCTCCAGCAGAGGAAAAATAGCTTGTATCCTGAACCCAAGGGATGCAAAGACTACACTGGCCAAACCTCCATACCTTAACAATTGCCCATCTCCCACCTGGGCACAGCCAGTCCTTTACTGCTTTTCAAAGTACTTTTGCATCCACTATTTCATTGGATCCTCACAACCCTATGGAGAAAGACAAGGGAGGATTATTATCCCCATTTGATTTTTAAAACAAATTATCCTATTTGTCATGAATTTAACAAACATCGATGAATATGGAGATTTCCATATACAAAGAAGAATAGAAAAGACTGTATATTAAATTGTGAACTGTTACATGGTTGCTTTGCTTAAAAAGGGGTTACTAGGGCAGCTAAGTGGCACAGTGAGTAGAGCACCAGCCCTGGAGTCAGGAGGACCTGAGTTCAAATCCAGCCTCAGACACTTGACACACGTACTAGCTGTGTGACCTTGGGCAAGTCACTTAACTCCAATTGCCCTGCCTTCCCCCCTCATAGAGAAAGGTGTTACTATCCCCATTTTACAAATGAAGAAGCTGATCCTAATCTTCTCAATTCTCTGTTCATCCTTGATGATTTATCATCATCTTTTGAAATCCAGATAGAATCTTTCCAGGTCTTCATCTGCCCCCTTTTAGGACTGGGTTATTGTTCTGTGTTAATGCATACCCTTGACTCGTCTTCAGCATCTTGCCTTGCTGTAGCATTGCGGTGAAAGTGAAAGAACACCACAATTTTGAAATAGGTATGTTGCATTCTTATAGACAGAAGCTCACCCCAATTGATGAACCTATCTGTCAAACGCTCTGCTTGGTTCTGGGGCTACAAAGACAAAATGAGATAGTTCCTGCCCTCAGTGAGTTTACATTCTCTTATGTAAAACATGTACGCATGTAAGTAAATATAAGTGTATACATATTAAGTATAGAGGAGAGGATAGATGTGAGAAATGTTGTGGGAGTAGAATTGATGAAACCTAACTGATTGGATGGGGGTGGAGGGAGTGAAGAGGAAGAAGTAAGAGATGAGGATGACTACCACTTGGTGACCCTGGGTGACTTGAAAAGTAGCAGCACCCTCAACAGAAACTAGGAAAAGGAGAGGTTGGTAGAGTGGAGATAATTTCTTCTCTAGACATGTTTGAGATGCCTGTAGCACACTGGACTCAAAACGTCCAACAGATGATGATACAGGATTGGAACTCAGGAGAGGGACTAAATGGCAAAGTCACCTGCATTGAGGTGACCTTTGGACCCTCAAGTGCTGATGAGGTCACTGAGAGAGTTACAGAAAGAAGAAAAAATAAATTAATTTTAAAAAAAAGAAAGAGAAGAAAAGAAGGTTCAGGACAGTGTAACGTTCACACAGTAGACCTCGGAGTAAACACACAGGTAAGAAGTAGCCTTTCTGAGAGCTAGTTTCCCATCCGATGTGTGACTGCAGTTCATTTTCACACACACACACACACACACACACACACACACACACACACACACCTCGGCAATGTCAGACTTCATTTTAGACAGGAGGCTGATGTAAAACTCAATTCCAATGTCAGAGGACAGATTTTATGTGTAGTAGGAAAGAACATCACCATCCCATGGGTCTTTTTCTGTAATGCAACTTCTGGGTGATGAGACCTTGGTAATGGCCCTCAAGACCGGGAATCATCTGCCAGGTGATTTTTGCAGTTTTATTAATAAATAAAATTACATTTTATTTTGCAGTTAGTAGTTTTTTATTAGATTATCCTAGGCACCACAAGGGACCAGCAAGCCCTTCTTTCCAGGCCTTCGGATGTGCTCACTGTCAAGATCCTGAGAACCCTGACAGCCACGGGATCACAGCAGCCGATGTAGGCCTGCACTTACTCATCTTCCTGAGTTCAAATCTGGCTTCAGACACTTACTAGCTGAGTTCCCCCGGGCGAGTCACTTAACCCAGTTTGCCTCAGTTTCCTCATCTGTCAAATGAGTTGGAGAAGGAAATGGCAAACCGTTCTAGTAGTTTTGCCAAGAAAGCCCCAAATGGGGTCATGAAGAGTCAGACACGACCGAAAACAACTGAACAACAAAGATACCACACTGGTACAGAGTTAGGAGTGGCACAATGCCCCTGACTCCCAAGGAAATCTTTTCACTGCTGGCCCTCACCTGCATGCAGAAGTCCTGGGCCCCAGAGAGTAGACAACAAAGACATAAAATAAAACTCACCACCTCGGGGCATCTGATGGAGTGGAATGGATCTGATATGATGGAATTAAATAGAAATAAATGTAAAGTCCTACAATTGTGTTCAATAGGATGGGACAGATGGGGCTAGATAGTAATTCATGTGAAAAACATTTGAGGCCTTTTAGGGACTACAGACTCAACCGATGTCACTGGTCTGACATGTATTTCTATGATAAAATATGTTATAAATACTTATATATGTATGGTTGTTCTCTCCCCTGATAGAACAAAAGCTCTGTGAGAGCAAGGCCTGGATCCTCCAGCACCTACCACAGTGTCTGATTCATAATAAACCTTTAACAAATGCTTGTTGAATGAAATGGAAGGAAACAAAAGGTTTAGTGATACAAAAACAAAAATTGGCCCTTGAAGATGCAGTCATCTTCGTCTAGTTCCCCTGACCTGTTGGCTCAAAGAGAACTGTTCCTTGGCAGTGTGGTATCTTTGTTGTTCAGTCATTTTCAATCATGTCTGACTCTTCACAACCCCATTTGAGATTTTCTTGGAAAAGATACTGGAGTAATTCGCCATTTCCTTCTCCAGCTTATTTTATAGGTGAGGAAACTGAGGCAAACAGGGTTAAGTGACTTGCCCAGAGTCACTCAACTAGTAAGTGTCTGAAGCCAGATTTGAACTCAGGAAGATGAGTTTTCCCGACTCCAAGCCCAGCACTCTATCTACTGTGCCACCTTGCTGCCCCTATGTGGTATCTACTGTGTACAAAATAAGTACAAGGTAGGTAGTTTTGGGGTAAAAGGGGAAGGGGAGAGCCTAGCAGCTGGAGAATCAGGTAAAAGGTGGTTCTCCAACTGAGCTTTGAGGAAAATTAAGAATGCTAAGAGATGTAGGCAAGAAAGAAAAGCATTTCCTGCAAGGGATAGAAGTAAAATTTTTGAGGAACCCAGTAAAAATCAAGAATTCCCTAAAGGAACCAAGAAAGAAGGACTCCTTTGTCTAGAAAGGGTTGGACTCTGAGCTGGGGTGGGATTGGAATGAGTGACAGACTAGACAGAAATATCCATCCTGGGAAATGTCCCTTTGGGACTTTAGTTTGTTTATATTTGTTTTTCCAATGGGGGAAGGAGACCTGGGAAGGTCAGGGGAGATCGGGATAAAAAATAGCAAGAAAAGAGGACCATTGAAGCATCTTTATTTTCAAAAACAGGCAGAACAGAACAGAAAGAAGCATAGACAAGCAGGACAGCTTTGAAAGCTACAGGTTAAATTTGTTACATACTTTAAATGTAACCCCAGTCCCAAAGTCAATTGGTCTAGGACTCTGTTCTCATTGGTAGAGATCAACAGGATATTGATCTCCACCAATGAGGAGAGAATCCTTAGACCAGTGAACTTTGGAACAAGACATGTGTAGGGCATTGATCATCGCCAATGAGGAAACAGTCCCCATGCCAGCGGGCTTTGGAACTAGGGTTACATAAAAGAAAAACAGTTTCTCTATATAATAAAAATCTTAGTTCCGTGTACTCTTTTCTGTTCTACTCTATATACAGAAGTGCCCATTTTATTTGGTGTACGTTCAAGTCCAGAATAAAAATAAATAAATATTTTAAAAACAGATCTCTCCCTTGTTAGACACCACTGGACTCGTGTCTTTGCTGTGCCCCTAATTGCTGGTTTGGCTGGCATTTCTACCCATGACAAGTCTATGCTTGAAGGGAAAGATCTTTGTTCTCTACCCGCTGCACAGTATAAGTGGTTGATTGTAAATGTCTGTCTCTCTAAAAAAGATGGGAGGTAAGTGGGGGCTGTGGTTCCCAGGGGCCCTAAGCAGTAAATCAATGTATTAACAAGTTTTTATTAAGTACCTATGTGCCAGGCATTGTGTTCAGCTCTTGTGCTACAAGCACAAAGAATAAAGTAATCCTTCTTTCAAGGAGCTTACATTCGAACGGGAAAGATAAATACATTTATAAGCATATACAGGACATATATAAATGGAAGAAGCACAAATAAATGCAAATAGTTGAATCAGGGTAGTGTGGGAAGGCCGGCACTAGAAGCTGCAGGGATTAGGAAAGGATTCATGTAGAAGACAGCACTTGACCTACATCTGAAAGGAAGAGGGGGCTTTTGTGAGGAGGAGCACAGTGCCTGGCCCATGGTGTTATGGAAATATCAACTATCATTATTATTATTATTATTAAGAGAGAAGGGAATAAGCATTTATTAAGTGCCTGCTGTGGGCCAAGAATTGTGCCAGGCACTTTACAAATATTATCACGTGTAATCATCATGACAACTTTGTGAGGTAGATGTTATTATTGTCTCTATTTTATCGTTGAGGAAACTGAGGCAGACAGAGATTAGACAGCTTGCCTACGGTCGAATAGCTAACAAGTGTCTGAGGCCACATTTGAACTCAAGTCTTCTTGACTCCAGGCCCAGAACTTTGTGCACTGTGCCACCTAAGGAGGTGAGGAGGGGTTGAATTCCTGGCATAGGAGATGGCCCGTGCCTTGGCTCAGGGATGGAAGTCAGAATGCAACGTGTAAAGGAAAGAGAGGCCAGTGTAGACAGATCATAGCATGCCTTGTGCAAGAGAGAGAGATGATATAAAAGTAGGGATTCCCTTAATCCATCACATGGATTCCATCTGGGAGTCATGCAAAGATATGATGGTTAAACTGATGGGAGGTCATGAGGTGAGAGAGAGACAGAGACAGAGACAGAGACAGAGACAGACAGGCAAAGAGAGACAGAGAGAGACAAAGAGTGAGAGACAGACAGGCAAAGAGAGACAGAGAGAGATAGAGACAGAAACAAAGAGAGGCAGAGAGAGGCAGAGAAAGAGGATCCATAACAGTCTTCCCTAAGAGGAAGGGAGGATAGAAGGGCAGCAAAGGCAGAAGGAAGTAGGCAGCTAAAACGCTTGGCCAAGGATGGTTGTTCAGTTATTTCAGTCGTGTGACTGTTGGGGTTTTCTTGGCAAAGATACTGAAGTGGTTTGCCATTTCCTTCTTCTGAAGCTCATTTCACAGATGAGGAAACTGAGGCAAACAGAGTGAAGTGACTTGCTCAGGGTCACACAGCCAGTAAGTGTCTGAGGCAGGATCTGAACTCAGGAAGATAAGTCTTCCTGCTGCGCCGCCTAGCTGCCCTCAGCCAAGGGTAACTGGCCCCAAAGGAAGCCATTTGGATTCCTGAGCCCATCAGTTCTGCTGCTCCCCAGTGCTCTACTTAGGAGGACAGAGATGGGGAGGGAGAGAACCACAAGGAGCAGAGAGGGCTAACCAGGATATGGTCTGCAAACACCTTCTGGCTGGCCACTCTTTTCAATTTCTTTCCTTTGAATTTAAATGCATCCTGTCACAGTGAGTTATGTCATGAGGGGGAGCTGCTGAACTTGGAGACGTTTTTAAAGATTATTTTTTAGATCACCCCATCACTATCCATTTGGAGAACGATTGTTCAATCTGAAAAAATAAATTCAAAACTGTCCTCATCTAAGCAGCCTGGGAAAACAACTTTCCTTTTTCTTTTTCTTGAAAAAAAAAACAAAAAATGTAGACCTTGTTTCTTATTCCTGAAGGGCTGATTTGCACTCTCATAAGCTAGGCATGGCAAGGGTTGCCTCAGTCTGCAGTTGGCACAATAACAATAACAGACATTTATTAAAAATTTCGAGTTTACCAAGAGCTTTGCATATATCAATTCATTTGAGCCTTGCAACAACTCGAGGAAGGTAATGCAGGCGTTATTATTGCTGCTTTGCAGATGAGGAAACGGAACCTCAGAGACATGAAGCAGTTTGCTCAGGGTCACACAGCTAATGATTGTCAGAGGCAGGATTCGAACCCATATCTTCCTGATTCCAAGTCCAGTTTCTTAGCCAGAAGTTTTTAAAAAGCTTTTTCTATTTCCAAGTAGAACCACCTCAAGGAGAAAGTTCTGTAAGTTAAGCTTACTCTCTGTACCCTCTACATAGTAAGCATTTAACAAATGGATGTTGGAGATGGCTTTTTTTTTCCTGAAATTGCTTTTTCTGAAGGCGTGTGGAGTGTGGAGAGAGGAAGGGGTCATCTTCGGATTCCAATGTCTGATGAATGAGTCTGTGTTTACCCTGTTGACCTTTAAGGATTTGACAAACTTGGATCATACCTTTGGTCTTTTTTCTTAATCCTCATCCTTCTTATGCACTCAGCAATATTTGACATTGTAGATAACCTTCTCCTCTTGTAGACACTCTCCTCTCTGAGTTTTCCCAATGCTGCTCTGGCTCTCTTTCTACCTATCCGGCCCCACCCTCTCAGTCTCCTCTGCTGGATCTTCATCCACAATCCACCTCCTAACTGTGGGCATACGCTAGGGCTCTGCTATGAGCCCTCTTCTCCTCTCTCTATACTCTCTCATCAGATCGGTTCCCATTGGTTTAACTATCACCATCTTGCACTTACTCCCAGATCTATGTGTCCAGCCCCACTTCTAGTCTAGGATTAAATGCTTCATCTATCCAGAGCAGAGGTGCCAAATACAGAATCCAAACCAGATTAAAATGTAATTGAGAAATATTTAACAAAATAAATAAAAATGCAGTAGAATGTAGATGATGTTAATAAGTAGTTTTCTAAGTCCATATAAGCCCACAGAGATCCTTATGTATGGTTAGAGGCCCCATTTGTATTTGAGTGTGACACCACTAATGCAGAACACAAATGGCTCATTTAATATCTATAGATGGCAAAAACAAAAACAAAAACTTTGTGTTTCTTAGCACCCTCTGACACCATCTTTGCAGAAGGTGAAATGCCCATGATTAAAGGTCATTTTATAATTTTCTTTGTTCCATGGATTGCCAAGGCCAAAGAATTCATTACCAAGTGGCCAGCCTGGCAGCAGTGAGCTTCCCACTCTCCATGAAAATAAAATACCACCTTTCTATGTAGGTTTTTCTGATTCCCTCACTCAATGAAAATCATTGACCCATCAAACCTTATATAACATTTTGTTTATACCTCCCAAATGTAATTACCATAGGTAATCTGTATATGTATCACATCCCCCTATCGAACTATACCTACACAAGGGAAAGGATCATGTTTTGTCTAAATTTTTTCTCTCATCCAACGCTCTCTACGTACAGTAGGAACTTAATAATGTTTGTTGAAAATGGAAACTTGCCTGTTTGCCTCAAGATACGTACTAGTCTTTGATTGATTGGGTTGAGCTTATTATGTCTCCCTTCCCAGAAAACCTTTTCCTTGTAAAATGGAAGCAGCAATAATTTATCATAAAGGAGTGACTAAGGATGGGAATTTTAGGCCCTAGAGTGACCACGGGGAGACATATACATTTGGTCACCAGGGCCGTATTTTAGACTGAGAAGGGTCCAGGTGGATGCAATCTAGTCCAACCCTGTCACTTTACAAGAGAAAGAAACTGAAGTTCAAAAGGCACAAAGGACTTCACACTGATGATCAGTGTTTTTGTTGCTCAGTCACGTCTGATTCTTTATAACTCCATTTGGGGTTTTCTTGGCAAAGATACTGGAGTCATTTGCCGTTCCCTTCTCTAGCTCATTTGACAGATGATGAAACTGAGGCAAACAGGGTTCAGTGACTCTCTCGGGGTCACTTAACTAGTAAGTGTCTGAGGCTGGATTTGCATTCAGGTCTTGCTGACTTTAGACCCAGCATTCCATCCGCTGCATCACCTAGGTGCCCTCCATTAGTGACAGAGGAAAGCCTAAAATCCAGTCCCCCTGTTTCATAAGACTCATTTCATTACATTGGGCTGCTTCCTATTATGTCTACTTGTAATGATGACCCTATTTCCTCAGTGAATTTTTTGTTGTTGTTGCTATTGAAAAGAAAGTGAGGCTTCAGGGTGAGTCCTGAAGAGGCTTTTTAATTCTCCCTGAGCACAGTTGTACTAGAGGATATCTAAGACCCCTTTCAGCTCTAACGCTCATGATCTTATAATTCTGTTATACTTGCACCTTAGGCAGCTGCTGACAGGCCAATGTCGGTGTCTGTCTAGTCGGGCTAATAGAGGCACATCAGGGTGACTGGTTTCTGGGATGCCTCACTTCAAAGGCGCAGGATATGCCACTTAGAAGATCATAGGATTTTTAATTCCATAGTAAATGGGGTGGCAAGCAGGTCTTAGTTCTAGCAAATATGGAAAACAAGGAGTATTTTGCAGTAACCTAGACAGAGCACACTCTGTATTTCTGTCAATGCTAAATGATGACTATGTAAATTCAGTATGATCCCTGATATCCCTATAGAGGATGAGGTGAAAGGGTTGGAGAAGGGCCCCTTTACTTTCCAGGTTATTTGGGAGGAAAGTGTTCTTTGAAGGGAAAACAGAAAGAAAGAACCTGGAGGTGACAAAGTCCTATGTCCTGAGGATGAAGGATTGACAACAGGAAGGAAAGGAAGACTTTTGGAGCTTTTGAAGCTATATAAAAGATATGAGGTTCCACCCATAGAATATAGAGCTGGACTTCCGGAGAAGGAAGCACCATCTTTTGTGCCAAGGAAGATGTTGAGAATCTATAGAGACACACAGAAGAGAGACCAACCAGCACCAAGTACTCAAGGCTCATGGCTCTTTGCTGGGAGATACAGAGCAGGCCATAAGACTGCCCCAGATTGACAGTAGGAAGGTACGTCATCTTCCTGGGGTGTGTGTCCAGAGCATAACCATAACAGAATGCCCTAGACTGATCAAACCCAACAACAACTATACACTTCTACTGATTTGGTAGGGGTGTTAATTGTGACATTTGAGAAATATTGTTTGATGTTGGGTTATAATGATAGGACTCCAATATGAAGTCACTTAGGCTAAATGCTCCTAATGCTCATAAAACATATAGGCAATGACAGAAAATTTGTACTTTTGCACTGTCCTTACCCATTCTGACCTTGTGTCAAGCATTTGAGAGATCACAGCTCTTGATTGGATGGAACTCCTAGTTAACTATAACTGCTGAGAGCCACACCTATCCCTGGTGTCTCCAACAGCCAAACCAAACCTTCACCCAGTTTCTGATCCCCATAAGGAAACTCTCACCACTGGAGCCTGGTATCAATAAGTGACCTGGGGAACTTCCCCACCACATCTAGATATGATTAGGAATGTCCTTTCCCACATCTAGCATTGATTATCTCTTCAAGCCAAGCCCATTTTTAAGGTATAACACTTCCCCTGCTCAGACCCCTTCTCTTAGCATGTACTCCCACTGAGATCCTTGCTACTGCTAATGTCTCCCTTCCCTCCCCACCCACTCCCTCCCCCCCCACCCAAGTAGGGGAGTGTCTTTGTAACTGTAAGGCTGAACCTCTGTCTGTCTGTATGGCCTTATAGTGTGTGTATATGCTTCCCCAAACCCCTGCTTGCTACACTGCATAATAACAAAGCTCATGTTTACACTAGCTTCCCAAGTACCAGTTTCCTGTGAATCCCCAAACCAACATCTTTGCTCCAACCTTAGCCATGAAGCCAAATATAGCAGGGGGACAAAAAAAATAATGCTAAAAGGATCCTAGAAAACATTATGTATGATTAGGAATTATGAAGTAGTGACAGTAAAAACCTGAAGATCTCACAGGTGAGACCAATGAAAACCCTGAGAGACAGAGTTTCTGAGTGATTCAATAAATGATCAATTTATTAATTAGTCTAGTTGACAATCAATAAACTGATGGTTAGTGGTTTCTCTCTATAACCAAAGATGCCAAGAGAGATCCTGAAATGCCTTAAATCTCTTCTGAAAGGGAACTCCCCTGACAAGTGAAAACCAACCCTGACTGATGGGCATTTAATGAAGGGGTGGGCTATGGGCTAAAAGTCTTCAGCTCCTCTTGTTGTGAAAGTGGCTTGACCAAGACACTTAGCAGACTCGAGGCATCTGCACAGGCGAAACCATCTCTATATGTTCCTCTCTAGCTAGTTTTCTCCTTCATGAGCTTGGTTGCCCTAAGTTCTAGCGGAGGGAATCAAGGATACTGGGTTCCTCCTCCAGAAATTAGGTCCCCCATTTGGGTGGAATCCCTCCCAACCAACAAGTTTGTGCCCTGAGGGCTAAGAGCAAATCTCATCACTCAGCCATGCCCTTCAGAGGCTGGCTGACCTTTTCAGAAGTTGAGTTTTAAAAGAAATGAAAGAAAAAGGATAGATCACAAATTAATAATTAGTTATTAATATATTAGTATAATATTAATTTCTTTCACAGCCATGGGTTAGCTTTGCTGCATTTAGAGGGCACTTAGTAGCCCTTGTTGAATTCAAGTCACCCGGCCCAGAAGAACTGCATTTTTAGATCCTAAAAGAATCGGCAAATGTGATTGCTGAGCCATCGTCTGTGATATTCGAGAGATTGTGGAATATAGGACAGGTATCACAAGACTGAAGGACAATGTTGGACAAATGTCCTGACTTTCAAAAACAGTTTGCAAACTAGTCAGCTTGACTTTGCTGGGAAAATTCTAGGATGGCTCATTAGAGAAATTGTTGGTGAACTTGGAAAAAGGGAAGTGGTGATTATGCAGCTTTGTCAAAAAGAAATCATGCCAAATTAACCTTGTTTCTCTTTTTTCTGACAGGATTATTAACCTAACAGATGAAGGAAACGCTATGATGTGGGCATAGTTTATCTGGATTTTAGCAAAGCTTTTGATAAAATTGCTCAGTCGTGTTTCAGTCGTGTCTGACTCTTTGTGGCCCAATTTGGAATTTTCTTGGCAAAGATCCTGGAGTAGGCTTGCCATTTCCTTCTGAAGCTCATTTTACAGATGAGGAAACTGAGACAAAGGTGGTTAAGTGACTTGCCCAGGATCACACAGCTAACAAGTATCTGAGGCTGGATTTGAACTCAGGTCTTCCGGACTCCAGGCCCAGTGCTCTATCCATCGCACCACCTTGCTGCCTTCGATAAATTACCTCATACTATTTTTGTGAAAAGATGAACTATAGCTTCTATAATAATACCATCAGATGGATTCAGAACTGGCTGGGAGGCTGATCTCAAAATTTAATTGCTCCTAGATCGATGCCAATATGGCGATTTTTGTCAATGACTCAGATAGAGGCAAACATGGTTTGTTCATGAAATCTATTGATGACACAAAGCTGAGAGTGATTGCTAACACAGTTGATGACAAAATGATCAGAAGATCTTGACAGGCAAGAGCTAGCTTTCTTGCCTGGGCTACATCTAGTAAGATAAGATTCAATAGCAATAAATGTAAAATCTTGCACTTGGGTACAAAAAATCAACTTCACAAGTATAAGATGGGGAGGTATTGTTAGATACAGTTGTTTAAGATGTGGGGGTTTTAGGAGGCTTCAAACTCAGTATGAGTTAGCCACTTGATTGTAAGACAGGTAAACACACAGGAGGGCTGCTAGCCTCTTTCTAGCACAAATCCCATCTTTGTGGCCAATTGTTTGACAGATAACACATAGGAGGCACTGGAAGTCTTGGACTCCAGTCTCTAGCAGGTTTACTCTTGATCTGGTCAAACAGGAAGGTCAGGAAGACAGCTTCAAAGGGGTCAATAATCTTACTTTATTCTAGTCTAGTCTTCCCAAAGGGGTTGCTGGTAATGGAAGTAACAGTTCCTACAGCGTTCCCTAATCACCCTTCTCTCAAGGGCCAGTGTGACGGGGGGCAGCTACCCCTGCATCTTGATGGGGTCAATCAGGACAGGTACAGCTTGGGCACTCAACCTAAATCTCCTCAAGCCTCAATGGGGGCCAGTTGAGGCAAACACAGATTCCCCTCAAGCCTTGATGGGGGCCGATCAAGGCACGTACAGCATTCCAGCTTACGCATTCAACCTTCAGTGTTCCCCACTTACTGACCAGTGCCTGCCTGCTTTATAGGGCATCAGACAAAGAAGGCATGTTGCCAACAACAGCCTCACAATTTTACATTACCTCATCCCTATATCTCACTGTGCAGTCGCAGTGGATACTTATAATTTAAGCACAAATGTTTATATTATTTATCATTATATAACACTGCACAAGCATGGTGGAGATGTTTTGAACCAAGATCATGAGAACTCATATCTAACACCTGGGAACAAGAGATTGTTATGGCCATGGATCCTGGGAACTAACCTATAAGAAAGAATAACAAAAATCCACCTTACACACACTAAAATCCACCTTACTTACAGTGATACAGCAGCCAAAAAAAATAATGTGGATTTGAGCTTCGTTAAGAAGGACATATCTTCTAGGAGTAAGGACGTGATAGTTGTATTATACTCTGCCCTCATCAGACTGGAGCATTGGGTTCAGTTGTGGGAATCATTGTTTAAGAAGAACATCGATAAACTGGTAGTTATCCAGAAGAGAACAAGCAAATATGTGAAGGGCCTTGAGTCAATGCCATATGAGGACAACTGAAAAATCTGAGGATGCTTAGCCTGAAGTAGGAAGACTTAGGGGGGATATGGTAACTCTCTTCAAGTATTTGAAGGGCTGTCATGTGAAGGAATAACTAGGCAGCTAGGTGGCCCAGTGGATAGAGTACCAGGCTTAGAGTTGGGAAGATCTGAGTTCAAATCTGGCCTCAGACACATACTAGCTGAGTGACTCTGGGCAAGTAACTTCACCCTCTTTATCTCAGTTTCCTCATGTGTAAAATGAGCTGGACAAGGAAATGGCAAACCACTCTAGTACCTCTGCTAAGAAAACCTCAAATGAGGTCATAAAGAATTGAACACAACTGAAATGACTGAACACCAACCACATTTGGAGGAAAGGTTAGACTTTTTCCACCCCAGAAGGCAGAACTAGGAGCAATGGGTGGTAGGTACAAAGAGTCAAAGATGTCAGGGGAAATTTAGAGCTGTCCAACAATGGAATGGCCTTCCTTGAGAGATAATGGGTTTCCCCTCCTTGAAGGTCATCAAGTAGAAGCTCGAGGATCACATATTTTGGGCGTTATAGTGGACATTCCTTAGCTAATTAGTTGGACTAGAGGGCCACTGAGGTGCCTTGCAACATTTAAATTCTGTGATTGTGGGAGGATAAAAGCTTCACGGGGGAACAAAAGCAGATCTGAGAAGAGAACAGCTAGTTAAGAAGATAGCATATGACAATGGGATTTGGGTTTCTGCACCATGAATTAAAATATAAGAATGATGGACTTTTAGCCAGAGATTGAATGCACCTAATGAGGGCCATTAAAAATACATTTACCTGGAGTCTTGAAAATTAGATCAAGTGAACTTTTGACTGAAAATGGAAGGGGAGGAATAAAAGGATCCATCTATATCTGCCAAGACAGATTAAACAAATAGCAGTAGGTGTAACATAAGAAGAAGGATATTAGTAGAAAGGACCAATAATTCTCAGAATACAATTAACGAGAAGAGAGCCACCAACAAAACTCATGGCTTTCAATGCCTCTACACCAATGAACAAAATATGCATGATAAACAAGGTCCACTAGAGATCCTACCCCAAGGAAATATATCCAAGCTCAATGAGACTCATTACTAGAATATGGCTATGGAAGGATATACCACATTCAAAAGGAATCAAAATAAATAAAAATGACAGTGAAATAGCACTTTATATTAAGAAAGTGTGTGTGTGTGTGTGTGTGTGTGTGTGTGTGTGTGTGTGTGTGTGTGTAAAGATATTGTATATTTACCCTACAGATAGGGAGGGATCTTAGTGGTTTCCCCATCACCTTTGTTGTTGTTGTTCAGAAGTTCTCAGTCGTGTCTGACTCTTCATGACCCTTTTGCATTTTTCCCGGCAAGTTTACTGAAGTGGTTTGCCATTTCCTTCTCCAACTCATTTTACAGATAAGGAAGCTGAGGCAAACAGAGTTAAGTGACTTGCCCAGGGTCACACAGCTAGTAAGTGTCTAAGGCCAGATTTTAACTCAGGTCTTCTTGGCTCCATGCCCCACACTCTATCCACTGAGCAACCTAGCTACCCTCCTATCACTAGAAATCTTCAAAAGAGGTTTGGGTGTTACTAGAGAATGTTGTAGAGAAGATTACTGTACAAATATCAGTTGAAATAAATGTCTTCTGAGGTCCTTTCCAACTGTGAGATTGTGTGATTCTGTGACATTCAGGAACCAGAGGCAAAAAATCATGGTAGACAGCATTTAGGTGAATATCAAAACAGTATTACTGTGCAAGTGCACTATAGATCACCCAACCATAAGGAGGAAATAAATTAAGACTTCAGTAAATAGATTATGAACCTGTCAAGGAGGCAAGATATGATGGGAGAATTAAACTACCAAGATGTCTTGAGTTTTTGCTGCCAAAACAGAAGCACCTTTAAATGCTTTCCTTGCTTTAATGGTCATTTTTTTTTCTTCAAAAAGTAGAGGAGACAATGATGGAAATTGCTATTCTGCACCGGATTGTGACCAAAATGGAGGAACTAGCTGTTGAAGTAGAAATAATAGGAAACTTGGGATGAAGTGACAATTTTAGAGTTCATGATAGAGATGGGGGGGAGGGGGAAGCTAGTCATAGTTGGGCACAAACTGGATTTTGGGAGATTTCCAATAATTCATTTTCTATTAAAGGATGGGTAGGATCCCATGGAGAAATTCTCAAGAATGAAACATAAATGAGTCTGATAAAGAGGAAAAGGGAGAGTTATTTTAAGAGACAGATGGATGCCTGTGATTTCATTGACCAACTTATATTTTAAAGAGATATTTAAGAGAATTCCGGTTTCCATCCAAAGTGGAATTGGAGGAGAAGGGGCTAAATCAGAATTGGAAAATCTCGCAGCACATTCAGTGATTGCAAACTGCTGCCTACCTCCAAAGAAGGGCCCTTTAACATCAGTATTCTCCTGATCATACTGGAGTGCTGCAAATCCCAATCTAAGCTCTGATTTGTAAATGACCCAAGGGGCAATGGAAGGACACATGAGCTGGCTATAGCACATTACAATTACCAGTGATGACTTGTGGAATACCTACATCACCAAGATTTAAATACTGAAAAGGGGCGGGGGGCAATCACAAAGCAAGAGCAGAGGAGATAACATTGAGACAGCCCAAGCATTGTCCTGGAGAAGGGCTCTAGTACATTGGATACATCTTCTATAGAGGATTTAGGGAAGGAGATGGGCAAGAATCATACAGGGTGAAAAGTCATGAATGGGCTAGACTCTGAACCATAAGAAGGAATACCCACACTTATGAGATAAAAAAATCCAGCTAATTACAGAAGAGTAGGAGATGGAAACTATAAGAAAGAGGGACATGTATGTTCCCAATAGGATATTGTCTGGAATACTAAAACTAAGAATGAAATGAAGTTGATAATAGATATTAAGGGCAACAAAAAGTGTGTGTGTGTGTGTGTGTGTGTGTGTGTGTGTGTGTTGGGGGAGGGATGGTTCTTATTCCATGCTAGAAGGAAGAGGAAGAATAATGAAGGGTTAGGATAGCTGCTTAGGGTGGATGGGACAATAAATGGCAAATAAGAATGCAGAACCATTTAACTCTTACTTTGCTTTTGTTTTCTGTGTCCAAGAGAATGATAGAACTGTTCTATACTCAAGAGAATGATTTTGATTGAGGATTGAACAAAAAAGGTTAACAGAGAGTTTAAAAAAAAAAAGGAATTAAGGAGCTGGTAAAAGAGTACCCTAGCCACCCACAGTGAGTTTAAGTCATGAGGCCTAGATGAGCTGCTTCCCAGAAGGCTGGCAGTCATGCACAAGGTGTTCAGCCAATGGACTTTGGAGCATGCACTCACATCCTGAGACTTGTTCTGATTCACTAATTATATAATAATGAGATTTTTTGACAGGCTGTATAGCCAGAACTGGGGTGTATTCCAAAGCCACCACCCAGCAAAAGCAAGTCCCAAATTTGGCCTGGTTTTTTTTTTCCTTCATGGCTGGCTTTTAGAAAGAAGAATGAACTATTGTGGGCCTCCAAGTGGAGGAGGGACCTCAGGCCCTCTCTCACCTGGGCCTGTCATGAAGCCAATAACACATGGCCCTGCTGTTGTTTCTGCCTCTGTTGTGTTCATTCTTTCCTATTTTTAGGTGAAGGAGTATTAAAGATGGTTCTACCTTGTGAGCTTCAAAAGGTCAGGAGAGTGAGCCACCAGGAGTCTATGCGGGAAACCGGGGGTAAGGAGCAATTGACCTGCTTGATCCAACCCAGAGGTAGCTAAGATGAGGGCTTCTCCAGCAGCTGGGCAACATTTGGAATTGAACTTAGTGGGATTAAAGCTTTGTGGAAACTACTATAGGTTTGAACCTACTTTCCCCAGGGACTTCCCCAGGGAGGATTGTGCCCCATGGTTTTTTGGGAAGGAGGGAAGCTCTTGTACTTCTGTCCTTATAAATATCCCTTTGTATTAATTGAATTTTGTTAATTCTTACATGAAACTGGAGCACTAATCACTGGTGGTTAAAACATACCTGAATGGCGACTGAGCTCATAGCACTAGAACAAATCACTGCCAACCCTTCAAGGGTATCTCTAGAACCTTAAGGGGGTGATCTAGCTAGCCTTGCTCTGTGGGAGTGAGTCCAGAGCCTCATTACACCAGAGAACTGAAAAAATTGGCCATTGTAGTTGTTGATCTGCTCTCAGTGGTCTTTGCAAATCTATGGGGAATAGAAAATGTGTTAGGTAGATGTTCTGGTTTTTGCAAAAGGGAAGAGGATATAATCTTCAAACTACAGAGAGATGAGATTAATTCTTTTTTGACTCCTAGAAAAGCTCTGGATGTGCTATTAAAGGGATGGCTTGCAACGATTTAGAAAGGGAAGTAGCGATCTGTAAGAGCCACCATGGGTTCATGAAAAAGAAGTCATGCAACCAAGCTTCATCTCCTTTTTTTTGACAGAGATCAGGGATGAATTTATCTGGATTTCAGAAAAGTATCTGACAAAGTCTCCGATGCTATCCTCATAGACAAAATGGAGAAGTGTGAGATAGATTAGGAGCATTGGGTGAATTTAGAATTAGTTGACTGCAAGGATCCAAAGAATAATCATAAATGGGTTAATATCAGTCTGGTGGAAGTTTTTTTTTTCCTTCATGGAAAAGGATCTGTCCTTGGCCTTTGGCCTTGTTTGCCTTTTTAAAAATTACTTAAATGAGAGCATTATTTGCATGCTTACCAAATCTGAAGTTGATACAAAACTGGGAAAGAGTTAACCATTTGGATGAAAGAATCAGAATCCAAAACCACTTTGGCATTCTTAGAAGGTGGATCAAATCTAATAACATATAATACAACAGGGAAAATGTAAAGCACTGCAGTTGGAGAAAACAGATCAACAGCAGGCTGTACTCCTTTGGACTTTTTCATCATGTCCCGGCTCCAGGTACCTTCACCACCCCCACCACGGTTTTCAGCTTCCTTTTATGTGTCATCTTCCCCTATTAGATTTTAGCCTCCTTGAGAGAAGGGACTATCTTCTTTGTATTTGTATTTCCAATGCTTAGCATAGTGCCCAAACACAGTAAGTGCTCAATAAATGAATATTGACTGAATGAATAACAGTTCACCTGTAAAAGATCTGGAAATGTCAGTGTGCTTCAAATTTAGTATGAATCATCAGTGTGACATGGCAATCAAAAAAAAAAAAACCAAAGCAAACATAATATTAGGCTGTGTTAGGCATAGTGCCTAGAATGAAG
This sequence comes from Trichosurus vulpecula, assembly GCF_011100635.1. Classification (NCBI taxonomy): domain Eukaryota; kingdom Metazoa; phylum Chordata; class Mammalia; order Diprotodontia; family Phalangeridae; genus Trichosurus; species Trichosurus vulpecula. The sequence goes on along the minus strand of NC_050575.1, from coordinate 99,087,701 downwards.
GAAGTAATTATTCTACATCCTCTCCCCTGATCAGAGAACATCTAGAATATTGTATTTAGTTCTGGTTGCCTTGTGCAACCAGACAAAGAACATTGATAAGCTCAAGCATATACAGAGGAGAGTGATCAAATGGGACAATCCAAAAAAAAAATCTCCTTTCTTGGGACAAGTTGTCTTTGTTCTCTACATACCCCCTTCTCTAGCCCAATAACTTTCCTTTCCCTTTTGTGGAATCTTTTGTACCTGGAGCCTTCCATGCCTTACGCTATTCCAGCTTCTGTGATTGGTATGTCCCTGACTGTTACCTGAGAGCTGAGAAACCAACCAGATATGGATAGGTGAGATCCTTCCTGTAAAATCTCTTATTCTCTCCTGTTTTGTTTCTTCCCCCTCAGACTGCCCTAGACTATGCTAGTTAAAGTCTGCCAAATAAAGACTTCTTCCTTCCAACCTCTTTAGCTAATCTCCCTTTTCTATAAAAGCTTCCAAAGTCCCCAAACAGCTGCAATGGATGGGGACCCTAAAGTTGTAAGGAATTAAAGAACATATAGAAATGTAATGGAATGTTACTGTGTTTTAAGAAGCAACAAATATGATGAATACAGAGAAGGATGGAAAGATCAATATGAACTGATGAGGAGTGAATTAAACAGAGCCAAGAAAACAATATACACAATGACTATAGCAAAATAAGCAGAAAGAACAATCATAAATAAAGTCATAATTGAATGCTGCAAAATTATAAAGAACAAGCATGGCTTGAAAGAATAGCTAGGAGATTCACAAATCCTGATGCTTTGTAGAGATGAGAGGTCCACAAGTATTGTACTTTGCACCTATTTTCAAACTTTTTTGATATTTTGATCAGTTATACTGATATTCTCCTCTTCCATTTTCCTTTTGTGTTTAAAAAACACCGTTTGTTATATGAGATGACTCTCTGGGAGAGGAAGGGATACTGGGAGACATTATTGTGATGTTGAAAAAAATAAGACATCAATAAAAACTTATTTAAAAAAATAAAAAAGAAAATACAACAAGAAAATCAATTGAAGTAACTAAGGACATTATAGCCTGGAGAAGATTGAGGGGCCAAAATGAGGGCTGTCTTCAAATACTTGAAAGACTGTCAGGTGGAATGGACCTTCAACTTGTTTGATTGTCCTCAGAAAGCAGAAGTAGGAGTGCTGAATAGAAGTGGCAGAAAACAAGATTTTGGCTCAACATACAAAAAAAAGCTTTCCTAATAAATAAATAGAGCTGACCATAACTCGAACTGGCTACCTTTGGAGGTCATGGGTTTCCCATCAGTGGAGATCTTCAAAAAGAGGCTGAATGATCACTCAGCAGGGATGTCATAGAGAGGGTTGGACCAAATCTCCTCAGAGTTCCCTTCCAGCTTTCAGATCCTGTTATTCCTATGAGTAGATATGTACAAAGAGAAACAAACATGGCACCAACAACTACTCAGAGCGAACCCATCTTCAGGGGAAGAGCCTGACATGTTACTACCCAGTGTTTCTCCACCAGAACCATTATCAGCACTGCTGACATTGAGAGGAAAAGAATTTACCAACTCCCTTTCAGAGTAAGCCCATCCAGCTCTTTGGGATCCAGTTCAATTCCATTTGATTCCATTTAACAAGCATTTATCCATGGATCTGGTGAATAAAATGCTGTCGATGGACTTAATCTTGAAATAAAACACATAAAATGTGTTTGATTGCTAGAAAAGTTCAGGATATGATATCAAAGGGATGGTTTGTGACCATTTAGAAAGGGAAACAGTGATCAATAAGAGCCTGCTTGCATGCTATTTGTGAATCACACAAAAGTAGAAATTGAGAACGATACCCTTCAATACCAGGCTTCCAACTATCCCAACATATCCATGTTCATTCAAGGAAGATGGAATGTAGCTGTCTCTTCCTGGCATCCCAGTGCCACGTGTTAAGCCTGCATTACCAGAGATGCTTGGGGGCAAAAACAATTGGGGGAAATGGCATGAAATAATCTCCAAGCTATGGCACATACATTTGTACTATGACATGAAGTAGCATGAATTCCAAACCATCCAGCCATCATCCTGAGGTGTGTAGGGAGGAAAATCAGGCCCTGGGAGAAGGTGCAACCAGAGGGTTGTGACCTTGGGGCAGCTGCACTGGGACAGTTAGTGCTAATGAAAAGCAATGAGGGACTTCTGGGGGTGGAGCCAAGATGGCAGCTGGAAAGCAGGGACTTGTGTGAGTTCCCCACCACGTCCCTCCAAAAACCTATGAAAAATGACTCTGAACAAATTTTAGAACTGCAGAACCCACAAAATAGCAGAGGGAAGCAGGGCCCCAGCCCAGGACAGCCTGGATGGTTGCTGGATGAGGTCTATCACGCAGGGAGTGGAGGGGAGCAGAGCTCAGCGTGGGAGGCAGCAGGACCAACCAGACCAGGAGCCGGGCAGAACAGGCCCTAGCACCCTGAATCAGTGAGCTGTGGCAGTTACCGGACTTCTCAACCCACAAACACCAAAGACAGCAGAGAAGGTTAGTGGGAAAAGCTGCAGGGGCAGTGGGGGAGGTGCAGCTACAGAACTACAGCTGCAGTTGCTTCTGGCCCCAGGCCCACTTAGTGGGAGGAATTAAGTGGCGAATCAGAGCAGGAGTGCAGAGCCTGCTGAAGATTTGCATCAGGTCCAGGTTGGTGGTTCTTGAGGAAGGAGGAGTGCTGGGGTGGCAGAGCTGGCTGTGTAGAAATAGCTCTGAAATCAACGGCGCGTCCCCTCAAGCTTGGAACAAAGTACTCTTTGCTCTACAAGCAGTCATACCCTGCCAAAAAACTCAAGGGTCAAGTAAGTTGGCTGGGAACATGGCCAGGCAGCGAAAAAGCACTCAGATTCAGTCTCAGACTTTGGAATCTTTCTTTGGTGACAAAGAAGACCAAAACATACAGACAGAAGAAGTCAACAAAGTCCAAGAGCCTACACCAAAAACCTCCAAGAAAAACATGAACTGGTCTCAGGCCATGGAAGAGCTCAAAAAGGAGTTGGAAAAGCAAGTTAGAGAAGTAGAGGAAAAATTGGGACGAGAAATGAGAATGATGTAAAAAAAACCATGAAAAACAAGTCAATGACTTGCTAAAGGAGAACCAAAAAAAATACTGAAAAAAATATTGAAGAAAACAACACTTTAAAAAATAGACTAACTCAAATGGCAAAAGAGCTCCAAAAAGCCAATGCGGAGAAGAATGCCTTGAAAGGCAGAATTAGCCAAATGGAAAAGGAGGTCCAAAAGACCACTGAAGAAAATACTACCTTAAAAATTAGATTGGAGCAAGTAGAAGCTAGTGACTTTATGAGAAATCAAGATATTATAAAACAGAACCAAAGGAATGAAAAAATGGAAGACAATGTCAAATATCTCATTGGAAAAACCACTGACCTAGAAAACAGATCCAGGAGAGATAATTTAAAAATTATTGGACTACCTCAAAGCCATGATCAAAAAAAGAGCCTAGATATCATCTTTCAAGAAATTATCAAGGAGAATTGCCCTGATATTCTAGAGTCAGAGGGTAAAATAGAAATTGAAAGAATCCACCGATTGCCTCCTCAAATAGATCCCAAAAAGAAATCGCCAAATTCCAGAGCTCCCAGGTGAAGGAGAGAATACTGTAAGCAGCCAGAAACAAACAATTTGAGTATTGTGGAAAAACAATCAGGATAACACAGGATCTGGCAGCTTCCACATTAAGGGACTGAAGGACTTGGAATACGATATTCCAGAGGTCAATGGAGCTAGGATTAAAACGAAGAATCACCTACCCAGCAAAACTGAGTATCATGCTCCAAGGCAAAATATGGATTTTCAATAAAATACAGGACTTTCAAGCTTTCTCAGTGAAAAGACCAGAGCTGAACAGAAAATTTGACTTTCAAACACAAGAATCAAGAGAAGCATGAAAAAGTAAACAAGAAAGAGAATTCATAAGGGACTTACTAAAGTTGAACTGTTTTGTTGACATTCCTACATAGAAAGCTGATGTGTATGATTCATGAGACCTCAATATCATAGTAGCTGAAAGGAATATGCATATATATGTGTGTGTATACATATATATACATGTGTGTGTGTCTATGTATGTATATATGTCGGTATATCTATATACATATATATATATACACACACACACAAAGGGCACAGGGTGAGTTGAATATGAAGGGATGATATCTAAAAAAATAAAATCAATTTAAGGGATAAGACAGGAATATATTGAGAGAGGGAGGAAGGGAGAGATAGAATGGGGTAAATTATCTAACATAAAAGTGGCAAGAAAAAGTGGTTCTGTAGGAAGGGAAGAGGGGGCAGGTGAGGGGGAATGAGTAAATCTTGCTCTCATTGGATTTGACCTGAGGAGGGAATACCATACACACTCAATTGGGTATCTTACCCCACAGGAAAGAAGGAGGAAGAAGATAAAAAAGGGGGGACAATAGAAGGGAGGGCAGACAGGAGTAGGAGGTAATCAAAAACAAACACTTTCAAAAAGGTACAGGGTCAAGGGAGAAAATTCAATAAAGGGGGATAGGTTAGGAAGGAGCAAAACATGGTTAATCTTTCACAACATGAGTACTGTGGAAGGGTTTTACATAATGATACGCATGTGGCCTATGTTGAATTGCTTGCCTTCTTAGGGAGGGTGGGTGGGGAGGGAAGAAGGGAGAGAATTTGGAACTCAAAGTTTTAAAAACAGATGTTCAAAAACAACGACAACAAAAAAAAAAAGGTTTTGCATGCAACTAGGAAATAAGATACACAGGCAATGGGGTGTAGAAATTTATCTTGCCCTACAAGAGAAGAAGGGAAAGGGGGATGGTGTGTTGGCAACCAAAAGTGGGCTCCTTAGCACTTAGTCAACAAGTGCCCTTGACTAGTTTGGCTTTTTCCCCTGAACTGAATGCTGTTTGTATGTTGGACTGGAGTAAGCTTGTCGGCCCCTTCACCTTGCTTCCCTTGCTTAAGCTGATGAAAAGAACCTGTGCTTTCCCAGTCAACCCCTTCACCTTGCTTAAGCTGATGGAAAGAACCTGTGCTTTCCTGGTCAACCCCTTCACCTTGCTTAAGCAGATTGAAAGAACCTGTGCTTTCCCCGGCGTACCTTACACCCCCCGCAGAAGCCGGATGGTTAAAAGCAGCTCCCATTGGAGCCAGAGGCTGCTATAGCCACAGCCACAGCCACAGCCACAGCCACAGCCACAGCCACAGCCACAGCCACAGCCGAAGCAGGAGCTGCCAGTGGCAGAGCTGACCTACGGGAGGAAGCTGAACAAGGACTTCAGGCCAGTGGGTAATCTTTTTACCATAGAGGGGGAAGCATGATTTTGCTTTATGCAATCATGCTTCTCTGTAGCCTCCCGGTTACTCTTTCCAGGCGTACTTATTGGGCCTGGAAGCTTTTGATCAATATATCAAAATGGGGTTGCTGGTTCATGGGTTGGTTACTGTGGAGCCTAAATATATGTTTTGATTCTTCTGCCTTCTACTTTGAGAGTTTCTTATATCCGGCGGTTCCAAACCTTTCAGACATGTTTATGATCCTCTTTGAGATTATAAACTCTGCCCTCCTAATACAGATGGGAGAGGAGTGGGGTGACAGATGGGAGGGCTGACTGGGGAACGGGGCAACCAGAATATAGGCCATCTTGGAGTGGGGGGAGGGTATAAATGGGGAAAAAAATTTGTAATTCAAACTTCTGTGAAAATCAATGCTGAAAACTAAATATATTAAATAAATTTTAAAAAAAAGAAGAGTGAATACTGAAAAAATATAAAAGCAATGAGGTAGGGTTCAAGGATGGTTATCACCAAGGGGAGGAAACACATCCTCCTGGGGAGGAAAAGCATCCCTTGGGTATTGGGTCCCTGGGACCACACCTCATTCAGTTTGTACTAGTTATGGCCTCTGCTAATTACGTCTTTAAGTGTGCACTGCAAGTTCTATGTTAGACCTGGTCAGACCATGAGGTTTTTCTGGTACCTGTCTTAACAAAGGCAGAGGGCATCCAGGAATATCTTGCTCTTTCTCTAACTGGGTATACATCTTTTCAGTCAATTACCCTACCTGGAAAGTTCCCTCCCTCCTCCAAACCAGGGTTCTGGCAGATACTGGGCCTGAGTTGATATTATCCCTCACTCTAAATAGCTAGGAGTTAAATGGAGAGGCCAAACCAGGTGTAGGAGATGCCCTGAGTTCCCCCAAAAGGAAGTATTTAGGCAGTTTGTTCCCTCTTGTTAGCGCAGGAACTGTACTAGTTCTGCTGCTTATCAGTCTTGATAAGGGCTTCACCATGGAGTGAAGTCCATGAGATTTTTGTTGGAGTTGAGCCACAAAACTGTAACCATCTGAAGAACTGAAGAACAGAACACAAGTGTATGGAATAATCACAGGTGTGGATGTCAATAGGAATAAACATTTTCAAGCTGTCAAAGTGACTCCAAAGAACAGAAAATCTGTATAGTTGGAAACACTGCATCGTTGAGGAAAGAACACTCAATTCTTCATTCTATCAGACAGCTGACCTCTGGATACTTTACTCAGGGATGGAGAGCCAAAAGAGAAAACTGCGGAAAGGGAAGCTATCACAGGAAGAGGCCAAGGTTGGAGCAGAGGGTGCTGTAGGAGGAGAAGGGTTCTTAAGTGATAACCTCTTCTGTGAATAGGATCAGGGAGGTCCTGCGATTTCATTGGTCTAGGGAATTTTCAAGAGGAGATTCTTGCTCCCAGTCAGGTCAGCGACTCCTTTGCTACCTACACTCTTAGAGAATTGTTCAGAGCACTCAGAGGTTAAATGACTTCCATGGGGTCACACAGCCAGTATGTGCCAGCAGTAAAACTTGAATCTAGGTCTTTCTCAGCTCTAAGGTCAGCTGACTCTATCCACTACACCATGCTGCCTCCCTCTTATAAAACATGCTGTTATAAAATGTCAGGCAATTTATGATATTGTTTGCATAGGGTTTTGTTTCCAATATCAGTTTTTCATATATGGGAAAGAGTTGTCTATTGAGTATATATATGTATATACACACACCTATACGTGTGTATATATCTGTATGTATGTATACACACATACATATACATATGTATGGATGTATATGTGTAGTCAGTTAAGATTTTAGTATTCTCAGTATTAATATACTAGTTCCAATTGTGAAACAGTTGTGAGCCTTGCTTTAAGGCTGCTTTCTAAGATATAGTGTATTTATATTCAGATTTAACTGATCGTGTTCTAATCATGCTTTTTTTAGTCTAGAAACATCTGTTTTTGTCATTTTTGTGTATTTCCATATATAGTGTTTTAAAAGTAATTCCCTTTTTAAAAGGCTTTTTTAAAAAAGTGACACCCTTTCCCTTTCTTTTTTTAAAATTATTTTTAAGAAAGTAATACCCTTTCCTTTTGTAGACACTGAACCCCCCACTATGCCTTCCTCTTCTTTCAGACCATTTATAGATGAAATAATAAGGTCTGTTTGCTATTACAGGAGCTAAAGCCCCTCAGAATGAGGTCCAAAATGGATTCTCTTTTTTTAAAAATTTCACTCTATAGTGAATAATATAGGAGGTTTGAAGCTACTGATATTTTATAAATGAAAGTCATTTTTAGAATCAGAAGCAATTTCCCCTTGTTGCAACAGATGATGTTGTTTATTAAACATTTTTATCAAAGTTCTCAGCAGAATATATAATTTTATATTTGACCCTTGAATTGAAAATATAAATACATTTCTACATCTCCCTCACTTTCCAAAAAGAAATGGCATAAACAAAGGTGAAGAAGTGGGAAAGTTGTGATGAGTGTACCAATTTGGAGGAGGTAAAAAGAATTCCCAAGTATTAGTGCTGGAAGGGGAGAGCCCCACCCTCTTATTTTACAGATGAGGAAATTAAAAAATCCAATAAGGCAAGCGATTTTGCCCCAGTAAGTTAGCAGTGGCACAGTGGAACCTTCAAATTCAGACTCCAAGTGCAGGGCTCTTTTCCCCTCCTTTGTGAGGTCTGCCTTAATGAAATCTTCTCCCCAGACTTTTCATGATTCAAAAGCACTGCTCTCAATATGACAAAAAAAAAAAAGAAAAGAAAATGGCAAATGCTGGTGGGGCTGTGGAAAGTTAGGCACTCTAATGCTCTATTAGTGGATCTGTAAATTTACTGAACCACTAATTCTGAAAAATATTGGAAAGATATTAGAAAAATCACTTAGTACATACACTTTTATTTAATGATGCCACTAGTGGGCATGTACCCCCAGGAGATTTTTAAAAACATAGGGAAAGGAATCATATAAAAATAATATTTATACAGCACCTTTTGGTGGTAACAAAGAATGAGTCTCCTTGATTGGGAAATAGCTGAACAAATTAGGATATATGTATATGGTAGAATGCTCTTACACCATAAGGAATGACAAGTATGGAGAAGTCAGAGCGATTTGGGGAAGTTTATATGAACTGATACAGAGCAAAGTAAAAAGAAATAGAGGAACAGTTTACACAATGGCCACAAGAATGTAAAGGAAAATAACATTGAAAGAAATCAGAACTCTGATCAGTGCGGCCACCAAATTATGACTTCAGGGGACCGATGGTGAAGTATACCTCTTCTCTCTCAGCGGAGAGGTGGTAGACTACCAGTGTGGAATGAGAAATACATTGCCAGACATGGCTAATGCTTACTCGTACATTTCTGTGACAAAGGACAGTTCTCTGGAGGGTGAGAGATTATTGAGAAGTAAAAAAAATGTAAAAAAAAAGGCATTTATAAAATATTTAAAGGGCCTCTTCCTCTATTGGGTAAGGAAAGTGGGTAAACTATGTGAGGTGTTATCACTGAAGTCCAGTGTTCAATCTCTCACAAAAATGAAAGGTACGAATGACCAAACAGACTTCCTATGGAAGTCCCTCCCCCTCTCCCATTTTTTTTTTGTTGTTGGTTATTCCAGTCATGTCCCACTCCTCATGACCCCATTTGGGGTTTTCTTGGCAAAGCTACTAGAGTGGTTTTCCATTTCTTTCTCCTGCTCATTTTACAGATGAGGAAACTGAGGCAAAGATGGTTAAGTGACTTGCCCACGGTCACACAGTTGGCAAGTGTCTGAGGCTGGATTTGAATTCATGTCTTCCTGACTCCAAGCCCAGCATTCTATCCACTGTGCCCACCTAGCTGTCCACCTTACAGGTAAGGAAATTAAGGCCCAGAAAAGTATTGCTTGCCCCAGTTACTTAGCTAGGGCAGGAATGTGAGCACACATCTTCTGACTCCAAATACAGCAGGTGGGGGAAGAATAAAAAATGTAACCAAGTCTCTAGTAGATGAGTGGTCAAAGAATTTGAAAAAGAATTGCAAACAATTAACTAATGATCACACAAAATATCACTTGAAATCACTAATAATAAGAAAAATGCAAATGAAAACAACTTTGTGGCTTTACCCCTTCCCCTGCAAATTAACAAAGATGAAAAAAGAATAAAGCAAGGGCTGTGGAAAGACAGGCACACTATGAATTCACTCTTGGTGGAGCTGGGACAGTGGAGAACAGTGGAGTCTAACAGTGGAGAAAAACATTTTGGAATTACACTCAGAAAAGAACTAACCCAGAAAGGCTGCCACTAAGCCAACATCCCAAGGAGTTCATTGGTAGAAAGAATTTCCCAATAAACCAAAATATTTACAGCATCGTTTTGTGAATAACCAGAAACAAAGCCAATGCCCATTCATCGGCAATGGCTAAGCAAGTTGTGCTACGTGAATGGAATGGAATAGTACAATGTTGGAAGAAACAATGGGTATGAAGATTACAAAGAAGGAGGGGAAGACTTACATGAACAGATGCAAAGTGAAATAAGTAGAACCAGGAAAACAATACGCGCACAATGACAATAGCAACATAAATGGAAAAAGAACAGCGAGAACCATTTTATATTTATAACAATCAATTTTGACCCAAATCAGGAATACGAGGATATAGCTCCCTTTCTTATTTGCAGAGAGAGGGGCTGTGAATAAGGAACACTGCATGTACTGTTGGACTTGATTGACAAGTTGGTCAGTTTTGCTGAATTGATTTTTCTTCTCTTACTTTTCATTTCTTGTTATAAAGGATAGGAGAAGGGGGAGAGATATATTGGGAAATGAGGGTGATGTAAAAACAAAGGCTATCCATAAAAAGACAAAGGAAAAAGAATAAGAAATGTAATCAAGTAGTGAGGAGCTCCCAGAACTACATTCAAGACATTTTAAAATGAAGAATTCTCTTGATAAATGCATGTCTTAATGAAGTACAAGCAATTAAACTAAAAGCCCTATCAAATGCAGGTTGCTACTCAGGGCATTGACACTTAATTGAATTTTTTCCCCCATTCCCTGGTCCCTTTTCCCTGATAAACAAATTCATTCACAACAGATCAGGTTTCACTAACCCAGAAACCAGATGATAGAGTCAATCAACTAATTGACACAACAAAAGCTCTTATTAAAAAAAAGTTCCCCTAATTAAAGCTGGGATGAAATTTAATAATGTCATAGTATCTTATATGAATCACTTGGCTACTAACCCATTCCTTCCTTCTCAGAGATTCAATGAAACATACAAAAGGGAACAAGGTAACACGGTACAGGGGGAAGAGCGCTAGATTTGAAGTCAAAGGACCTGAGTTCAAAACCTGATGCTGCCACTTTGTGCCTCTGACCCTCGGTATCCTCATTTTTAAAATGAGTAGATGACCTCCAAGGCCCCTACCAGTTCTAAATCTACGGTCCTATGACTTAAATTTCCTAGTCCAAATGGCAAATTGCCGAAGCCTTTCTCCACTGGTGTGGACTTCTAAAGCAGATGCCTTCCACACCAGATCCCCACAGACCACTGCGGAACCCTTCCCCAATCTGGCCTCTACCTATTGGGTTTTCATTTTTTTTTTATGTTTTAGACACTGGGTCTCCCTATCTCACCAAGCCACTCAAGGGACAGTTTGCCCATCCTTAGGAGCCTGATGGAACTCCTCTTCTACATGCTCTCCACATCGGTACCAGACTTAATGTGGACGCCCAATAATAGGCCTAGTCCACTGCAACTCAGAACTGCTAAGCTCAAGAAATCCATCAGCCTCAGTGTCTCTGACTATCAGCATGTGTCACCACTTCTGGCTACCTATTGTTTTCTGTTCTGTTTCCCACTATTCCCCAAGAAGGGATACCAAGGCATTTCTCATCCCTGGTCTTTTCATCTCCATCACACGCCTTGGCCCATCCTGGCCTCCATTCCTTAGCTTCCTCCCACTGGGGATAGATGGGAGAGAGACTGACAGACAGACACATAGACAGAAACAGAGAGAGACAGAGGCAGAGAGAGATGGAGAGACAGATAGATGATAAGATAGATTTAGAGATAGACATAGAGATAGGGATAGAGATGGAGATGGCGATAGATATAGAGATAGGGATAGAGATACAGATGGAATTAGAAATGACAGAGAATATTTATTAAGTGCTTACTATGTGTCAGACATGGTGCTAAGCATAAGGATACAAATACAAGCAAGGAAGCAGGAGAGACAGCCCCTGCTCACGTTCCAATGGGGGAAGAAAACCCAGAAAGGGGTGGGGAGCACAGTAAAGCCATGGCCAGGAAGTAGCAGGAAGGCCTAGTACCAAGTAAGATATGGTGAAAACTCATGTATTGGAGCTGGGCTTTTCTTAGTCAGAGTCCAAGGTGGTAGTGATCGTGGGGGACAAGGATGGAGGCCGGAATACAGACAGCACACAGGGAGATGGCCAGCATGTTCCTCTCAGCCTAGCCAGATCTCGTCCATCATGAAAGGCCTTCCTCTTCCACAAAGCCTTCCACAATTGTTCTCCTGCATTTCAATCTTTCCTGTCTGCCTTAAGTTAATATGTTTGCATTTGACTCTATTGCATTTCAAACTCAATTGAATATTTTCACGTATTTTTTTTCCTTTTTATTACAAGAGCTGGTTCCATGGAAATGGGAAGATTACTTGAAAGTGACAACAATGTTTTAAAAAGCATCAGTAAATATTTCCTTGACCTGTCATTCTAATAATCCTATCAGAAAAGGAAATAGGTTAGTTTGGTATAACCTGTTCTTGATGAGGCCATGCAGGTTCAGGTTCTCAGTGATCTCAGGTGAGCTCATCAACCATCCACGGGAAAAGTTGTAAACTTTACCCACCTCATCCCCAACATCACACATACATACATACACTTTTCTAAATATTTCATCAAGGTATCTTAATGGTCTAGAACTACAAAATAATTAAATTTCTGAATGTCATGCCCAGTCTACAAGTTAGTGCTTTGTAAGAAATAATTATTTCAGACTAGTATATACATAACAGATCATAAGTGGAGATGGGCAAGTCCACAAATAAACTTCCCTACTAATTAGAGAGAGTTACCTCTCTCTCCAATATCATAATCACATGAAATATAGAGCACTTTTGATATGCAAATAATATATTTTTAAGTGTTACAAAAATGCAGTCCTAGTGATGCAATTTAATATGTTTCTTCCCTACTCCAACTGTCAGGAGTTTTGCTACAATATACTTGTAGGACAAAATGGAAAAACAAATAAATACCCAAGCTAATATATAAAGGTCAGAAAAACTGCTTCCAAGGAAATAAGGAAAATGTCACTTATTCTAGCCAGTTTTCTTCAAACTCCAACATTTTAACGAATTGCTGTTCTCCAAATGGGGAGCTTCCTTCCAACGGTGTAGCTAGCCACCCTGCTGTGCCCTCTAGCCCGGAGCAAATCCTGTCCACAATTTCCAGTAAAATTTCCATAGGTGGTCCGACCAGTACATTAGGGCTCCCCTCTATATCTCTGGACTTTGTATATATATCAATTGCAGGGAGGGTTGTGGCTGCCCAACAGTTACCCTTACTCTTATACCTCAATGACAGCCTTGAATTAAATGTTCCTGTGTGGCTTTCAGGTAGAGTGGTACTTTTTCCACTTGTCTCCCCACATTTCTCTAATTCCAACCCCTTCCTCCCCAAATTAAAATTCTTTCCTTAGGTACATCCTAATTTTTTTAATAGAAAAAGAAGAAAAGCCACCACAGCTAGAAACTTTGTACTCAAATGCTTTTTGACAATCCCACGCTCATCAAAAATGCAACAAATATGGTCCAGCCTCAGCCCTGCAAAAGAGTGACACAGGAAGGTCTGTTGGTGTCTCTTCTTTGGGGACATGCTTGTTCTTTGTACTTTTGCAGTATTAACTTTTGATTCTTTTGCAGTAGATATAGTTCCCATTTATACTGTCGTAATCATTGCTACATATAGATTCTTAAACAACTTGAAATCTGGGGCTTCCTTTCCCATTTTCCCGTTGCTGAGAAATGGAGAAACTCTGGTGATATAAAAAAGAATGTCAATAAAAAATTTATTTTTAAAAATCTCTATGTATAAATATCACCAGAGGAAAGTTCCCAACACGAATATCTGGATAATAGCTAACATTTATATAGCACTTACTATCAGATTGGCTAACATGACAAAACAGGAAAATGATAAATGTTGGAGAAGATGTGGGAAAATTGGAACACTTATGCATTGTTGGTGGAGTTGTGAACTGAGCCAACCGTTCTGGAGAGCAATTTGGAACTATGCCCAAAAGGCTATAAAACTGCGCATACCTTTTGACCTAGCAATGTACAAAGCACTGTGCTAAGCACTTTACCATTACTATCTCATTTGGTCCTCAGAACAACCCTTGGAGGTGGGTGCTATTTTTATTTCCATCTTACTGAGGCAACCAGACTTGCCAGGGTCACACAGCTAGTAAATATCTGAGGTCAGATTTGAGCTCGGTCTACTTGATGCCAAACCCAGCACTCTGTCTACTGCACCACTCAGCTGCCCCATTGGAATGGTCACATAGAAGAGTTATGAATTGAATCTCCCTCCAATGACCCGCCCTTCCCAGCGCACAGGTCTTGCTGGCACTGGCTCATTGGCCGTGACTCTATGATTGGAATCATCTGTCTGTGCTCCCCTGGATCCTGGAATTTCAGCCGGTGTAATTTGGCATGGGGCCTATTTAAAATGAGATGGAAATTAGTCATTCAGCAGGCCCAAAGACAACACATAGAGAATTACAGACAACGGGGCATGATGGAATGTGCACCAAGCATGGAATCAAAAGACCTGGGTTCGAGTCTTGGCTCTGCTACTAACTAGCTGGATTCCAGTTACCCCTCTAAGCCTTCATTTCCTCATCTGTAAAAAAACAAGGATAATTATATTTACACTAACTATGAACCCTTTCACGGTGCCTAGGATCATAGATTTAGAGCTGGAAGCTTGGACATCATCTAGTCCAATCCTCTCATTTGGTAGATAAGGAAGCTGAGACTAACCAAAGAAGTTAAGTGACTTGTCCAAGGTCACACAGGTAGCAAGAAGTAGAGCTGGAAAGTGTTAAATAAATATATATTATTGCTGTCCATTTGATGAACTTACAAGGTATCTGCCTTTTTCATGGGGGAGCATATGAGGGGCGCTTCGCCATGGAGAATACGGATATACTCATTGGTGCCAGGTTGAGAGGACACTGAAAATTCCTGCTTAGTTTTCAGTGAGTGTGGCTGCCTCGTAGGAACTGCCACATACGCTGCCATAGTCACTCAGAAAGATGGACTCTGGTCAGAGGAGCCACCACTCTGTGGCAGCCTTTAAATAAGAGAGGCTGATGGCTCTCAGCTTTGTGCCTTTCCCCATCATCTTTTTTCTGGAGTGCCATGGAGGGTGAAGGAAGGAGGATTCCACCCTTTTCCCCACAAGGAGAAGTTGATAATGGGTTGTAGCAGAAGCACATGGTGAGTGTAGGTACGCAGCCTAAAAGGAGAGCTCTTCTTTTATCTTTAGTTTTCAGCATTCACTTTTATAAGATTTTGAGTTCTAAATCTTCCCCCTCCTTCCACTCCCCCTCCCCAAGATGGCATGCAAATCTGACGTAGGCTGTACATGTACAATCATATTAAACATATTTCCACATTGGTCATGTTTTAAAGAAGAATCAGAACCAAAGGGAAACACCACAAGCAAGAGAGAGAGAGAGACAAAGAGACAGACAGACAGATAGAGAGAGAGAGAGAGAGAGAGAGAGAGAGAGAGAGAGAGAGAGAGAGAACAGTATGCTTTGATCTACATTCAGACTCCATGGTTCTTTCTCTGGATGTAGATTGCATTTTCTATCATGAGTCCTTTGGAATTGTCTTAGACTGTTGCATTACTGAGAAGAGCTAAGTCTTTCAAAATTGATCATCACACGATGTTGCTTTCCTGTGTACAATATTCTCCTGATTCTGCTCGTTTCACTCAGCATCAGTTCATAGAAGTCTTTCGAAATTTTTCTAAAATCCACCTGCTCATCATTTTTTATGGAATAATAGTATTACATTACATTCAGGTATTTCAACTTGTTCAGCCATTCCCCAATTGATGGGCATCCCCTCAATTTCCAATTCTTGGCCACCACAAAAAGAGCTGCTATAAATATTTTTGTACATGTGGGTCCATTCCCCATTTTTATGATCTCTTTGGGATACAGATCTAGTAGTGGCATTGCTAGGTCAAAGGGTATGTGCAGTTTTACAGCCTTTTGGGCATAGTTCCAAATTGCTCTCCAGAGTGTTTGGATCAGTTCATAACTCCACCAACAATGCATAAGTGCTCCAATTTTCCCACATCTTCTCCAACATTTATCATTTTCCTGTTTTGTCATGTTAGCCAATGTGATATGTGGTACTAAGGGGAGAATTCTCAATCTAAGAAACAGCAGCAACCAGGGCAATGATAGAGCTCTAGAAGAAGCAGCCGTATTTGGCCACATGGCAAAAAAGTGTTGTTCAGGATCAATATTTCTGAACCCTAGACTCCTGCATAGAATATGGGAGGCCATTTCAATTTCCTCGGTAACACAATTCTTAAATATAGCCTGAAAAGGGAGAGTGCTCAGGCAGCAAAAGCTCAGGGGAGTTTCTTTGTGAGTATACACAAGTCCAAGGATTCCCAAGTTCAGAAATTGCTGGGATTGAACCTTCTAGAGAGGCAGTGAGTTGGAGCAGTGGTTAGAGCACCAGCTCTGGAGTCAGGAAGACCTGAGGCCAAATTTAAACTCAGACCCTTACTAGCTGTGTGACCCTGGGTAAGTCACTTCACCTCTGCCTGCCTCAGTTTCCCCAATGGGGAATGATAACAGTGCCTACCTCCCAGGATTGTTGTGAGGAACAAACAACAATTTTTAAAGTGTCTAGCACAGTGCGTGGCACTAATAATAATAATAATAATGGCACTTATGTGCCAAACATTATTAAATGCTTGTTTTCTCCTTCTTGGAGAGAGAAGCGGATGCCCAAAGCACTTGGAGAGAAGAGGATTCCTAGAGCAGTTGTTGCCTCATGGGGAAGGGGAATTATCCATGTGGCTCTTAAAGCTGGAGAACAGAAGAGAGCCGGACCTTGCCCCTCCTCACTATTGTACTGACCCCTTTGGACAACACAGGACCCATAGGAAGGCTAGCACTTATTTGGCAGCCCCAAAGTGTGTTTTCCTTCCCAGGCAGAGTCAGAACCACAGGACAGAGCTCTAAGTCTAGGAGGGATGGTGAAGAATTCTGTAAAACAGTTACGGATCCGGGCAGACTGCAAAAAGCTTGCCTCGATGCCAAACTCAGGTTCAATTCCATTTGAGGGGAACTACTATGAGTTTTTTATGTGTTTTCAGTACCTGCTTATGTGCTCCTTTGAGTGCATATAGATTTGCTGTATCTCTTTATGGGCTCCCATGAGTCCTTTGCATCTCCTACATTTTCTGTGGGGTGAAATAAAGGCTGTCCAACTCAATATGTATTTATTACCTTGAGAGATTTTATGGAAGCTGAAGAGCCTTTTAGCCACATTTTGGAAAACTTAGACACAGGCTATAACCTAGGCCATATATGGAGATTTTCCCATAGTAAACCCCAGGTAGGGTAATAATAAGCCAGAGAGAAAATTACCCTTTTGGGGAGCTCCCAGGATCGGACCCAGTCTATGATCCTAGTATCTTGCAAGGCTGCGACACACAGCTTATGGCACACATGTCAGAGCTGAAAGGGAGGTTAGACAATCCACCTCCTTCTGGAAACAAGACAACGAAGGTCTAGAGAGAAGTGACTCAATTAAATTCACCCAGTGGGTGAGAGACAGAACTCTTTCTTTTCTTTCTTTCTTTTTTTTTTTTTTTGGAGTGGGGAGGGCAGGGCATTTGGGGTTAAGGGACTTGCCCAAGGTCACACAGCTAGTAAATGTGTCAAGTGTCTGAACCCGGATTTGAACTCAGGTCCTCCTGACTCCAAGGTTGGTGCTCCACTCGCTGTGCCACCTTGCTGCCCTGAGAGCTCTTTCTGCCACATCTGATTGGCCACGCTTGGAGGAAGGGGGGAATGGATAACCGAGTCCAATCATGATCTAATTTCAGGCCGCTCCCAATTGTCCTATGTATCTAGAAACTCATTACTTGAAGCCCATAAATGTAACATCTTCAAAGTCCAAATCACTGCCATTTTTGCAGACCTGATACATTTTACACATATTTTTTTCACATTATCCTCATAGCAACCCTGTAAGGCAGGTGCTGTTGTTATCCCCCTTTTACATATTAGGAAATTGGGACTCCAAGAGTTAAGGGACTTACCCAGGGTCACACAGCTAATAAATATCTGAGATAAGATTTGAACCCAGGTTCTCCTGACTCAAAGTCCAATTATCAATCCACCAGGAGTGGGAGTCTGTGGCCTCAAGGCCACTTGTGGCCTTCTACATCCTCAAGTGCAACCCTTTGACTGAATCCAATTCACTTGAGGACCTAGAGGGCCACATGTGGCCTTGAGGCCACAGGTTCACCCCCGCTCCCCCCACACTGTACCGTGCTGCCAGAGTTTTGAGCTCCTTGGCAAATCTGTGAAAGCCTTTGAGAGCATGCTTATTATGTACAGAAGGTATCAGGATGCTGTAGTTAAAACTGACATTTCCAAATATATCGGCAGGTTCAGAAAGCAGTAGAAAATATGCTGCTGTCATTCTGGACTGGGGAGATAAATGTAATCAATCTGTCCAAAGGCCGACACACCTCTATTGGGATGTTTTCTTCCCTTCCCTTGGCCACAGCTCAGCTGGGAATTCACTGACTCCCTTTGGATGCACAAAGGAAGGCCTGGGAATCAGATTGTTGGACTCTCAGTGCTGTAGCAGATCTTCAGGGGCATCTAGACTAACTTCCCTCCTCAGTCAGTGGACCAGGCTTTGAATTCCGATTCTGTCACTTCCTAACTCTATGAACTTGGCAAACCACTCTCTCTTGGCTTCATTTTCCTACTCTGCAAAATGAGGAAGCTGGACTGGGTGCCTTCTATGTTCCCTTTCAGGTCTCAATCTATGATCCTTTCCCAGTCTGACCACCTCTCTACAGGAAGATGTTCACAGACTTGTTTCCTCCTTCTCTGGCAGTAAGTATTCCTTGCCTGGATCAATCTCAATATACAAGGCTCATTTGGGATGTCCTTGGGCTGCTGATCTTCGACCTACAGGGGACTGGCTAGCCTCTGTTTTGATACTTCCACTAACAGGAACCTTATTCCTTCCCAGCACAAGACTTTCACTTTTGTATAGCTTTCACAGTCATCACAAGTAACACCCAGGGGTCAGGTGTGGCCTAAAAGAAGCAATTGCTCTCAACAAGCGGAAGGCCATGGCTAGAAATCACACAACAGCACTCCCTCTTTGGTGTGTCGTTACAACCCTCCTTCAGTCTCAAAATCTCATCACCTGACTCTGCTATTTGCCATTCACCCCACAAACTGAAGGCACAAGCCCAAACTTCTCCAATGTTTTTGAAATAAGCTGAAGCTTTTAGAACTTAGAGCCAGAATTGTGTGTATTCGTGGTTGCATCTCCATGGTGCTATTGTATCAAAACCTTCTTTTGGCCCCTTTCTCAGCTGGTCTAAGGCAGTGGTGTTAAACTCAGATAGAAAAGGGAGGAGCACTAAATCATGCATAAACATCCCTGTGGGCCTCATATTGACTTAGAAAACCACACATTAAGATTATCTGTGTTCCATTGTATTTTTATTTAATTTTGTTAAATGTTTCCCAACTGCATTTTAATCTGGTTCAGACCTCACTCGGGAGTGTTGCCGGCTGCACTGGGCTGTGTGTTTGATCTGTCTGGTCTAAGGGAAAGCTTTTAGGGATACAGAAATTGTTTTATGGGTGCTCTCTTCTATACAATTGTTACTCCAGGGATATTGCCTCTTGGGGCTCCTAGAGAAACGCAAGGGGGCTGAATCTGAGCCCAATGTTTGCTCCTAGGACTCTGTTTACATAGCCACCAATTCCACTGAGATGGACAGAATGTCTGTATTTGCACATCTGTGGAGCTCACCTGCTAGTGACTTAGTTCAGGGATCAATCAGGCAGCGAGCCCAGAAACCTTAGAAAGGAGGAAAAAAGAAGAGTCAGACTTGTTCCCTTATCCTAAAATGGCCGACTGCTGTTTTTATTGGGAAGGAGGCAAAGGAAAATGATGAGTCAGTTGATGCTGTCAAGGCTGTAAGT